>NC_079207.1:15338649-15938649 GCF_026745355.1 Beta vulgaris subsp. vulgaris
ACACAGCTCTTCCTTAGCGGTGTAGGATTAGTGCTTTGTATCCGCTACTTTCACTTCTAGTAGTGTACTAGTATTACATGTATAGGGATAGCAATTCGGTCTAGATCCGACCGTAGCTCGCTTCAATCAAAATGAAAAAAATTCGAGTCGATTTCGAAAAAAATAATCTGATTCGATTTTGTTCTAAAATTTCGATTCCGAGTCGGAGTAGGTTGGAGTCGGATCCCATAAAAAATCGACTCCGACTCTAAGGCAATTAATCCTCTTTTTATATATATATTAATGTATTATGTGTGTATAATCTGACTCTGACTTTAATGCAATTGTATTATTCAAAAATTCTCCATTAAAGAGATTATTGTTAAAAATAATAGTAATGTTTAGATTATTTGTGCTATATATGATTTTCATATGATTATTAAAAAAATAGTAATAATTAGATTATTTGTATTACAAAAGATTATTCTAAAAGAAAATAATGGTGAGAATAAAAAAAGTCAGATCGGATCGGAGTTGGAGTTGGAGTCGAATGTTAGGATTTGAAGTCGGATCAGACTCGAATTTTCGAAGTCGGAGTTGGATTTAGATTTAAAATCCGACTTCTTGTACGATCATAGTCGGATTATGCATAATTCGGTCCAAGTCCGACTTGTTGCCATTCCTATATGAGATGTCAACTAGCTTAATTGATTAAAATTTGGGGAGTTGTTCAAAACTTGAGATCAAATTTCATCTAGATCATTTATTTTTGTACCTCTCTCTACACACAAAAAAAAGTTATATTTCCAACTATATTTATTTCAAACTTACTTTATTGCACACCAATTATCAAAGAGAATAATAACTCACTCACATTCCAGTCACTAATCCGCATAATCTTATACTCATAGCATAACCTAAAAGTTTTTTTCGGACATTAGAAAACGTAATATAGGAAGTTTATCTAAATACAAAGGAAGTACTACTTCTAGTCTTTATTATTTTATTCGTATTTATTGTTAGGATATTCCTTATTAGTTTACCTATTTCTTTTGTTTTTATTTTTGGAATGGGATCACTATTTTTCCATCAAACATACATTCAACTTTAACATAAAATAATAGTTTAATTTTTCTTTCCTTCTATGTCTCACAATATTGTTTCTGTTAAAACTTTGTGCAAAAGAAACGGGTAAATTAATAAAGATCGAATGGAGTAATTGGTAGCGAATGTTTAGGAAGATCAGGTAGCATATAGCAATATGTTCTAATCGCTTACTCAATACAAGTACTTGTAAGTTGTAACTATACTTCGAAAAAAGTAACAGAATATCTCCGTACTTAAACAAGGCAGAAATAGAAATGCAATTTTAGACCGCACCTCATACTATTGACAATTCTAAATTCTAATTAATTACTGATAAAGTATTGTAAGTACCTTTCTTTCTGGCAATAATTGCAGCATGAACAACTGATTTCCCTTCCAACAATTGATTCTCAGCATCCGGATAGGCTGCAACTACATCTTCAGAAAGCATGTCTTTAACAAGCTCCCAAAACTCTGCTTTAATCGCCAAATAAAGTGGAGAAATCCCCTGCTTATTCAACTGGTAAAATGTTTTAGGGCATTTCCTAAACAAACACACAGCCATTTCCGCTTGCTGATTCTCTAAAGCAATATGAAGGGCAGTGTTCTTATAATCATCATGATTTCCCCTCTCCAACATCGAAATCTGACTGCGACGATCAGCACCAAAAACTAATTCCTTAACAGCGTGTAGCTGACAAGACTTTGCAGCAACATGGATAGGAAGATCACCATTCGAATTTTGAACTTGAAGAAGTTCTGGATTTTGTTGAATTATGAAATGAATGAAGTTTGATGGTCCTGTACTCGCCGCCAAATGAAGGATGGTGCTGTTATCAAACTCCCAGATAAGATCAGAGAAGTCGCCACCCTCGCTGACTTCACCCCACAAGCCATTGACGTCGTTGTTCATAAGCATTGCATAGTGGGCTGCGTTGATGGCGGTCTTGGGTGTTGAAGCTGCTGTGCTAGTGGTTGATGATAGTATAGATGAAGATAATGATGATCCGATTATTTGAGCGCTGCTGATACTGCTTGGATCACCTTGTAGTTGGTGGTCATTAGTGGGAAGTTGTTGGTGTTGTATAGCCATGAATACTGAATGAATGAACTTCAATAAAGAACAGAGCACTTACCAGTTACCACTTAACATACTTACTAGTTAGTACTTTTTAGTCATATATAATGAGTTCCTTGTTTAATAATTTGTGAAAATGATAGCCTACAGGGAGTTATATTCTTGTATTCTCATGGGATGAAATAATGCTTTTGGTTGGTTTTGAGAGCTTTAGACTGATGGACAAAAAATTTGAGCTGGAAAGAGAAAGGGCGTGCTATTTTATACTACTATTGACAGTGGAAATAGTACTTTTATAAAGATAATATGGGAATAATTGAGGGGAAAGACACATGATGAAACAATTTGGCTTTTACTGTTTTTGTCCAAACTGGGTTCTTTATTTTTGAGGGGTGTGTGTTGGGTGGGGGTGGAAGGAAGTCTTGGTAACTAACTGTTTGAGTCTAAAAGAGACTCAAACACCCAAAAAAATACACAATCGTACCATTATAACCTGGCATTAATATCAAATTGTTATCAGTGGTACCAAGCAAACCTTACTTTGGTATCAATATTTTCGGACAATGGTACCATTATAACCTAGCATTGGTACCAAGCAAACCCTTGCCACACGCGCGTGAAATTTCCAACACATAAAATGACCAAATTGCCCCCGTTTGAGTCCACCAAGAGACTCAACGGTTGGACGCCTAGTCAAGCTCTGGGAGGGGGGTGTTGGGGGAGGAACTGAGTTCTAACCAATTCTATACAAGATAATTCATGCTGCATCATCGCTAATTTACACAAACCAATCCAGTTTTATAAAATATTTGATAGACTTCATATAGACCTTGGAAAAAAGATCACATGAATAAGTTTAGGGTTAATCAAACAAAATTTTAAGATTTTATGTGTTTTTCTACCAATGTGCCATGAGATTTAGTTAAGGTTTCGTGCACCCTTTTTTCATTAGGTGGAATCAATATTTTGAGTGATGTGTATTTCTTAAATTATTCGGCAATTCATTGGTGGGTTTAGGGTATCATTATCGGTAGTCTGGAATGAGAGTCTTGAGTGCAAATTTTGGTGAGTCTTGAGGAAAACCAGCGATATTTTTGACAAAGACTTTCATGAGTCTGGAATGGAGTTTGGAAATCCAAGACTCTATCAAAGACTCCTCTAGTGGGCCCATGCAAGCAATATGTTTTTTTTTTTTGGTAAACCAACAAAGCAATTGTGTGATATGAGAATACCAAAAACACCAAATTTACAATATGTTTTTTTATATATAAAAAAATCATTATAACAAAGAACCTATAAATAAGTAAATAACCCTTTGTGTGCAATTTTCCTTTTTACATGATTTTATTATTCTCATGACATGATTTTATGTAAGCAAAAATAAGTAAATTTTTGTTATTGTCATGACATGATTTTATGTAAGCAAAATAAAATAAAAAAAATGAAATAAAGTAAATATAAAATAATATGTTAAAACATTTTATAGAGAGTCTGGAGAGAGTTTGGGGATAAAGTGTAAAAATGCAATGAATCTGGAGTGAGTCTGAAGAATATAAAGTAGGTAAAAGTTAGTGGAAAGCTGATGTGGCACAGTCTGAAGTTTAGAGAACAGTCTGAGGGATAAACACACCCTTAGGTTGGTCAATTTCAATTTTTTTTAAAAAGTGTGTTATATATGAATAGTTTTAAAGTTATTCTTAATCGGTTTTAATACGCTTCAAGTTTAAGTCTGATCATTCTTTGTCATATAATCATATCATTCAGAATTCCTAATATGTCTATTTTAGATCTGGGTGTACCTAGATCTAAAGCTACTTCAATTAATTTGAAATTTTTCGAACAATCTAGACAAATAAAATATGAATTAAAGTAGTTACATATGAAAATACAATATAAATCATATCATGGTCCCGTTTTCTGTACGCATTATATCAACATATAATTTAAATTACAAGCTTAAGGATGGAGAAATGTGGCTAGTTAATCTCAGAAGTTGTTGCTAATGAATTACCCAATCAGTAATCTAATAACATGATACGTCCAAATTAGACTTCATATAAGATTATCCTGCTTTGTGCAAGTTTTTAAGAGGAATAAAGCTAATCATGGGTAGGGTTGGATAGGACTTTGGCAAAAAAAAATTGGCTTTTTTCAGACTAGAGCCTCGAGCCAAAATCTATATAAATATATTAAAAGGTGTGCTAACCACGTCTATGCGCCACGTGACGCCCTCCTTCTACCACTAGAATTTTGCCACGTATCTATTAATCAGGAATAAGTCAAGTGGTCATTATCTAAAAAATATATATTTAAACTTAGGCTCCAACCCCTTACTTCATGTAAGGATTTCAAAAGACTTGCCATCTCATCTACCATCTTTTAGTGATTCATATTTCCACAAAACTATAGATATGTGTTGTAATTAGTAATGTGGCAATGAATTCCTACTTCCAGCCATAAAGTATATTTTTCTTATTTGATTTTTTTTTGCAGTCACCTCCTTGTTCCATCTCCCCTTTCGAAATTCACCATGAATGTGAGAGTCCTCTACTTCATAACTAATGGGGTAGTGTAGAATATGCCTTGATTTTAAGTCGAAGACGAAGAAGGAGAGTGGTCGAGCTGCAGCCTGGACGAGCAAAGCCGAGCCCGACCACAAGGATGCAGTTCGGGCGGCTGGTGATGGCCCGGGCGGGCGGTCAGCTAGCTCGGGCGGGCCAATGTTGTTCTCCACTTTCTGCCTCGAATGCATATTCTTCTGTCAAAGCCTACATCGGGCGGGCGGCTATGGAGTCCTGGCGGACAGCTTGCCCTGTTTGCGGATTTTGCGATTTAAATCCGGTTTTTTCGGATTTCTTTATTTTGGGTTTTGGAAGATTGTGTAAACTTTAGGAGGTCATATATAAGGCATCCTAAAGTCATTTAGTAACTTAAGATTCGAATTAGCCACAAATATAACTCTCTCTCTCTCTCCTCTTCTCCGTTGTAATTCCTCCATTAGAGAGGCTTAAAGAAAACTCCAAGGTTCTTGCTTGTGGATATAGGTCAAGAGTGACTGGACCACGTTAAATCTTTGTCTCTCTTTATTGCTTACTTTTCTCATTTAAAGTTTGGAACTTTGCATTTATTGTTGAACTTGAACTTAACTAGAAAACCCTAGGTCCTAGAAAATGCATTTATTGCTACAATTGGTATAAGAGCTTAAGGTTTGGGAGGTTTCTAGTTGATTTCTTTGAAGAATATGTCAACAATGAAGCTTGATATTGAGAAGTTTGATAGGTCCATCAACTTTGGACTATGGAAAGTGAAGATGAAGGCAATATTGATTCAAAATGGTGTTCACAAGGCTCTAGAGGGCAAAGTGAAGAAGCCTACTACTATGACCAAAGAGAAATGGGAAGAATTGGATTTGAAGGCCTTATCGGCTATACAACTTTGCCTTTAGAATGAAGTATTGAGGGAAGTTGGTGAGGAGGACTCGGCGGCGTGTCTATGGTTGAAGTTGGAGTCTCTTTACATGGCAAAGAGTGTCACTAAACGACTTCTACTCAAGAGTAGATTATATGACCTACGACTTGAGGAAGGTAATTCTCTGAAGTCTCATCATTTGGATCAGTTTTATTCTATTGTAATGGATCTTCAAAACATTAATGTGAGTTTGGATAATGAAGATTTGGCTATTTGGTTGTTGTGTTCATTACTATCTTCATACAAGCATTTTAGGGAAACTATCTTATAGGTAGAGATGATTTGAGTATTGATGATGTTAGGGATGCTTTGAAACAAAGAGAATTAATTGATAATCAATTGGCATCTAAATCATCAAACTCTAGTGATTGCTTGTTTATTAGGGGTAGATCAAATGATGTTGCATTAACTAATCAAGGTGGTAAGAATACAGGGCGTTCAAGTCTAAGAAGCACAATTCTAATAGGGACAACACTTGTAATTATTGTCATCTAAAGGGGCACATTAAGTATGAATGCTACAAGTTGAAGAACAAGCAATCGGGGGATAGTAAGTGCAGGAAAGGCAAGGAACCCATGAACTCTGCCGATGTAAGCTATGTTGATTCCGATAGCGAAAGTGGTGCATTGGTTGTTACTCATGATAGGCTCAAGAGCAAGAGTGAATGGATAATGGATTCGGGAAGTTCTTTTCATGTGACACCCTACAAAGACATGTTCACCTCATACAAGGAGTACAATGGAGGCACGGTCACCATGGAAAACAATGCTACTTGCAAGGTGATTGGCATAGGGTCCGTGGATATCACTATGTTTGATGGTACAGTTAGAACATTGGCCAAAGTTCGCCATGTTCCGGAAATGAAGAAGAACTTGATTTCTCTTGGTACACTTGACATAAGTACATAGCGGAAGGTGGAGTATTGAAGGTGTTGGAACACAAGCTGACACTCAAGAAGGGGGGGGGTTTGAATTGAGTGACGAAATCTAATCGATTTTCGCAAAACCTAGGTTATGGCATTGTGCCAGACACTGTGTGAAACGCTCGTAAATTTCTGTTTTGAGTTTTTGCGAAAATTAAAACTAAAACTATATTAAATCAATACTCAAACTCAAGATATAACGTTGTTCAATCTCACCTCTGAGATCTACGTCCATAAGAAACAAAAGTCTTTTATTTCTTTTGATCCTAAAATATCAACCTCTTGATACAATAAGAATTCCCTCACTACTAACCCTAGTAGTGACCCCCAACACTTAACTCTAAGTGTTGACACTCTCTATAATTGTAAGATTACAAAAATAAAACGATCCTCAACTATGTGCTTCTTATTCAAGAAATTTCGAGGACAATTACAATCGTTGAATAGTTACTAAATAAAGCTGACTCGAACAGTGCTATACTCTATGCCTTAGGAAACTGTTTTCAGCTCTTAATATTTCCGATTATTTTCTCTGAAAACGTGAATTATGAGAATGAATTATGAACCCTTTTATAGTACATAGATTGGACTGTAATCCTTCAAAATATATTTATCTTTTACTCCTTAATTTAAGGGATAAACCTTTTCTTTTTAGAAAACAAACTTTATCCTTTTTCATTTTTATCTTCAATTCTAAAAGGATAAGTTTTCGTTAAATCAATGTTTATCTATATTCTGAATAACCAATAGATTTTCCTTTTATCTCATACTCTTTTATTATCTTAAATTCTTTTTTCCAAAATTAATTTTCGAAAATCTTATTCTTTATAAAAACTGTTTTACACGTTTTTATCAAAAACACCTTTTAATGAAAAATTCTTTTATATAAAACGTTTTTATTAAAACTTTATCATTTTCATAAACTTGTTTTTCTAATGTTAATTTCCTTTTATATAGACATATAATATTAACATAATTATTTATTTCCTTAACTCTAAGAAAATAATAATTATACTAATTTTATATTTCTATATTTAGCACATAGTATATCACCTAGTTCAAGTACATTACACTTTGCATAAAGTAACTACACTTAGGAATATAAACTTGAACTTCAATCTTGATTTTTCATTTCTTCAAAGTCTTTATTTATTTATTCCTTTCTCAACCATCTGTTACAAACTTTCACACTATAACATATTATATTATTTTTCATTATCAAAACTTAATATGCACAACAGAAGGTTATTAGGGGTGCACTTGTGTTGATGAAGGGCATTAAAAGGGGAAGTTTATATGTGTTACAAGGTTCCACGATTAGTGGTTCGACAAATGTCTCCACCGGCACTATGAGTGATGATGATACCAAGCTTTAGCATTTAAGGTTTGGTCATATGGGAGAGCAAGGAATGTTTGAACTTTACAAGCAAGGTTTGCTAGAAAATGTGAAGCTTGGCAACATTGGCTTTTGTGAGCATTATGTGCTTGGTAAACACTAGCTTAGCTGTAAACACAAGCACCAGGTTAGCTTCAGACTGCCAATATGCATACCAACACCAAAGGATTTGTGGGGTCCCTCTAGGAAGACTTCTTCGGGTGGTTGTAGTTACTTGCTCACAATAATTGATGATTTCTGCAGGAAGGTATGGTCTTTCCTTATTAACCAAAAGGATGTTGTATTTGATATTTCCTTTAATGGAAGACTATGATTGAGAAGAAGACCGACAAGAAGATCAGGGTTTTGAGAACCGACAATTGCCTAGAGTTTGTTAAAAAGAAGTTCACTAAGTATTGTCTTGATGAAGGCAATGTTCATCATAGAACTTGTGTTGGGAGGCCTCAAAAAATTTGTGTTGTGGAGAGAATGAATAGGACTCTCCTAGAGTGAGCAAGATGTATGCTCTCACAAGCCAAGCTGGGGAAGATCTTTTGGGCCGAAGCGGTTGCAACGGCATGCTATTTGATGAGTCGGTCTCCTCAAGAGGTATGGTTTGAAACTCCATGTGAGTACTCTAATGTAAAACACAACAAGAATGTCAGACTTTAGCGTCCGCCAAAATCAGACGCTAAAAACACGGAATCGGACGCTAAATATATTAGCGTCTGCCGACGGACGCTAAACGGCTGATGCAAAACCCTTGGTCGCTAATTCTCCAAATAGCGTCCGCAAAGCGGACGCTAAATATTTAGCGTCCGATATTTCGAATTTAGCGACCGGTTCAGCCGAGACGCAAATTAGCGACCGTCTTAAGCCGTCGCTAATGTCCTTGACAGTCGCTAATTAGAGACCGTTTTTTCTAGACCCTATTCTTGGTAGCTTTTTTCTTTTAATTAATTGATATTAAATGTAATAAGATATGAAATAATGCAAATACCATACTTCTTTTATTAAGGCAAACAAATTAATAAATTCAATTATTATTGATAATAAATGTAGATACAAGTAAAAAATAATTCGAGAACTAAATTCTAGTATACTTAGAACAAAATCTAATACAAATCTCATATAATTACATGTACACTAATTTAAACTCCACAACAAAAATCTGGAACGAAACTAAATATTTTGAGTCACCAAGGACTTTAGAAATGCAGTCCACCCACCACCCATCATTATAAATAGCATCTATAAGTATCTTGGCCTTAGCCAATGCATCCATCACGAACCAGCTCAAGGAAACGAAATCATCATTCTCTATGGTCTTCACTCGAAATAAGCAAATTCCTCCAGTTTTCATGATCATAACCACATAGATTAGTCACTCTACTAATCAAAGTGAATTGATCATTTAGCTAGGATAGGGTTCCTCAATGAACTGAACTTGATCTCAATCACAATCACAACATATCTTTGATGATATCAAGATTTAGAGTGTCGCGGATAATAAGATATCTTTGGGAATGCATGCCTTTCAAAATCTCTGCTACATCTGCATTCCTCTTCAGCTCATCTCCTTCTTTCTATCCTGAAGCCAAGTGAGAACATACAAAGCACAAGCTTGTTTAGTTTCAACTACACAAAACCTTTGTTCCACAACCAATAGAGACATAGACGCCACTTCTTGATATCGAAACAAATGCAAACAAAAGTGAATTTAATTTCAGAAAGACAACAAAAGAGATTTGTCATAATATTAGCAGGATTCAGGATATTACCACATGCTTGAATATTTGTTGCAGTTGTGAATGTTTGTCTTCAATATTAAAGGTCGATGAAAAAACAATTGTAGCAACTAGCAAGTAATTTGGAACGGGGGGATTAGTCATTAGCGTACCTCAGAAGGTCCAACAAGCCAATGGAAAAACGGCACAGTCAGGGCTGCATTGAACTCTGCAGCCCATTTTGTTGGCGGAAACAATTTTCTGAACTGCACATAATCAATCAGAAAGTCCTCAGTGTTTCTTTCAGTAAATTTGTGCTAAACATCCAATTATAAATTACTTGTATCATTTAAGCAAATTCAAAGGTAAAGTAAAATAGATCAGAAAAGAGAGACCTGAGCTGGGGCACCAGGAGGGAGCATAGACAATAGTACTTCCCTAACAACCTGTTGTTGTGTGGGCGTGATCTTCCCTGCATTACTCTCTTCGATACATCGACAAATCTCTCGTAATCATACTTAAACCACCCATCATTCTCCTGCTTTCTCTTGCCAGCAGATGAAGCAAACTTCTCCATCTTCCTAGCAAAAAGATTCATGAAAATCATCTCAAAGAACCCATCTTTGTACTTTGTCTTCTGCCCCATAGGAGCAGTCTGACCTGTTGGCTCTGCTATGCCACATCTTACTCTACTCATGTTGTTTCGCCTTCCATATTTATACTTCTGCTCGAAGCAGTTAGTTGTTGTACTATTAACTCGGAATTGGACGGGTTGGAAACTCAATACCACCATGAATATGTATAATCCTCCCTTGATATGGTATCTCTTCTACTATCACTGGTGTATTAGTAGTGTGTTTTTACAGGGTAAACAGATAACGGGAGTTTCTATAAGCGTGTGTCCAAGTCTAACACAAGATTGTGTGTTTTGTTTTGATAAGGGGACTTGGTTTATTCTCTTCAGTTTAAGGATCATAACATTAAACAGGAAGTAAAACTGAGCTAATTGTGTGGCTCTGGATTATTAGAAAACAATGCGATTTTTTTTTATTTTTATTGAATTCTTTCCCGAAGCTCCTTATTAATGAAAAGACAAATAATGAGTGTCTAAGGGTTTGTTCGACAAAACTAACCAAAATGTTTGGAGTAAATTACTCAAATAATACTTGGTGAATCCATAGCCCAAGCATTTATCAAATTTTTTCAAGATCTTCCGCAGACCAAATAGAGAAAATTTTGTTTTGATATAAACTTCAAAAATTGTATAACTTACCAGCTAATAGATTATTTAATAAGAAAAACATAAATCATAAAACAATTTGACTAAAGGGGTAATGGGGGGATAAACAGTACCGCAAGGTAAACAAACATTAGTCAGAAATAAGAGAAACCAAATTCATCTATAAACGAAGGTAAAATATACCTCATAAAATAATGATTAAATAAATAGAGGGATGAAGAGTAAATCAAATGATAACTGGGAAAAGCTATTATATCAAGGTGACAGCAAGTTCAGCATATATGACATATGGGAATCATTAGCAAAAAACAGTTCATAAAGGAGAGTGAAATGGAAAGGGAATACCAACTTAAGAAACTTGGCACCAAAATACATCAAATAGTTTTCAAAAATGAAGATCTTTCAAAGTCTGGCATATCACAATTTGCTGGTTGCCATCTATAAGCCCACATCTCTGATAGCCAATGCTTGCATTTTGAGCCAGAATACAATGGTCGTCTGTTATCTACAACCCATCTACCCTTCGCATAATTACACACTGTCAATGAGAAAACAAAATATCTTTAGCATAAGACTACCAAATTTTGTAAGTGAAAGTAAGATCAAGACTCTGCAATCAGGGTTTTCATTTCAACAAAATAGAATGCTTCTCGTACTTCAAACACATCAAGAATGCTTCGCTGCTGAAATTATTTCTGATGAATGTTTTGTGGGTAATTAATCAAAATTTTATGTTTGATCCGAATATCAATCAGAGAAGAACGAAAAAAAAACGAAAAACTGATTTACAAATAAGACGAAAATTCATGCCCAAAAAAAACGAAAAGTCATGCCCAAAAACCAGATCTGGAAACAACACCCAAAATCGCGAAATTGAAAAATTGAATAACCAAATCGAAAATATAAACACACAAAATCAAAATCTCATAAAACAGAAAACTCAAAAAAATAAAGAAAAATCGAAAAACAACAAAAATTAAAAAATCTTAGGGAATTCAGATCTAGAAAAAACCAAAAAACCAAGAACAAGAAAACACAAAACGAAATTAAAAAAGCAAAGAAAATCAAGAAAATAAACTACATAATCAACAATCAAAACTAAAAAAACAAATTTATTAGTTAAATCTGAGTACAAATACCTGATTTCGTGAGATCTGCAAGAAAGAAGAGCACCAAAATGTGAGATGAGAGTGAAGAAGAGAGAGAAACGTGAGATGAGACTTGAGAGTGAGGAAGAGAGAGGCGTGGGTTAGGAACTTAGGGTTGATAGTTTGGTCGACCGGAGTTTTTTTTTTTATACCTCTTATTTAGCGTCCGTACGACGGACGGTATTTTAATTACACGGACGCTAATTAGCGTCAGTCTAAAAGAACGGACGCTAAATCTCAGAAAGCGGACGTTAATTTGCATCTGTCTTAAATCGGACGGTAATTTTAAATTTACCGTTCGCTTGTATCGTCGGACGCTAAATACAGACGCTAAAACGACGGATTCTTGTTGTGAAAGTTTTTGGTTGTCCGGCCTATATTCATGTAAATAAGGATAAACTTGAACCTAGAGCTTGAAAATGTGTATATGTTGGTTATGGTTTGGGGGTTAAGGAATATAAAGTTTGGTGTGAAAAATCTAGGAGGGTAATAACTTCTAGATATGTTGTGTTTGATGAATCATGTATGATCACTCCGGAGAAGGAGCTTTCTATTTGTAATGATGTAGGTTCATCTCATGACACCAAGGAGAAGGTGGAGCTTGAAAGTGATTCACATGATGATGCTCTCACTCAAGAGAGGCATGTTGATGGTTCGCCGCAAATCCAACGCAAGACACTTGCTAGTGAGAGACAATGAAGGCAAATCATGCCTCCTCAAAGATATGTTGAGGAGTGTGGCTATGTGCAATATGCTCTCCCCGTGGCAAATGAGGTGGAGACATTTGATGATCCATAACTAGTGGAAAAATGCAGAAGGGCTGCGCTGAAAATGGCATGTAGGGCTGCGCTTTTCGACAGCAGCCCTTTCAACAGTAGCCCTTCACTTTTCAAGTAGGGTTGCGCTAGTAAAGCGCAGCCCTATTAAGCTTGAAGGGTTGCGCCTTCTGAACTAGCGCAACCCTTCTAAGCTTGAAGGGCTGCTGGCTTAGGGAGCCATGCTACTATGAAGGGCTGCGCTAGTTTCAACTAGCGCAACCCTTCTAAGCAGGAAGGGATGCGCTAGTTGAAACTAGCGCAGCCCTTCTTCTTAGAAAGGTTGCGCTAGTCTCAACTAGCGCAGCCCTTTTTCTAATAAGGGTTGCGCTAGTTGAAACTAGCGCTAGTTGAAACTAGCGCTAGTTGAAACTAGCGCTAGTTGAAACTAGCGCCGCCCTTCACTGAATTGTTTTTTTTTTTTGCATGCTCCTGCTCCTGCACACAGCAGCACATACAGCAGCCCACCCACCCCTGCCCATCCCTCCCACACCCTCACACCCACCCCTGCCCACCCCTCCCACCCTCACACCCCCACTGCCCACCCCTCCTACCCTCACACCCTCCACTGCCCACCCTCCCAGCCCACCCCGGCCCACTGCCCACACTCCCAACCCCCACCCCACCCCCACTGCCCCCTTCCCAGCATCCACCCCCACTGCCCACTCCCAGCCCCAGCCCCCACTGCCCCCCTTCCAGCCCCCACTGCCCCCTTCCCAGCCCCACCACCACTGCCCACTCCCACCCCCACCCCCACTGCCCCTCCAGCCCCCACCCCACTGCCCCCTTCCCAGCACCCACCCCCACTGCCCACTCACAGCCCCCACCCCCCAGTGCCCCCCTCCCACCCCCACTACAAGGAAGCAATATTTCTACCCGATTCAAGCAAGTGGTTGATGGCAATGAAGCAAGAGATGGAGTCTTTGCACAAGAATAATACTTGGGAGTTGGTTGTTGCACCTAAGAAGAAGAAGACCGTTAGGTGTAAATGGGTGTACAAGAGAAAAAAGGGTACACCGGATTCGGGAGGTCCCATGCGCGTCTACATGGCAAGAGTTGCGGCAAGGGGTTTCACTCAAGTTGAGGGTGTTGATTTTCATGAAGTTTTCTCACCGATTCTGAAGCACTCGTCCATTAGAGTTTTGCTTGCCTTGGTAGTTATGGAAAACTTAGAGCTACACCAACTTGATGTTAAGACCGCTTTCCTCCATGTGGACTTGGAGGAGAAAATCTACATGAAGCAACTGGAAGGTTTTGAGGTAGAAGGGAAAGAAGAGCATGTGTGCCGTTTGGTGAAATCATTGTATGGGTTGAAGCAATCGCCTAGGCAATGGTATAGGCGATTTGATTCGTTTATGTTGGCTCATGAGTTCACAAGAAGCTCCTATATATGATAGTTGTGTCTACTACAAAGAGCTAGTAAGTGGTTCCTTCATTTACCTTTTGCTTTATGTTGATTGATATGTTGGTCGCTTGCAAGCATTTGATTAAGGTCAACAATTTGAAGAAGTTGTTGAGTAGTGAGTTTGATATAAAGAATCTTGGGGAAGCCAAGAAGATACTTAGGATGGAGATTTGGAGAGATCGATCTAAAGGGGTGTTGCACCTTAGCCAAAAGTAGGTACATTGAGAAGGTTCTTGAGAGATTCTTAATGAATTATGCAAAGCCCGTTTCTACTCCTCTCGGTTCTCACTTCAAGCTCTCAAAGGAGCTTTGTCCTTAATCCGAAGAAGATGAACGTGCCATGGCTCACATTCCTTATACTAGTGTCGTTGGGAGTGTGATGTATGCCATGGTATGTTCTAGACCGGACATTGCTCAAGCGGTGATCATGGTGTGCCGTTATATGTTAAGGCAGCCCGGGAAAGGGCATTGGGAAGCTTTGAAATGGCTTCTAAGGTACTTGAAGGGTACCTCACATGTTTGCTTGGAGTTTGGTCAAGATGAAAATGGTGTGATTGGGTATTGTGATACGGATTATGGTGGAGACTTGGATGATCGAAAATCGACTTCGGATTATGTGTTTACCTTGAGAAGTACGGCAGTTAGTTGGCAATATTCGCTACAAGATGTTGTAGCTCTTTCAACTACGGAAGCGGAGTTCATATAATTACCGAGGCATTCAAGGAGGCAAAGTGGCTCAACGGTTTGGTTGGGGAAATCAGCTCGTGTTCTAAGGAGGTGTCCGTTTTTTGTGATAGCCTGATAGGCTATCGTACACTTGTCAAAAATAATTCCTGCAAGAGCTTCTAACAATGTAGGGTAAGTAGGGTCAAATCCACAGAGAGATGGTCGTTTTATCCAGTTTATAAGGTATAGAGAAACTAAACAAGATCTCAAATATTTGAATTAAAGTTCTAAACTAATCAAACTACGAAAACCAAACTAAAAAGGAACTAGGGTAATGGTTCACCATGTTTATAACTATAATCTATCAAAATATCATCAACAGTTCAATCAATCAGATATCTAGAGCACATGTTAATCCTTGGTCAGGCATTAACGCTCTGAAATCAACATATGCTAGTACGGTCGCTCAACATAATCAGATTTGCTAATTGTAGGTAAGCCTCTAAAGAGTACTATCTCTCGATCTATGACTCGATATTAGCAATATTTAATAACAATTGATCAAATAGCAAGATTAATAATAAAATACTAATCAATTAGAGAAATCAATAACTAATCAAACCATGAATAAATATCAATCAAATCATAGCATATAAACATGGATTCCCAAACCCTAGAAATAAAAATTACTCTAACATGGAATAAAAGATCAGATCTAAAACTATAAAAGAAAACATAATTAAAGAAATCAAGGAAAGAAACTAAAGAAACTCATGAATTAATGAAGAATAAAAACTAGTGTTTACAACTAAAACTAGAGAGAGAAAAAGGAGAGAAAACTAAAACAAAAAATGAAATAACGTGAGAGGAGAGAGGAGAGAGAAAAAGAATGAAAACCTATCTAAATAATATTCACCTAATATGACTAGGAAAGTAATTTACAAGATAAGGAAAGTCTTAAATAAATCATTAATAGGCGGATTAGTGATCCGCGCATACGCGTGGCAGATTCTAGCGAAAACCGTGCAATTTTTCGAACTCCTTGACTAGAAGTCTCTCCAGGGCGTGTCACCTATCGTTGGAAAGCTTTTCGAGTCTAGTTTCCAAATCTGCTGGAATTACGCGATTCTAATAAGCACATCAAAAGTTATGATCAGAAGAGTAGTGTACTCTTTTTCACATTTCTTCTAATGATTTTCCGCTTCGTTTTTGCTCAAACTCGTACTATGACATATCCATACGATCCTTATTCATTGTAGCTTCTTTCCAAGTGCTCCTAATCCTCAAGTTTAGCTAATCATACTCCAAATACGTCATCAATGCCTGAAATTCATAAAAAACAAGAAAACATACCTAATAGGAGTAGAAAAGCATAACTTAAGAATATAATGCAATAATGAATCTAAATATTAAACTAAATGCTCTAAAATGCAACCTAAATTCACTTAAAAACTATATGTAAAAATGACTTATCAAACTCCCCAAGCTAAACCATTGCTTGTCCTCAAGCAATAAGACATAGACATGGAAAAGTTAGACAACCTACAATAAGGACTACAACAGGGCTAAACACTCAATTGAAAACACAAGAGATATAATCATTACATACACCAAGCATCGAAACAATCTTGAACAAAGCTGCATAGCATATCATGGATCGCAGACGACTCTCCAATCATACCATAAAACATCTCTCCCAAACTGGATTTAACCAAACATGACAGACCTCACTATAGTTATGTGCACTCAAATCTCTCATGTGTTTAAGGGTTAAATAATGACTCTCAATAAATAAGTCAACTCAGATGAAGCAAATACTCTTTAACTTTGACTTTTTGACTCACTTAATACTCAACAATACAATACATAATGATCAAGAGGACTTTTAAGGGTTGTAATGGCCTGAGGTTAAAGGTATGGAAAATAATTTGGGAATCGTGGTGGAAAAACCGAAGGGGAGCATCATATAACTGAAAACATGACCAAGAAAGATCACAACAACTCCGTGCAACAACCAACAATCTCCAAAATAATCAACAACCTTTTTCACTCAAGAAATTCAATCATAACCCTTTTTATTTCACTTTATTCACAACTCTTTTTCACTTCTTTTTCATTTCATTATTCAACTTTTTTTTTTGTGTTTCTTTTTTTTCAAACTTTCATTTCAATTTCAAAGCTCACTAAACATACTTTTCCATCTTCTAACCACAAATAGAGCACTTCAATTCAATACAAACCAAACAAAACTAATACTCGCTCCCCAACTAGGCTTGGGACAAGAATCAAATGAGGCCAATGGCTTGTAATATAGGTATCAATCAAACAAAGTCAGAAAAGGCTCAGCGGGGTTAGAGGAAGGATAATATGAAAATAAGAATAACTCTAGAGCTAAGATCATTAAATGAAACGCCTCAATCATATCAAAATGTATGCACTATCAAATATCAAGGAGTACTAATTAAGTCAAAGTTAAGATCAATGCAACAACGAGGAACTAATCACACAAAGAATACAACTTACACAGATACATCAGTTTATAGGCACAAAAGCTCACTTAGGTTAAGGTGTCTGCATAGTAAAGTTAAATCGAGCCAGAGAGAGATCAATCAATCTTACCACAAACAATCATTGCAAAAAATCTGCTATGAAGTATCATGAACAAGATGAGTGACACTTAACAAATGTAGTAAAATATATAAGGTTCTCAAAAAGTGTCAGCAATAGTCCCATAGATGCAACTACAATGAGATGAAATCTAATATGAGATAAATATGTTGATGCAACTAAGAGAGCAGTACAATTTTTTTTTGTTACACGTAAACTCCCACTCCTAATAAGCAGTACAAACCGTGCAACATCCTACGAAAGCAATGAAATCTACACTAAAAGCAATAAAAGATAGAATATTCCTCCCCGAGCTAGAATTTGCAGTGTCCTCACTGCATAAACCAGTTCAGAAAAGAAACGAAAACCAACCCCTGGATCACCAAATCACCAAAGTCACCCACCAAAAGCCACAACACCACACAAAAACCATACGAACTCCAACAATCCAAAAATCCAATAATTCAGTCAATGTGTCAGCAAAAAATTCTCAACAAGATGACATCAAAACAAAAATCCAAGCAAAAATTCGAAAGTCAAATCAAGAGTACGAACAATATAAAATAGAAACACTTACAACCCAACGAAGAGTCGAATAAGCTTTACAATCACATAACACCACTCCTGGAACTTGGAAGACCAACTTGAACTAGTTTGTTGTCAACTTTCACAATCCTATAACAAACATTAAGAGAATGGGAAAATTAATAAAAAAAATAAAAATAAAAATGAATAAAAAAAAAAGAGAAAGAAAAAGAAAATCAAGAAAAAAGGGTAAACGTGAAAGGCCTAGAGAGAATCGGGGGCCTGGGCTTACGGAGGATGGTGTGTTGCTGCGCCAATGGATGCGACTTGACGGTGGTGGAGGTGCACTGGTGGTGCGGATGGCAAGAAAGGAGCGAAGGATGGAGGTGGTGGTCTGGAACGGAGTGAAGCAGAGGATGACAGAGAGGAGTGGGGGTGGTGTGTGGTGTGGGTACCGGCGATAAGTCCAGTGGTAGTGCGCGGTGTTGGTTGTCGGTGAGTGGTGCGACAAGAGGGAGAAGAAGAAGGCGCGGGGGAGAGGGATGTTGCTGATGACGGATTCCGATGAGGAAGGCAGTTTGTCGGAGAAGGAAAGATTATGCGGCAGTGCTGTCGTTCCTCTTTCTCTCTCGACGTGCGTGCTGCGTCTTCTCCTCGAATTTTTTTTAAACCAAGAACAGCAACCAGTTAGCGCTAGCAAGCCAGCGGGCCCATCAGAGAGTCTATTGCGCTGGGTTGGGTAAGCCAACGAACGTTGGCCGTTCAGCGGGCTGCAGATTTTTTTTTGTTTTTCTGGGTTTTTTTCTAAATCTCGGTTCACCTACAACAAATACACACAAAAAAAACACACAAAAGTGAGAAAACAAAAAACAAAGACAAAACTAATAATAAAAAGTAAAGAAAAGAAGATAGAAAATAAATTAATGCTCGGGTTGCCTCCCGAGAAGCGCCAAATTTAAGGTTTTACATGACCGTTTAAGACTAGTTGATCACTCATAATAGTTCAATGCTCTAAGAAACTTATCATATGTTCCTGCAGACATCTCAGAGCATATTATATAAGAGTGAAAAGGAAAAATGAAAAAAACTCGTACTAAAAAATTACTAAAACAACAAAAAGAAAAATCAAAGGAAAAATTATAATTACAAGAAAAAGAAAAAGAAAAGTTATTAGTCTTTTAACATGACTCAAAAGAAGGAAAATAAACTAATTGTACATTATTTACATTATTACGTGAGTCATTCGAAGGGGCAGAAAGAAGTAACGATGGAGGATATAATATAGGAGAAGAAGGAATAAGGTCAAGTGTTTGTGAAAAGGGAACATGGACTTAAAAACAGTAAGTGGTGCCGATTAGACCTAGTTATTAGGCGGGGCGGGTTAGGATCAGTGCGGGTCGGAAGCGGGTTGGGTCATAAGAGGGTTGCCTCATAAAGGGTCGGTAGCGGGTCGGGCCAAATGGGTAGAGGGCTTATAGCGGGCCGATAATGGACGGGTCGGTAAACGAGCAAGAAAAACAAGGAACAAAGAGAGCCAAAAATAAGTATAAATGAATGTGAATCCGAATATGTAATTGTTTTTACAAAACTTATTTTATTTTTTAAAATTATTAGATTTCTTTGTTGGCCTTATAATGGCCCTATCCAATAATGACCCTGTCCAATAAAAGCCTTGTCAAATTGACCCTAACCCTTTAACCATTGGACTACCCTGTCCAATAACCACGTCTAGTGCCGATAAAGACTCATAAATCACCTCACTCTCAACTTGACTTTCCTCTAAAGAGGAAATATCAACCATGGTTTCTTCCTCCTGCAAAACATCCATCATATTAGCGCTTCTCTCAATCTTATCATCATCCAAATATCTCTCATTAAATATCCACCCATCATTATCATCATAAATAAACAAATTGGGGCTAGAATTCTGAGCAGATTGACATTCAAATTGGGAAGAGGGGTCAAAATCATATATCCCATCACACGAAGAAAAATCATGGGAAGTAGACTTACAATTAGAACAATAAGGGGGTGTCGCCATGTAAGTTTGGGGTGAAAGAACATATGAAGGCATCTCCCACTCATAAGTATCCCTAGCCAACCACACAATTAAATCCCAACAATAACAAGGTGCTTGGAATAGAAACTCTCCATTACACATAGATTCTACCACCATCCTAGTTTCTTCATTCAACCCTCATAAATCACTAGCCACATACCCCACAGTTCAATTCCACGATTAGGACCAATAAAATCACCAAGCCTATGATAATACTTCCAAAATACTTCATTCTCATACTGAGGAAAAGAAAAAATTGCTCTAGAATTACTACCATGTACATGGGGTTTACATAACATATGAGGTAATTCAGGAGAACTCGTGTAAAAATTAGGAGGATTTTGATATGATGTATCAATACTGTAAACATGAGAATTCCAAGAATTATTACTATGTTGCCTAGCAAAATAATTATCCCCATCATCAAAATAGCATGACTTCATGATACAAAAAATAAATAAATAAAAATATTCACAAAAAGGAAAAAATATATATATAGAATTTAGTCTCACCAACAATAAAAAACTAAATAAAACAATACTGTCTCCCCGGCAACGGCGCCAAAATTTGATAGGATGTCGTACACCCGTCAAAAATAATTCCTACAAAACCTTCTAACAATGTAGTAGGGTAAGTAGGGTCGAATCCACAGAGAGATGGTCGTTTTATCTAGTTTATAAGGTATAGAGAAACTAAACAAGATCAAAAATATTTGAATTAAAGTTCTAAACTAATCAAACTACGAAAATCAAACTAAAAAGGAACTAGTGTAATGGTTCACCATGTTTATAACGATAATCTATCAAAATATCATCAACTGTACAATCAATCAGATATCTAGAGCACAGGTTAATCCTTGGTCAGGCATTAACGCTCTGAAATCAATATATGCTAGTACGGTCGCTCAATATAATCAGATTTGCTAATTGTAGGTAAGCCTCCAAAGAGTACTATCTCTCGATCTATGACTCGATATTAGCAATATTTAATCAGATAATTAATCAGATTATAAGATTAATAATAAAACACTAATCAATTAGAGAAATCAATAACTAATCAAACCATGAATAAATATCAATCAAATCATAGCATATAAACATGGATTCCCAAAACCCTAGAAATATACTCTAACATGAAATAAAAGCTCAGATCTAAAACTATAAAAGAAAACATAATTAAAGAAATCAAGGAAAGAAACTAAAGAAACCCGTGGATTAATTAATGAAGAATAAAAACTAGGGTTTACAACTAAAATTAGAGAGAGAAAAAGGAAAGAAAACTAAAATCTAAAACTCAAAATAACGTGAAAGGAGAGAAGGAGAGAGAAAAAGAATGAAATCATATCTAAATTATATTCACCTAATATGACTAGAAAAGTAATTTACAAGATAAGTAAAGTCTTAAATAACTCATTAATAGGCGGATTAGTGATCCGCGCGTACGCGTGGCAGATTCCAGCAGAAATCGTGCAATCTTTCGAAAGGCATAACTCCTTGACTAGAAGTTTCTCTAGGGCGTGCCACCTATCGTTGGAAAGCTCTTCAAGTCTAACTTCCAAATATGCTGAAATTACTCGATTCTCATAAGCACATAAGAAGTTATGATCAGAAGAGTAGACATGACTCCTTTTTCACATTTCTTCTAATGATTTTCCGCTTCGTTTTTGCTCAAACTCGTACTATAACATATCCATACGATCCTTATTCATTGTAGCTTCTTTCCAATTGCTCATGATCCTCAATTTTAGCTAATCATACTCCAAATACGTCATCAATGCCTCAAATTCATCAAAAACAAGAAAACATACCTAATAGGAGTAGAAAAGCATAACTTAAGAATATAATGCAATAATGAACCTAAATATGAAACAAAATGGTCTAAAATGCAACCTAAATGCACTTAAAAACTATATATATAAATGACTTATCATAGCCAAAGTGTTATTCACTTGGCTAATAAGCAAAACACGTTCCATAGAAGAACGAAGCACATTGCTGTGAAGTAAAACTTCATTCGGGATGTCATTGATAAGAAAGAGTTGACATTGATGAAGATTTGTACCGAGGAGAACCCATTCGACATGTTGACAAAGCCTTTGACAACCACTAAGTTCACTTTGTGTGTGAACTTGGTGGGTCTCTCCTCTTGTTTGTTGTAGGCCCCTATGGGGTAGGGCCTTGGAGTTTGATTCGTATTTTTTGTGTTATTGGAGGTGTTTGGAGAAATTCAAGTCAAGGTGGAGAATTGTAGAATAAGCCTTGATTTTTAGTCGAAGACGAAGAAGGAGAGTGGTCAAGTTGTAGCCCGGACGAGCAAAGCCGAGCCCGGCCACGACGAGGCAGCCCGGGCAGGCGGTCAACTAGCTCGGGCGGGCCAATGTTGTTCTCCACTTTCTACCTCGAAGGTAGATTCTTCTACCAAAGCCTGCACCGGGCGGGCAGCTTACCCTGTTTCGGGATTTTGCGATTTGAATACAGTTTTTTCGAATTTCTTTGTTTTGGGTTTTCGGAGATTGTGTAAACTTTAGGAGGTCATATATAAGGCGTCCTAAAGTCATTCAATTAGTGACTTAAGATCCAAATTAGCCACATATATAACACACACTCTCTCTCTCCTCTCTTTCTCCTCTTCTTCTCCATTGTAATTCCTCCATTAGAGAGGCTAAAGAAAAATCCAAGGTTCTTGCTTGTGGATGTAGGTCAAGATTGACTGAACCACGTTAAATCTCTTTCTCTCTTTATTGCTTACTTTTCTCATTTAAAGTTTGCAATTTGCATTTATTGTTGAACTTGAACTTAACTAGCAAACCCTAGGTCCTATAAATTGCATTTATTGCTAACAGGTAGTTTTACAAATTATTCTTGATGCTAATCAATTCTTATTGTTGTTGTTCAAGAATACGAATAAGAAGATGGAGTTTAAAGATCAAAGGGAAACTTACATAAAGAAGGTCATAACACAAATTCCTTGATTGCGTATATAATTTATTTCAGGTGTTGAACCATTCCTCTTGCACTAGAATTTTATCGCGTGTGCAATGAACTAACAATAGATGGGTCATCATATTTTTTGGAAAAAATACAATGATATCTTGAATCAACCCTATGACCTATTAATAAGTATTAAGATACATTTACCGCTACACCAAGTGATATATGGTGTAATTATTTTAAAATTAAATTACTAATAGATGAAAAATATAAGTAATCGGGCATAGCCCAGACCTAAAAAATAATTTTAGACTAAAATCTGTTATATTTCAGACTGGGCCAAAATTGGCTAATTTTGAATGCTGAAAATCAGCCTAAAATTCTGAATTTAGGCTGTCCAAAGCCCTTTTTTGTTAAAAAATAAACTTGTTGGATCCAAATTACAAGCTAAAAGTCAAAATATTATACTCAAAAACCTATTATAAATTTTTTTTTTTTTGAGGGGACCTACTACAATTATTTTGAGTAGAGGCAATGTTTATAATCTCTTAAAGGGAATATTCTTGTCATTCGGAAATTCATGACATTATTTGAACCAGCAAAATGCTATAAGAACACTAAGGTATAGCCGGCTTTATTGACTCTTCAACATGTTTCTCATTGGCTTGTAAATTTGCATAACTTTGTGCTCCTTATATTTAGAAAGCTGCACAAGAAGGATATACATAACATATACTAGTATCACCATTCCTAAATCCTCCCAAAAAGTTGGATCCTAAATTAGCAAATGAAAAATCTATTCGGATCTATATGTTGTCTAAAATTATCTTAGTTCACCAACAAGAACTCATCAGGACTAAAACTGCTGGAAGCATCTTTGCATAAACTACTATTACTTATATTGCATTTATAAACTCCTGCAAGCCACAAGAAAAATACAAGTCTATACACATTATTTTCTAATTAGACGACAAGCTACCATTACAACAACAAAAAATTGTTTTTCCCCTCCCCTAAATTGAAAAGATTGGATGTAAAACGTTGTTGATGATACAAATTTCCTTAATAAAAAGAAAAGTAGTATATAGTATATAATAATGTGAATTGTACCCCCCATATATCTATACATGCACCCCCTAGATCCCCACCCTCCTCCCACCACAAAAAAGGCACAGAAATAAATAATGGAATGAATGTATAGGATCTGTTTGGCAAAAGTATTTTCTAGGCTGTTGGAACCCAAGGTGACACTCAAGAAGGGGGGGTTGAATTGAGTGACGAAATTTGATCGATTTTCGCAAAACTTTTGTTATCGCACAGTGCCAGACACTGTGTGAAACACTCGAAAATTTATGTTTTGAGTTTTTGCGAAAATTAAAACTAAAACTATATTAATCAATACTCAAACTCAAGATATAACGTGGTTCAATCTCACCTCTGAGATCTACGTCCACAAGAAACAAAAACTCTTTTATTTCTTTAACTCCTAAAATATCAACCTCTTGATACAATAAGATTTCCCTCACTACTAACTCTAGTAGCGACCCCCAATACTTAACTCTAAGTGTTGACACTCTCTATAATGGTGAAATTACAGAAAGAAAACGACCCTCAATTGTGTGCTTCTTAGTCAAGCAATTTAGAGGACAATTACACTCGTATATTCGTTACTTGAATCTGACTCAAACAGTGCTATACTCTGTGCGAAGGAAATAGTTTTCAGCTCTTAATATCTCCGATTTTTCTCTCTGAAAACGTGAGATCTAAAAGTGAATTATGAATCCCTTTTATAAGACTTGGTTTGGACGAAAATCCTTCAAAAATATCTTTATCTTTTAATCCTTAATTTAAGGGATAAAACTCTCTTTTTAGAAAAACAAACTTTATCTTTTTCTATCTTTATCTTTAATCTCAAAAAGATAAGTTTTTTCTTATTAGATTTTCTTTTCAACTAAAATTCTGTTTTTATCAAAAAATATTTTCCAAATCCTTTTTGAAAACCAAATTACGTTGTTTACTAAAATTCTTTTCTAAAACACGTTTTCATAAAATTATTTTCATAAAACACGTTTTTTAAAAATATTTTTCTAAAACCACGTTTTTTATAAAACTCTTTTTCTAAAACATTTTTTATGAAAATCTTTTATCTTATTTTATAAACTAATTTCTTTTTTATATAGACATATAATATTTATACAATTATTTATTTTCTTAACTCTAAGAAAATAATAATTATACTAATTTTATATTTCTATATTTAGCACATAGTATATCACCTAATTCAAGCCTATTACATTTTTACACAAAGTAAATATTCTAAAGGAACATATAAACTTGACTTCAATCTTGATTCTTCTTTTCTTCAAAGTCTTCATTTATTAATTCCTTTCTTCATGCATCTGTTTCAACTGTTACATACTTTCATACTATGACATATTATATTAATTTTCTAAAACCACGTTTTTTATAAAACTCTTTTTCTAAAACATTTTTTATGAAAATCTTTTATCTTATTTTATAAACTAATTTCTTTTTTATATAGACATATAATATTTATACAATTATTTATTTTCTTAACTCTAAGAAAATAATAATTATACTAATTTTATATTTCTATATTTAGCACATAGTATATCACCTAATTCAAGCCTATTACATTTTTACACAAAGTAAATATTCTAAAGGAACATATAAACTTGACTTCAATCTTGATTCTTCTTTTCTTCAAAGTCTTCATTTATTAATTCCTTTCTTCATGCATCTGTTTCAACTGTTACATACTTTCATACTATGACATATTATATTATTAATTTTCATCATCAAAACATAACATATTACATGCACAACAAATTCCCCCTTTTTGATGATGACAAACCATAAATATAATATTGTTAGATAATCACTTGTTCCCCCTCAAAGTATGCATCATTAATCACAACATAATATCATTCACATACAAGTAACTTGGTAACCAAGATCATTTCATTCAATAGTCTAAGTATTATACCCATCTTTCCCCTTTTGACATTATCAAAAAGGAGAACATCAACATGTTTAGCAAGTCAAAGTGAGATATAGTCTGTAAAATAATTCAAGTAGCTCAAGCAATAAATACTAAGGATGCTGGTGCTATGTCATAATCCAACTCACAATCCGAAGTCATTAAGCAAAAATATAATCCAACTCACAATCCGAATTTATGAAGCAAGAAATAATCATGAAGGATCATGGTTAGTAGCTAAGAATGTAAGATGGAGATAGGTAATGCAAGCTTAAAGATCTGAAATGGCAATTGGATCAACAAGTGCTTAAACCCTTTTTCATATTTTCAACTTTCGCAAATAAACATCCTAAGACTTTCTTCACTGTGGCACTGTGTGTGCCACTATGCCACTGAACAATCTTTTTCCTTTCAAATATAACTAATCTTCGGATATACGGGAATCCAGAATAATGATTTTCAAACCTTTGATAATATTTTTTCCATCTAGAAATTGAACTCTAAGATTTATCTAACACAAGTGTCTTACTCTTCTTTTCTTTTCTTTTCTTCTCTCTCTCTTTTTTTTTTTTTTTTTTTTAAGAGAGTCAGACCATACAATATTACTAGAGTCAATCAATAATAAGATATCAAAGGTGAAATAAGTTAATTCGAAACTCATTTTCTTCTAGATACATCTCATGGCACGCACTGTGCCATGCACAGTGTGAAACAGTACTTTTATTCTTTCAAGCATTAGTGTCTCTTCCAACCTTTTCATGTTCCCCCTTAACTAATGCGTCTTCTTCTTTCACTATCTTATTAATATATATGCTCCACATACCATGAATCAAGATTAAAAGCACCTTGTTGAACTTTGGATGAATATGTGAAGAAAAGAAGGATAATAATAGGGAAATGAGATAAGGTGGACATATGAAAGAAAGAATAATGAGGCACAAATGTCAATTTCATGAATAGAAAATCAGAATATTGGGCTAAAAATCAAGCTCGCTATAGGAGAAAGAATTTGCATTTCATAGCTCAAAAATTCGGCAACTTAGGATCATATAGCTTATTAGTTCGGCAACTTAGGATCATGACATTAGGACAGCATCATTAGACCATTACGAGTCCTTTTATATCAAGTGGACCTTTACTCACAAAGCTTCACCAAGACATGCATCAATAACACTCTAATTAACATATTTAAAGGAGGACAATAGGCATAAAACTCAACTAATTTCCAGAAATTAATCCCAAAGCCACGAGTTATCTTGTAAAAGGTGCATGCATGACATTCATAATAATTACCTTGATCACATAATTACTTTTCAAACCACTTACCACCATCACATTCTCTATGGAGTGTGTTAAAGATTTGCCGACATTTCAAATACCAATTTATCCCTTTTTATTAGTGCCAAATATAACACACCCTCCATGGTAGGCTACTAGTGAGAGGAATTAGATTTATCACTAGTCATATGTCTTGAGCAGCCTTTGTCAAGATACTATAGGCTGCTTCCTCTCACTTTGCCTGCAAAAGAATCACTTGTTAGTTTTAGGAACCCAGATTTGTTTGGGTCCCTTTTTCTTACGCTGAGCATCAAGTATGTCTTTCCTAACCCAGATTTGAGTAACACGTTTGATATTCTTTGCAATTTGATTTTCTTTTTGTTGCAGTCGTCAATTAGATGACCATTATTTCCACAAAAATTGCAAATTAGATATTCAGGAAGGCCCACGTATTTTCTCTTTCGGAAGTCTCTCTCGTAGGTCCTTACACAGAGCCTGGCACTGTGCGGCTGATTAGTGTATCCTAATCCAGTTTTGTTCATGTTGTTTGTGGTGCTAGTTAAGTAGTTTAGAGCATTCATTCCGTTTGTCCATTTTTCATGCATCTTACGAGCAATGGAAAGTTGTGATTCTAAGAATTCGACTGAGGTATTTAGATCACTACTTCTTTTTCTGGATATCCTAAGTCTCTTTTAACCTTTTCAAGATCTTCTCTTAACTTAGCATCACTAGGCAGCATTGAAGGAACAATACTAGATTCCTGTCTTGAATTTTTAAGTTCAGTCAATTCGTTATTTAGTGTTTCAATCTGTTTTTCAAGACACGTTTTTTCAGTTTCACAAACAGTGGATGGCACTGTTCGATTTTTTATGTCATCAGCCAGGATTGTTTTTTCGTGTTTTAGTGTTTGTATCTCAATGTCTTGCTCATCAATCCTTTTCAACAATGTTTTATTTTCTTTCAATAAATCCTTATACTCTAACTCTAATCCAATCTTTAGTTTGTCAAATTTTTATTTCCTTTTTCATGATATCAAAATTATCATTCATGTTTTGACAATCATCAATTAATTACCAAGTAGGTGACAAGTTGACTTTTTGAAAGAAGATGAATTGAAGGTTTTAAGGAAGTTAGGCTTACCTCACTTCTTCTACCTCTTCAAGAGGTTCGAACTTTTAGCCATTAAGCATAGATGTGAGTCGTCCTTGCACAGTGCCGTCTTCAGTGTTGTCTGTACAGCATTCAGACATAATTTCCTCGTGGCACTGTGCCTGGCACTGATCCTCGTCAGAATCCGAGTCTCCCCAGACTGCCGCAATCATAGCTTTCTTGTACTCTTTCTTCGACTGCTCTCGTTTTTCCTTAGGCTTTTCTTCAATCCATAGAGGACATTCTTTAATCCTGTGATCGAACTCACCACACTTGAAACAACCAGAGTTAGTAGCACTTTTCTTAGGGTTAGAAGTAGTGCCTTTACCTTTGAATTTCCACTTCTCCTGAAGTTGTTGCTCCTGTTCTTTTTTAAGAAATTTTGAAACTTTCTAGTTAGAGAAGCTACTTCTTCATCACTTTCACTATCATCCGTTTCTACTTCAGTTTTTAAGGCCAACCCTTTATTCTTTGGTTCATTTGATTTAGGATCTAAAACAAGTTCATGGGTCATTAAAGAACCAATTAGTTGTTCTAGTGATAGTTTTGTTAGATTTTAGCCTCTTGAATAGCAGTGATTTTGGGAAGCCATTTATTAGTCAAACTTCTTAACACTTTTCTAACTAAATCTTCAGAAGAATAGATTTTTCCTAAGGATCTTAGTTCATTAGTTATTAGTGTGAATCTGGTAAACATATCTTTAATAGATTCGTCCTTATTCATTATGAACAATTCATATTCATGGACTAGTAAATCTATCCTAGACTGTTTTACCTCATTTGTACCTTCATGGGCCAATTCCAGTGTGTCCCAAATTTCCTTAGCTGTAGTGCATGCCAAGATCCTTGAATATTCATTAGATCCAATTCCAGATTGGAGAATACTCATAGCTTTATAATTCTTTTCGGCTTTTCCATAGTCAACATAATTGTACTGATCTTCTTCCTTGTCGATCAGCTTTCCTTGAGCATCTTTGACTTGAATAGGGAGAGGTCCAGTCTTTATAATTCTCCAGCATTCAAAATCAGAACCTTGAATGTAAATCCTCATCCTAGTCTTCACCATCCGTAATCGTTTCCGTTGAAAGTAGGACACTTGGAGTGCCTGTCACGATAGTCATCTTGCGTGTTCATGATTTCTATTCTCTAGATGTGAGTCTTACGAGAATAGCCTGCTCTGATACCACTTGTTGGAACCCAAGGTGACACTCAAGAAGGGGGGGTTGAATTGAGTGACGAAATTTGATCGATTTTCGCAAAACTTTTGTTATCGCACAGTGCCAGACACTGTGTGAAACACTCGAAAATTTATGTTTTGAGTTTTTGCGAAAATTAAAACTAAAACTATATTAATCAATACTCAAACTCAAGATATAACGTGGTTCAATCTCACCTCTGAGATCTACGTCCACAAGAAACAAAAACTCTTTTATTTCTTTAACTCCTAAAATATCAACCTCTTGATACAATAAGATTTCCCTCACTACTAACTCTAGTAGCGACCCCCAACACTTAACTCTAAGTGTTGACACTCTCTATAATGGTGAAATTACAGAAAGAAAACGACCCTCAATTGTGTGCTTCTTAGTCAAGCAATTTAGAGGACAATTACACTCGTATATTCGTTACTTGAATCTGACTCAAACAGTGCTATACTCTGTGCGAAGGAAATAGTTTTCAGCTCTTAATATCTCCGATTTTTCTCTTGAAAACGTGAGATCTAAAAGTGAATTATGAATCCCTTTTATAAGACTTGGTTTGGACGAAAATCCTTCAAAAATATCTTTATCTTTTAATCCTTAATTTAAGGGATAAAACTCTCTTTTTAGAAAAACAAACTTTATCTTTTTCTATCTTTATCTTTAATCTCAAAAAGATAAGTTTTTTCTTATTAGATTTTCTTTTCAACTAAAATTCTTTTTTATCAAAAAATATTTTCCAAATCCTTTTTGAAAACCAAATTACGTTGTTTACTAAAATTCTTTTCTAAAACAGTTTTCATAAAATTATTTTCATAAAACACGTTTGTAAAAATATTTTTCTAAAACCATGTTTTTTATAAAACTCTTTTTCTAAAACATTTTTTATGAAAATCTTTTATCTTATTTTATAAACTAATTTCTTTTTTATATAGACATATAATATTAATACAATTATTTATTTTCTTAACTCTAAGAAAATAATAATTATACTAATTTTATATTTCTATATTTAGCACATAGTATATCACCTAATTCAAGCCTATTACATTTTTACACAAAGTAATATTCTAAAGGAACATATAAACTTGACTTCAATCTTGATTCTTCTTTTCTTCAAAGTCTTCATTTATTAATTCCTTTCTTCATGCATCTGTTTCAACTGTTACATACTTTCATACTATGACATATTATATTAATTTTCATCATCAAAACATAACATATTACATGCAGAACATAGGCAAGCATGCTTCTTCTAATAACTTCCTCAACTTCATGATTTCTGCTATTTCTAGCTAATTCCAAGGGCGTGAAACCATTTTCATCTTTCTTCTTCATTAGCACTTTAAGCTCAACAAGTATGAGACTATGTGCTTCAACTTGTTGCGGCGTTCTTTTGAAGCTATGTGCAGTACTGTTCGGCCATGACGATCAACAGAGAGCAACGATTCAGGGAGTTTGGAATGGAACATCTTTAAGATATCAACTTGGCCTCCTAAATGGCTAAACATGCCTTGTGAATATATAGGGTATGACTTATCTAGTTATCTTCGTTTTGGTAATTAATTGATTTCTTAAACTTTTTGAGGAAGTAGTTAATTACTGTGTCAACATAACCCTTGAATGCAGCGTAAGAAAGAGGTGTCAATCCTTCTTCATCTCGAGACTTGATTAGCTCAGGTTGATACTTGAGTATTGTTTGTAGCATTTCTGTGATTATTTGACAAACAAACAGTCAACACAAGAATTACTGAGAAAATAAAAGTAAAAATTATTGTTATTACTAGCATCAATTATAAGATGAAGACCATATAGTTTTTTACTTTGTTGTGAATGCACTCACTTTTCAATCATTGACGAAAGAGCCAGCGGTCAATGGTCGTGATGATAGATGTTATTAAAAGGGACTAAAGTATTTAACCTTAAGAAAATGAAAATAAACAATTTGCTATCAAAATTATACAACAACGTTAACCCTTGTCTAGATATAAAGGATCACATTTGATTTGATTTTTATATAGTCAAAACTACTAATCTTTACAATACGCTTTTAAAAATGTAAATTGAGTTAATTATGAGAATAGTAGAAGTTAGAGTCAAAATTATTGAAGTCCACAAAATTTCGAATGTGATAATTTTCTAAACGGAATCAATTAGCTAAAAATAGAAATATTAAACATTTAAGAGTACTAATTGAAATTGATGATTTTGTTGTCACATTATCATACTTAATGATTTTTCAAAAAGATCATGTACCAATGTTGAATAGAAATGTTATTAGATAAAATGTTGTTGGGTTGGTCTCAATATAAATTATCCACATATCAACATTTTATAATATTTCAATTTGATAAGTGAAGATATTAATGGTTAAAAATAAAAACATGTGTTGGCAACCATAAAAAGTCAAATAATTGCAAGTATTGAGAATCAGAAGAAGTATTACCTTAACTATTATTTTTAATGACAGCACGTACGATAGATTTTCCTCTGGTTAAATAGTCAACAACATGATCATCCCTAACAAGCTCGCGAAACATGTTATCAACCAAGTCCAACTCCTTGGAGTGTCGAACCACGGCAAGGTAAAGAGGAGAGACGTTCAAGCTATTCAAGGTATACGAGGCTTGCGGATATTTCCTAACCAAGTAGCATGCAACCACTTTATTGCCATTATTCATCACGGCCAGGTGCAAAGGCAGGTTTTGTTGGGAATCCTTACACCATAATAATTCATCTTTTATATGTACCACCTCTTGAACCTCAATGACACTTCCATGACTTGATGCCGTGTGAAGGTCCATATCAGTAATCGTTTCATTTACTCTAAGATCATTGTACAAGTGTAGAGAATAATTGTGTTAACCTGATTAGCTTAACCCTGACCAATGTTGTTAAAATCGAGATTCTAGTTTGAATCGAAAACAACCTTCAGAATCGAATCGTATAATCGAATTGTAGAATCGTAAGATTCTACAAACATGTATAATCAAGATATTGCACTCAATCTTCATTGAATATGCTAAAATTATAAGTTAAAAGACCTAAAAATTGGAAAAAATAGTTGTTTAGCCACTATATTCCCAATAACTAATAATATATATCTCTTATTTTCTTTGTTAGTATGATTTAAACTTACGAGGTTTTCACTAGTCAACAGAAATGTATAGAATCGTCTAGAATCACGAATTGAATCGTCTACCATATTTTGAATCGTAAAATCGTAAGATTTTAAGATTTTAATCGCGATTTTAATAACTTTGACCCTGACATTTAATATATATATATATATAGTGTTTACAATACAGGGCTAAGATTAGTAAAAGTCCCAATTATCCTTTTACATACAATATTACTCTAATACAGCCCCTCAATCTTTACGTGGTGAAAAAACGGATCGATTGGAACAATACTTAGTAAACATGTCAGTTGATAGACCTTTAGTAAAAATATCAGCAACCTCAGACTTAGTAGGAACATGTCGAACTATGAGACCTCCCTTGACAACCATTTCGCGAACAAAATGATGATCCACATCAATATTTTTGCTGCGATAATGATGAACTGGATTAGTAGTGAGATACGTAGCAGAGACATTATTACAATACACGATCACATGACGTCGAAGGAAATGACCAATGTCAACAAGAAATTGCCTGAGCCAAATAGTTTTCGCAGCCGTGTAGGCAACCGCCCTGTACTCAGCTTCAGGGGAGGATTTAGACACAGTAGGTTGCTTTTTCGAAAGCCAGGAAATAAGATTCTTCCCAAGAAAAACAGCATAGCCATAGTAGAACGGCGAGTGTTAGAACAACCCGCCCAATTTGCATCAGAGTAGGCAATAACAATAGTAGGAGAACTGCTGCTATATGTGATAAAAGATCAAAATCCAAAGTGCCCTACAGATATCTGAAAATTCTTTTCGCAACATGAAAGTGAGTAGTACGAGGAGCATGCATAAACTGAGAGACCATATTAACAGCATAAGCAATATCTGGACGAGTCATACTTAAGTATTGCAATGCACCAACCATACTACGATAATCTCTGGGATCAGCAAGAAATTCTCCATCAAGAAGAGACAATGTAACCCTAGAGACAACATAAGTGCTAACTGGTTTAACAGTAGAAAAGATGAAATTTACAAAGTAAATCAGAAACATACTTGTTTTGAGACAAAAATAAACCAGAGGAAGTACGCACAACCTGAACACCTAAGAAATAATGAAGATCTCCTAAATCCTTCATAGCAAACTGAGAAGAAAGTACAGAGATGAATTTGGTGACAAGGGAAGGACTACTACCAGTAAGAACAATGTCATCCACATATAAGAGGAGAATAATGAGATGACCACGAAATTTGAGAGTAAACATGAAAGTGTCTCAAATGCTGCACTTACCAATAGACGAGAGAAAATTACTATACCAAGAGAACCAAGCTCGAGGAGCTTGTTTCAAACCATAGATGGACTTACGAAGACGACAAATATGTGTAGGTTTAGATTGACGCACAAAACCCGGAGGTTGACGCATATAAACCTCTTCATGAAGAAAACCATGAAGAAAAACATTTTTTACATCTAATTGACGAATAGACCATTTAAGGGAAACAGCAATAGTAAGGAGTAAGCGAACAGTAGTAGGCTTAACAATAGGACTACAGGTTTCAAAGTAATCAATACATGCCTGCTGGTGATTTCCAAAAACGACAAGCTTGGCTTTAAACCGCTCCACAGAACCATCGGAATTGTACTTAATCCGATAAACCCACTAATAACCAAGCAAATTCTTATCATAGTTGCAAGGTACCCACTCCCATGTGTCATTATTAATTAAAGCCTTGTATTCATCAAGTATAGTGTGACGCCAACGTGAGTTTAGAAGCTTGTTTAAAATTAGTGGGTTCAGACTCAACCACATTAGTTTTTAAGTTCATCAAAACCTTTGGCTTAGACACACCATCTTTTAGCATAGTAACCATTGGATGACGGTTAATGACCATGACTGGATGAGGATGGAGAGACACGGACAGGGGAGAGGGCGGACCCATGACCTTGATGATTCGGTCCAGCGACAACACATGGGCCAGGGAGGGGAGCGTCAAGACTTGCGGGCGTTGGGGGCCCAGCTTGTGAGGCAAAGTTCTCGCTAGAGAACTCGCTGGACCCAGCGAGCGCTGGTTGGCCATTGGGCCCGTCAAGAGGTGAATGGGAGGGAATGGGAGAAGGCCCATCGAGCGCTGGCTCGGCAGCGGGCCAGGCAGGAGAGTGATCTGGGCTGGAAACCAGGCCATTGGGCGCCGGCTGGGAGTGGGTTGAAGGAGCAGCAAGTCTGCGAGTATGAGAGGAGGACAACATGACGGGGTCGAGGGGCACTGTAACTGAGGAAATAGGCACACGAGACACAGGGACCGACGAGACAGGGGTCAACTTGGGCAACCTAGCATCATCGACCGTTTTTTCACAACACGCTTCCGTCGCCTCTTTTCAATTAATGGCGGGTCCGGTAGCAACACGGGTCATCGAAGTGGCGTCGGACCAACCGAGCGTCACATGGCGGACAAGGGACAAGGGACATGGGTCATTCCTTCAATTACCCCCCCTCCTAAGGGTATTTCCGTCAATTTATACCCCGAAGGGTATTTCCGTCATTTCCTTACCCGGGACATCTTATCGGAGGGACATTGGGCGACTTAGGGTCCCATGCGTAGCTCTCGGGTGCTACAGCAAGGCCCTTGGGCATCATGAGGCCGCGTCGCCCGCTAAGGGGAAGACGCACAGGAAACATTGGTTAGATTCCAATCACTAGAAAGGACCATGGGCGAGGTATAGGCCAGACACGGCAGACGCATGACCAACAAGAGCATGATATGGAAACTTATGTTCATGAAAAAGAACATGACGACTAGTGAACACTTTGTTGGTAGTAGGATCAAAGCAACGATGACCTTTATAATCCAATGCATATCCAATTAAAACACATGTTTTAGACTTAGGTTGTAGTTCGTGATTTTTAGAATTCATGAACAAAGGGAAGCATTCACAACCAAACGTGTTCAAAAAATAATAGGAAAGGGGACGATGAAACAATTTTTCAAAAGGAGAAACACCCCCTAGAACCGTGCTGGGCAATCTATTAATGGTGTAGTTGGCAGTGTATGATGCATCAACCCAAAATTCAGCAGGAAAAATCATAATGAATTATCAAAGTACGAGCCATTTCAATAATATGACGATGTTTGCATTCTGTAACACCGTTCTGAGCTTGAGTATGAGGACAAGATTTTAAATGCTACATTTGGTATTCAAAAATGTTGTAGAAGAGGAGAATTATCAAATTCTCTACATCCATCACTTTGAAAAATCTTAATTTTGCAATCAAAGAGATTTTCAACCATCTTTTGAAAAACAAGAAATTGAGAATGAGCTTCCGATTTTCGACGTAAAGGGTAAATCCATGAATAGCGCGAGAAATCATCAACAAATACAAATAATAGATATATATAAGATTTCAAATAGGAGATTGCCACAGATCATTGTGAATTTTATATAATGGATATGGAGAAAACATGTTCAACGGAATCAAAAGGGAAACGATGTATTTTTCCTAACTTACAACCAATACAATCATCATGAAACATAGAAGTACATGTGATATAATTATTAGAACATAAAGATCCTAAGATGCTAGAGGATGTATGACCAAGACGAGCATGCCAAACTGCACCCAATTCCTTATTAGCTAGGAAAGCTGGAACTGGAGACGCATGAGGGACAACAATGGGTTGAAGAGGGTAGACATCTTGCTTACTGGATCCCCAAAGCAGAACTGCCTCGTTTTCTAGTCCTTAACCGAAACAAATTTTTTATCAAAACTCACAACACAATCATTTTCTTGGCATAACTTGTCAACTGATAATTTATGTTTCAAGTTATGAACATGACAGACAGAAGACAAAGTGAGGGGACGACTTGTAGTTTTTAAGGTTAAATTACCAGTACTTTTAATGGGGAGTAAGGTACCATTACCAACTACAATAGAACTAGACCCAGTGTAAGGAGTTTTAGTAGAAAACTTACCATCCTGAGGGGTCATGTGTAATAGCCTTGTTTTTAAAGCATGTTTTAGGCAAAGTTAATTATGTTTGTTAGTCTAACTTTAATATCAATGAGAGATTATTTAAGAATAATATTACTATATTCTTATTTGTATTGTGGAAATTCATGAATTAAAAATGTTTTGGGATTCGAGTAATGTATTATAAAATCAGGTATTGGTTTTTAGGACGATATGTTGTGGGCCCTGACCCACAGGTCCAGGATCGTTTTATAGTTATGTTTTCCGCTGCGAGTTAATGTAATTCGGGTTATAAGTGTTATTGAGTTTTATAATAAGTATGTATTAGCTAGCAGCTCGGAAGTGCGGGCTGTTACAGGTGGTATCAGAGCATGGTTGGTTTAGAGTTGTCGTGATCTCCATATCATGGCATATAAGTTTAAGAAAGATATTTGGGAATGTTTGAAATTGATTGGGTTATTAGTTAGTTGAAAATTTAGGAATTGAAAATGAGAAATTAAAGGTTGAGTGTTGGGAAGTTTGCAAAAGAAAAAAAAAAAAAAAAAGTGGGAAGTCTATTGGGTCTTAGAGTTGAGTGGATATTAGAGAAAGATTGAAGTATAGTAATAGAGATTGTAGAGAATTTGGATTCGAGAGTATCGTTATTTATTAAGGAAGCAAATCTTTCGAGGGATTGGAGTTAAGTATAGAAGTGAAATTATTTGATCTTCTTTAAAAAATGTTTTATTTGATTTATTTGTTTTTAACATACTTTAAAGCTTATGCATTTTTAAATTTCGAGGACGAAATTTATTTTAAGGGTGGTATATTGTAATAGCCTTGTTTTTAAAGCATGTTTTAGGCAAAGTTAATTATGTCCGTTAGTCTAACTTTAATATCAATGAGAGATTATTTAAGAATAATATTACTATACTCTTATTTGTATTGTGGAAATTTATGAATTAAAAATGTTTTGGGATTCGAGTAATGTATTATAAAATTAGGTATTGGTTTTGAGGACAATGTGTTGTGGGCCCTGACCCACAGGTCCAGGATCGTTTTATAGTTATGTTTTCCGCTGCGAGTTAATGTAATTCGAGGTTATTAAGTGTTAATTGAGTTTTATGAATGTTAAGTATGATTAGCTAGCAGCTCGGAAGTGCGGGCTGTTACATCATGTGAGAGGTTGCTCCCGAATCCGAATACCAGACTGAATCATTAGTTTCACCACCAACAGATAGTGCAGCTAAGGCTCGAGTGACACTTTGAGATGAAGAAGGAACAAAGCTGGAATTGAATCTTTGAGGACAATATGCATCTTGATGACCTGGAAACCAACATAGACCACAAGTATCAGAAGTAGGGGTAAAGTTTAAATTGCTACTCGACGAATTACTCCCAACTGAAATAAATCATTAGTAATATAGTCTAGGCAAGGCGTACTATTGGATGACAAGTTTGAATATTTACTCATACCATTTGCGCGTCCCTGACTAGCACTGTTGTTGTTGTTGTTATTCCCAGAATCACGAGAATTGTTGTTGTTATTTCCAGAATCACGAGAATTGTTGTTGTTGTTATTGTTACCACCATTATTACCTCGATTATTTTGACTTTGGCCATTATTCCCTCCTCGATTCCGATTATTTCTCCATGTATTTCGGCTACCTGAATTATTCTTAGAAGGGGAATCAGAACTAGAAGACTGAACAGCCACCAAGGCATGATGCGAAGAGGAATCAGATCCATTCTTCGAACTTTTTAGGCATTGTTCATGAAGCAGAAGATTAGGACGCAAATCATCAAAACTAAATGGAAACGGGTACTGTAGCAAAGTAGTAACAATATGATCATTCTCAGAATCACGATCCAAACAAAAGAACATATGTTGAACTAAATCCTGATTAGAGACAGGACACTGAATAACAGCTAAAGAATCTGCAATAACTTTGATCTCACGCAAATAACCATCCATTGTCTGAGAATCACTCTTTTTAATACGAGTAAGACGACCTTTCAATTCCATAGAGCGAGCCATACTAGCATGCATAAATCTAGATTGCAAATGATTGCAAATTTCCACAGAGCTGGATAAATCATACACATCAACAAAAATGTCACGAGAAAAAGGTGGCAAAAGTCCAGGATTTAATTTGTTGATCCACACGCAAATATTCATAAAATTGTGCATTAGGAACCCAAACCACGTTCAACAATAATAGTAGCAGGGGGATTGAAACAGTTCCTTCAACCATACCAACTAGGTGATGGAAAGGAGCAAACAAATAATCTGAGTTTTCCACAACAAATAATCCTTAGGAGAAGAGAGAGTGATAGTTACCAAATTACGGAGATTAGGGGCAGAAATTTGTAGTAAGGCAAATGAGGGCGCCGGCGGGGCTGTGGAAAACGGCGCCATGACAGCGGTGGCTGGCGCGATGACGAGCCATGGAGAAGCGCGGAGGAGAAACCGAGGAGGGGACTCGAAAAAACCCCGGCAATCGATAGGGGCTGCGAGAAGAAGGAGGCAGCGAAGGGCAGTGATTATGCAGCACCGAGAGGCTGCGATCCGGCAGGTTCACGCTCCTGCATGGGCGGTGCTAGGGAAGCCGCGACGGCGGAAGCGGCGGTGATCGAAGGTGACGCGGAGGGGGAGGAATCCATAGCGTTAAAAGGAAGAAAAAAATCTTTTCGAAAAACCTAGGTTGTGATACCATGTACAAGTGTGGAGAATAATTGTGTTAACCTTATTAGGTTAACCCTGACATTTAATATATATAGTGTTTACAATACATGTCTAAGAATGGTAAAAGTATCTAGTAGACTTTTATATACAATATTACTCTAATAGTCATGTTGTAAATTATTAGTAGGATGCCTTCGAGAATCCATCCATATATCAGTATATATGGCATAAATTGTTATGTTAGTAACCATGACCCGTGGGATAAGGGAATTTCCCATAGGATCATGGCTTCGAAGAATTGTTGGGAGAGGGATGCCTGCCATTTTCATAATTTTTTTTTCCATCTTAAGTTCTTTTTCTTTCATTGTTTTGGAGAGATTTTGGTAATTGCTCATAGTCAAGTTTGTATGAATTGAGTCTAATTAGGTTTATGTAGTTTAGGTCTATTTGATAGGATTAAGAAACATATGGTGGTAATCGTTTATTTATATGTGAGGAGAGAATAACATATAGGTAGAAGGAAGGAATGTACAAGCAATTGCACCAACTAACAATGCATGATAATTTCTAGGCCTAAAAAGAAGTGTGGACCGATTTGGCCAACCAATGTAGTTCACTTACTTCCTTCGTTTCCTAAAAATCTTCCCTCTTTCCGTTTAAGTGCGTTTTCAAAAGATCTTCCCTCTTTTACTTTATTCCTTATTTGGAAAAAAATTTCTCTTTTTACCCTCTCATGTCTCTATCATATATTCATATGGTCCACCATTACATTATTAATTCAATTTTACTTCCTTTCTCTCTCCTACTTTAAGCCATTTTTATTTGTTTATTCATCTTAACTCCTTTCTCTCTTCTACTTTATCCACCCCCACACCCCACACAAAAGTAATTCTCATTGGTATCTGTAGTAGCAGTAACAAAAAAGATCTTTAGGAAACGGAGGTAGTGTTTTTGTTTATTACTCTCAAGATGACTTGGTCTATTGACTTAACTACTACACCACCCACTTCTTTGTTGCTTACAAATTAGAATTAACTTGCTAGTTAAGGTTTTCCATTTATGAATAGTCTAATTATATTTATGGAGTATATAATACACTTAATACTCCATCTTAATTTTTTTTCTTATCTCCTCTTTTATTTTGTGGTCAAATTAATATACTCATCATATGTATAATCACCGATCAATAAGAAATAATATATAATCAGGTGGGTTCTTAATATTAATTTGAATACTTAAATAATATATATCAACGTCTTAGAATTTTCATTAAAATTTTATTGTAATTATTATTAATTAAAGTTGTTCATCACTTCATTGGAGACTACTTGCAAAAATCAAAAATAAAATCAAATTGTCAAAATAATTTCAAAATATGAGAGCGGTGAGGTGCAAGCCGGGAATGAAAAATATGTTTTTCTCCTAAAGTTCACTCCTAAATACATCAAAACTAAATAAAGAAATAAAGTATATTATGCACTTGCATTGCAAATTAGATCTTACTTACCCAATATTTTAAAGATTGCGTGCATTAGAGATTAGATTGTAATACTCTGGATATGCCCTTTTCTATATATTTACTAATTAACTATCTAGTTAAATTCACAATATCAAGTCTGGTTAGTTAACAATGAGAAATATTTAATTGGAATTTGATTGAATATTATGAAGTGCAATTTACTAGGACGCGATAAAGATTAAAGCCACCGTTGTTTGGTCGAGTACATACATACAGTACAAATAATTCTCATAAAATGAGTAAACATTTCTCTAAGGGTCTGTTCTCCCCAACTTATTTTCAGTTAGTTCAGCTCAGCTCAGCTCAGTTTAGTTCAGTTCAGCTTAGTTTCGTTCAGTTCAACTCAATTCAGTTCAGCTCAACTTAGCTTCATTTTTTATTACCATTTTGTTAAATATTATTATTATGTTGGTCTAATTTATTTTACTAATTATTCTTTTTCTTATTATTATTATTATTATTATTATTATTTATTTTTATATCATTATTATTAAGTATTATTATTATTATTATTATATATTATTTTGTTTATTATAACTTTACTCATTATTATTACTATTATTATTAGGATAAGTGATGAGGTAATGCCATTTAAACAACTGCCTTAATTTTTCTATTCAACCAAATAAGCCCATAATATTCTAGCTTAATTCCTCTCATCCTCCAACTATTATTGCATCGCAGATTAAAATACGAAATTCCAGACATTTCGTTGCATTCACACACATATCATAGATATCATTATCATATCAATATCGTAGACCTTGCCCTGCAAGAAACTGCAAAATTGCTTTGTGAAGTATTTAGCAAATAAATGATATCAATAAAATCCCCTTTGAACGCAGCAAGGGAGCCAGCTGTGATGTGTGTCACAAAGATGAAGCCACTTGGCATTTACTAATAGAGTAAGTAATGGTTAGTGATTACCCCTTACTTCGCAGTTCACAGTTCGTACACTTCTTAAGAAGGTTAAGATTGACCAACTTCTTTTATATATATATATATATTATATACTATAATTTTTTGCACACGATATGTGCTTGAATTTTTTTTCAAAACAGAAACTCGATTTTCTTCGACATAAGAGTCAAAATTTGAACATTAGATATACGAATTTTAATTATATTTAGTTGTAAAATTTGATTTGTTTAGTTTCTGTCACTTAAGTCTCTCACCATTCTTTTTGTTTTGTTTTTTTTTTTTTACTTTTCAAAGTTAAATTCTATGAACAAAATAGAAATTTTATTGAACTTATTTATGATTTCTAATATTATAACTTTTTGTTGATTTTTGAATTAAGTACAATACTTTATTTATTGTAAATAAAGTAGACACTTTGATTTCAAGTCAATTTTTTCATAGGTTGTAGTTTGTACGTGAATTTTTAAGTTTTTATAAAGTTTCCTCATTTTAGTGATTTGCATAACGTAAATAATGCAATTTTATGATTTTAGTTGACTTGTGAGTTATTTTTGATATTTTTGTTTGAAACCCCCTTTGATTTGTAAGTGAATTTGTAATTTAGAATGGGAAAGGGTAACATAGTCTTTTCATTCGGGGACACCATAGCTCCCCCTTCCCTTATATAATAGAGATATGTTGTACTTTAATTCTTGAATGATATTTTACATAAACCTTTCTACCTTGATAATTAATCGCTATTATATAATAGGAAAAATAGGTCCAAATATATGTAAAAGATTCATTATATATAGGAAACACTATAAAAAAAGTAAATAATTTTTTTCCTTGTCTAACTTCTAAATTCTGATTTCACTACAAATACACCTCTATTTTTTTTTATCATGACCCACCATTAATTATGAATGGTTCTTAAGAATAGTGATTTGTAAGTAAATTTTTGTAAATGTTTTTCTATGTATTGACGTTCTAGGTTATTAGCTAGTTTTAGTTTGTATGTTAATTTTAAGTTTTAATAAAGTTTCCTGATTATTTGAGTGATTTGCCTGATTTTTATAACATGATTTTCTCACTTATATGGGTGATCTGTAAAGTTTCTTCTTTTAAGTGATTTGTGAGTAAGTGTTGTAAATTTATTTTCGGTCGTTTTTTTGAGTGCCGTTTTGATTTTGACATTCCTTTTGTAATTTAGAAAAAAAAAGGGGACAATATAGGCATTTCAAAAGAGGACACTGTTGCTTCCCCTTTTCCTTATATAATAAAGATAAATATCTCCAAAGACCCTTAATTATTTATGCAAGTCAAACCTGGAAATGGAGCAACCAGGATGACGACATCATGAATATCTTTTTCCTCGAAAATTCCTCCCCTCCAAACGATCGAGCTTCTTCAATCACAGCTTCATCGAATTATTTCTAGAATCCTAGTAGTTATTACAACTTACAACTTAGGAAATATTCACAATTTTCCGAAATCTCATTGTACTTGTCTAAAGTACGCTTTGAGTGCAAATTAACTAAATTCATGGTCATATTAAATTTTAGTAATATATGAAGTTTTTTTTATAGGTAAAACATATTATGGACCGATAACCATCTTAGTCTGACCCTAAGTCCATAAAAAGCCCACATCCCAATAGCGGATCTAGAAATTTAGAGATGGGGTACAATAAAATGAACAGCTAGATTTGTAAAATATATCATGTCCGCATCTCTAATCTTTGGGCCCCATTTTATTTTTTGAAACAAATTCCGCTAACTTTGATTCTAAAATAGAATTAGTATAAGAAAAAGAAATCAAATACAGATAAATACCTCGATACAAGAAGTGGACAATGGTAATGAATTTGAGTCTCGAAATTTAATAATTTTTTTAACATTTAGTCAACCCTAAAAATTTTGAGATATTTGAAAGATTAAATACTATAGAAGGATTTTTTTTTCAAAATTTGTAGTTGACATAAGTATAATCGTGTTAATGGAATACGGTAGAAAAAGGTATTAGAAGATAAAAAAAAAGCACATTTAATAAGTATATAAAAGTGAGATAAAAAAATAAATGCAATATTGACAACTTTCATAATTTGTATCGTTGTATGGATAATAAGAATTGCATATTTAACTTTCATATATATAAGTTATAATCTTAGACTTAGAAGAGTCTAAAGAGTAAGAGGAAGAAAATGTGTTAGCTGAAGAACCTTCGAAAAAAGAAAAAGTAAGAAAGAGAAAGAAAGAGAATGCAAATGGAAGTCGCTGGAATCGATTATGCGACCAACTCTTCAGTGATCTCCCCTTTCTTACCACTGAATCAAACATCAATTTTGAGAAAAGTTTACAAGGGTAAATTTTATGTAGTTTTCGAATTAATAGGGGTACGGTTGTACCCACTCGGCCACTCTACCCTCTGTATATCCGCCAATGCCACATGCCGATCTACTTTCTTATACGTACAATATTATTATCTATAGTTTGCCATCAATCCCTATACTCACCCTATTTAACGAATACTCTAGTCATTAGACTAGCTACTTGACTATATTTAACACCCATTATTAGATGGCTTATAGATTTATAGGTAATATTAATATTTTCCATGAAAATGATTGTTCACTTGCAAAAACTTAATTAACATAGATTCCCATTAAAACATTGAATGTGGTTTTATAAGGTGATGAAAGCTTATGAAAAGAAACACATATCTAAAAACGATAATGAAGTTCTATAATGATAGATATCGACGTGAGACTTTAATTTTCTAACAAAATTACATATAATTAAATTTAATATTAGGACCATCAGATCACCAACATACACTTATTGATCAGCTACCAATCGGCGTATTAGATTAATAACTTTGTTTCGTTTTATTAAAGACTTGGTCAATGTCAACATTTCTTAAGAAAGTCAATAACCAAACTAAATGACGAGAGATAAACGAAAGCTTCTATTAGTAAACACCGAGTGGTGGCCGTGTGAAGACTCCAATAGTAAATAATACTCATTGACGAGTAATCAACTTAGGCGAATAGCGGAGGGACGAGGACGACGACACGGCGCGCTCAATTATTTCCTAACATATCATTTTATTTTAGGGTATATTTACTCATTTAATTTACAAAACAAGCATCTTCAAAGCTATTTCTCATTTATTTTCTTGGCGGACATAAAGCTGTACGATTTCCCAATGTGAATGCAACTAATCAATGTTGGAAACTACTGGTCAAATTTTGTGATCAGTAAGTAGTAGGTTAAGAATTAGTCCTCGGCTTATGCTCGAAATATCAGATATCTAATCTTAGGGGCGGATCCGGATTTCAAATTTGATGGGACACCAAATTTATTTCAAAGAAAAAATCATAATATCATATTTTAAAGCAATGCAACACTTTAATTTTCACAAGCTTACTAAATAATATTAAGTTTTCAATACTATCTCCATTTTTAGTAAATTTAACATATTGACTTTTACATTCATCAACAGATGCAACTTTTGCTTCAATTTGTTACTAAAGTTTATAAGAAGCTGATATAAATTTATTAAATGTAAATAGAAATCAAAACAAAATTTTAAATAGTAAAATTTATTTTTTTATATCTCTATTACATAAGGCAAGGGGGGAGCAACGGTGTCCTCTTTTGAAATGCGTATTTTGCCCCCCTTTCCTTTCTAAATTACAAAAGGAATGTCAAAATCAAAATCGCACTCAAAGAAAACTATCGAAAATTAATTTACAACACTCACTCACAAATCACTTAAAAGAAGAAACTTTACAAATCACTCATACAATTGAGAAAATCACGCAAATCACTCAAATACTCAGGAAACTTTATTAAAATTTAAAATTAACATACAAACTAAAACTAATAACCTAGAACGTCAATACATACAAAAATATTTGCAAAAATTTACTTACAAATCACTATTCTCAAGAACCATTCACAATTAATGGTGGGTCATGATAAAAAAAAAAAAAAAGAGGTGTATTTGTAGTGAAATTAGAATTTAGAAGTTAGACAAGAAAAAAAATTATTTACTTTTTTTATAGTGTTTCCTATATATATTGAAACTTTTACATATATTTGGACCTATCTTTTTCTATTATATAATAGCGATTAATTATCAAGGTAAAAAGACTTATGTAAAATATCATTCAAGAATTAAAGTACAACATACCTCTATTATATAAGGGAAGGGGGGAGCTATGGTGTCCCTAAATGAAGAGACTATGTTACCCCCTCTCTGTTCTTAATCACAAATTCACTTACAAATCAAAGGGGACTTCAAACAAAAGTAACAAAAATATAATTATAACAAACACTCACAAGTCAACTAAAATCATAAAATTTCATAATTTACGTTATGCAAATCACTAAAATGAGCTGTACTTAAATTCAAAAATCAACTAAAAAATTATATTATTAGAAATCATAAATAAATTTAATAAAATTTCTATTTTGTTCATAGAATTCAACTTTGAAAAGTAAAAAAAAAAAACAAAAAGAATGGTGAGAGACTTAAGTGACAGAAACTAAACGAATCAAATTTAAACAATTATACTTCGTATGTCTAATGTTCAAATTTTGACTCTTATGCCGAAGAAAATCGAGGGTCGACCCGATCATGATATTTGACTCATGATCTGGCTGGTTGACTCAATCATGATATTGAAGGATGGGACCTTTTCTCGAAAAACTCATTTCTGTTTCGAAAAAGATTCAAGCACGCATCGCGTGCAAAAAATTCTAGTTTGTAAATAAATATTGGTCATAGTTAATATATTTGAATAATGTCCAAAGTCAACTTGTTGCATTTATTTGTAAATAGAAGAAAAAGTAATTGTTATATCACAAACAAAGAAAAATGGTTAAAATTAGAGCTAGAATTAAGAGAGATGGATACTATTCAATATATTCAATACAGGAAATGAAGATCCAAAATGGAGAAGGAAAAAAATGCTAAAATAGAGAAGAGAAAGAGCAATAAATAAAAAAGAAAAATAAAAAACAAAACAAAATAAAATAAAACAAAAGGTATTAAGCAAATAAGAAAGAAAAGAAAAAAAGAAAGTTGGAAATGTGTGCAGGGGAAGTCGAACCCGCCGCAATAGCAAGCACATGTTACCGAGAGAACCATTGGAGCAATTCAAGTTGCAATATATGCAATTATTGCGTGCGTTTCAATTTTAACCTATTGTAAAATCTGCTTAACGTTAAAAGTAAAAAGAACTCGTTTTCTTGGTGGGGCACGTGCCACCCAGGACCCTTAATAGGTCATCCCCTGTCTGATCTAGTGGTTAAAATCTGGAACAACATGGAAAATATTTTGTTTGGCAACACATTTAAGTCATTTTAAATAAGTAGGTGCTAAAAGTTTAAGTCAACTAAAATAAATAATCGTATTTGTGGTGCTGAAAAATTGACGGATATTGAGTTGCTATAGCATCTCAATCTAAGGTGTGGAAATTTTGAGCTACCTTATCAATTTTAGCTCTATTTCCGCTTATATTTCCAAACATAGCCTAAGTATAATTAGACATTAATGTAACACAAAACTTTAAATTATATAGCATTCAAACAACAAAAGAAACTGGGCCAGTGTAGCAGGTAACTAGGTTAGTCAATAGATCAAGTCATTGAAAGAGTAACAAAAGAAATTTTAAGTTTAGTTTGTATGTTGCGTTCATTTAGGCTCTACAATATTACATGCATTTTCTATGCAAATACATGATCATTTCTCAGCTTTACCTCTATGTCAATTAAAGAAGTATATTAATAACAATAATATCAATAACAACAAAAGAACAATTAATAAAAACTCTACCACCATTTCACATCTCGCTATATATATACAAGCGTTGTACCCTATAGAGTGAAATTAATCATCCCAAACCTAAAAGGTCATTGAATTTTATTACATTCTAGTATATACTTCAATATGGCCGACCAAAATCATCCTAAAACATTGAAAGAAAAAGAAATAGAGAAGGCAAAAGAAAAAATCATGGAACTCGTTGGCTTGCCTCTCTCTAAGATAATTCTCCACGGCCATGATCAACCGTTTGAGAAAACTAGCCCCGCCGGAAGTACGTTAATCCCCCGTGTCACGTTTACCAACATATTGGTCTACCCCATCACTACCGATATCTTGATGGATTCTCAATCACATAGGCGTCGTACAAATAATACTCAACATGATAATAGAACTAGGGCAGATATTATCGATATGGAACTTCACACGGCAGCAACTCGTGGAAGTATCACCGAGGCCCGAAAGGTAGTTCATAGAAAGCGAGAGTTGTTGTGGCGCGAGGATTCCGAAAGAAACCTGCCTTTGCACCTCGCCGTGCAAAATGGCCATAAAGAGGTTGCGGTCTACTTGGTTACAGAATACCCGCAAGCCTCGTATGCCTTGAATAACTTGAATGTCTCACCTCTTTACCTTGCTGTGGTTCATCGCCCCAAGGACTTGGACTTGGTTGAGAGCATGTTCCGCGAGTTGCGTAACAATTCTAGAAACGATAACATTCTTGAAAATTTAAGGAGAGGAAAATCAATTGTGCATGCTGCCATTAAAGACCAAGATCAAGGTAAAATGACTTGTTTTATATCTCTAGCCAAATGCAAAATTCTCTAAAAAGTATCATCTTAAATTTATTTTTCCTATATATTTTAAGAAACTTTCAATTTCCATTAGTTTTTGGACGATACATATAAATTAATTTTGATAAATTTTCTTAGTTGGTGTATCCACTTTAAAATACTTACTTGTAAGAAAAATCCCTTATTCCAAATTAATATTCATATTTGATATTATATATATGATGATCAAAATTTATTAGCTTTGATGATGTTAATTCTACTGTAAAATAACTGAGTTTATACTTCAATATATGATGATTTAAGACTTAAATTTTCTGATGATCAAACTTTATTTTATGTTAAAAATTAGAAAGTACTCCCTCCGTTTTCTAACCAAGGAAAATCAAGTTGTGTGGGGCATGCATGGTGTGAGTAAAGTAGGAGAGAGAAAGGGGTTAAGATAAATAAACAAATAAAGAGGGGTTAAAGTAGGAGAGAGAAAGGGAGTAAAATTGAATTAATAATGTAATGGTGGACCATATGATAGTGACATGAGAGGGTAAATAGGGAAATTTGTTTTGCCAAATAAGGAATAAAGCAAAAGAGGGAAGATCTTTTGGAAACACCCTTAAACGGAAAGAGGGAAGATCTTTAGGAAACGGAGGGAGTATAATCTTTATTAACATAATTTTGCAATTTGGGTAGAAAATATTTACAAGAACAAATTTATGCCCTATCTGCCATTTAATAAGAATTTTATAAATAAATTCACAATAATCTCAACTATATACGAAAATTGCTTTTTGAAATGATTTATAATGACTTTAATTTGAAAATTTAATTTAGAGTGTCAAATAATAATCGTTATAATTCTAATAAACTCTAGTTGACTCTTATGAGGTAGGGGGAAAGACAGATCAGATGGAAAAAAACAAAATAAATTGTAAAATCTAACAAGATTGATCATTTTAACAAGTCATTGACAGTTGGGTCATCATAGGAATTACCCATAGTTGGATCAACATATATCGGAAGACTGCCCTTATTTAGCATTAATTTTATGAAAGCTTTCTTGTACTTACGTCAATCGCTTTTTCTTTTTTTTGTCAAATCACAGGAATGTTACAAACAATACTCAAGCATCAACCTGCTCTAATCAAGTCCCCCGATATAGAAGAAGGATTAACACCTCTTTCTTATGCTGCATTCAATGGTTTTGTTGAGACGGTTGGCTACATCCTGGAAAAGTTCCCTGAAACACTACGTAATAACCGCAACCAAGACAATTCCTACCCTATTCACACGGCATGTTTAGGAGGCCAAGTGGAGATCTTAAAGATGTTCTACTCGGAACTCCCTAAAGCGGTGTTTGACACGGATAGTCAAGGTCGGACGGTACTGCATCTAGCTGCTAAAGAGCGCGGCAACCGGTTGAAGCATGTAGTCTCATACTTGGTGAGCCTACCGGAGGGTAAAGAGCTAATGAAGAAGAAAGATGAAAACGAATTTACACCTTTGGATTTGGCTAAAAGAAATAAAAATCGTGAAGTCGAAGAAGTTATTAAAACAAGTTAAGCATGACAAAATAGAAAGGATCGACGGAAGCTGTGAAGTTGTGGGAGTATTATTCATTAAACCTTATACATGCAACATATAATTTATTTTTCCCTGTGCTTCCTTATTTTAATTTGGGCTTGTATACATACCAATATATACTAGTAACAATATCTAATTATTAATTATCTATTATATATACACTACTCATGTATTTTTAGGTTGTATGCCGTTTCGTTTTGATATATATATATATATATATATATATATATATATAGATTTGGGCTCATGTGAGAACACCCTACTTATATGAGAAGCTCTAGTTATGTGAGAACTTATCTTATCCCTTGATATTAGTAGATCTAAGGGTTGTTATTTTGCCACGTATTTCAACCCCTTCCAAACTTTTTAAGTTGTTGATCTACTATTTCATTCATTATCTTTCTCTCTCTTCGACACTAACTCCACCTGATTTTACTACTCCTCAACTGTGATTTTGTGATTTTGGATGAAATCAGTTACAAGCAGCAATTTGATCTTCCAATTTCTGTATATCATCTACTCTTGCTTCCAATCTCATCAAATATGGGTTGTGATTTTGGATGAAAGTTCGCCAATTTCATCCTCAATTGAAGCTTCAACAACATTCAAATCTAGCAATTTTGTTCTCATTGAAAGCTCGAACCAAATTCCAAGTTCTCCATTAAGCTTGAAGAAGATTTAAAGTGGTAATTTTTCTGATTTTTTAAGCTTAATTCTGTATTTATTTATCACATTTTAGATTTTCGTTTTCGTAACATGATTTAGGATTTTTTAAGCTTAATTTCGGGGTTTTTTTTTTTATGGAAGAAAATTTCTTGGATTCATGCTTAATTTCAGCGAGGCCCGACAATACTCCATAGTTTCTTTGATTCGTGATTGAATTCTTTAATTAAACTTAGTTGTTGCTGTTGCTGTTTTTCGGATTTTTTAAGCTTAAATTTTAGTTATTTGTCAGATTTTAGGGTTTTGTTTTTCGTAATATGATGTTAATATGCAATTTTCATAAATTAATGTAGGATATGTAGTTCCGATTGCTAATAAATTTTCGTTTCTTGAATTCATTGTTGAGTAATAAAATTTAGTGGATATAAATTTGGATTGTTCTTGGATTTCATGGATGAAAATCTGGAAGGAACTAAGGTTTCATTTTTTAGTAATAAAATGTAGTGGATAAACTTTGCTTGTTAGTTGTTTTTGAGTAATAAAACAATGATGTACTTTTAATCCACTCTTGATGTACTTTTAAGCTAGTAGTGATGCATTTTTATCCAACATTAATAATATTTTAGCTAAAAAGAATTGTTAAAGTTCCTATGCTCTTGGTGGATCATATTTTAGCTTTAGGAGACACGACTGTGCATAAAAATTCTGCATTGGAACTTAGAAAGGGAAAGAAAGAAAAAAGTCAGAATTCAACCTTCTTACTAGGCATTGTTACTTGAAAAATCCTTTTGTTTATCATTAGTGTAGAGGTGGATCTGATCACAAAGATATATAGACCGCAAACTGAAATAGTTGAGGCAGTTGCTGATTAAAAAGTAGACCTGCAGTATGAACTATAGAACAATTAATGCTTTGGTTGTGTGTGGATAATTGAATAAAGGCTTGTTTTGGTGAAAGTATTATTGCTATAAATCCTCATTAAAGGGTTCTAATATTTTACGTAGGCTATCAAAAGAATTATATGTCCCTGCTCTCGGTGGGATCATGCTATCTATTGGAATCAGACTTTCCATAAATGATTTTGCTCTTGTGTTTTAAAGGTATTCTACATCTTCACCCATAGGCCTTGTACTTAATTTTTTATAATTTGAAGCCTTATTTTGTGTAAGACGAATTTCACATTTATAATATTGTCCAAGTTCTTTTATTTCACAATTATATAAAGGAAGTGATATAAAAGGGACAGAGATTTAAGATTAAATTTCATCTAAATGAAAAATACTCAACTGCCTTAGGAATTACGTTCAGAGCAGGTTATACACATCTGCACCATTATAGTTTTATGCATGTCCTCATCCTTCACCAATCAACAGATTGTATGTAAATTTATGACTCATAATCTGAAAGATTGAAATTATGGAGATTTGCATAAAATTTTCATTTCTGATATATTTACATCTGAAGTAAAGAAATTTCATACATTACCTGGGATTTTCAGGTTTAGGGACAATCTCTAATTCTCATATTCACATTAAAAATGTTACTGATATACATCTTAGAACGTTTCTGCTCAAATTACAAGACTAATACTTAAATCACAAAGAAACCAATGAATTTCAGCTCTACTTTTCTAACTGTTCAAGGTCAAGAACTACCCATATATTTATGTCCCAAATCAGAACCTAACTTACTTTCTCTTGTTCTCTAACTTTAGTACCTTAATGAGGTGTCATCGACATATCGGTCATCTTGATGAGAGACGGTTTACTGCCAATACGACTATTTATTACCTAACATTACATCAACACTATCATACTCGATGCATCGAGGCTATCCTGCCTTATAATATTTGCAAGACCATGACACTTATTTATTACCTGCACAGTTGGATAACATATAGGTTAATACCTTTGTTTCTGAACTTATCATTTCTGAAAATTATGGTGAAAAGAATGCATAACCATCAGACCATAGGTTTGATCATAGTGATGTACTTTCAGGCCATCAGTGATGTACATTGAAGTCATCTCTGATGTACATTCACACCTACCCCATACTCATAAAAGGAAACAAACAAGGGCTCATGGAAATCCACAATGAACAAACCATGAACAGTTTAAGACATGACTGATTCATGCGGATTAGTGTTGAATTATGGTTATGGGAAGTAAATAGAGATGCTGCTTGGTGCTTAATTAGTTTGCAAGTTTGGTTGGAGAGGCATTACCTGACATGCTCTTCTTCATGTCACATTAGAGCTGGGCTATGGTTAATATATACATTGGCTTTATTTATATGACTTTGGCCTCACATTCTTTCTAATTAGTCAAGTTAAGTTGAGTCTGAGGCAGTAGGCTTCTCAAGGAGCATAGGTGATGTACTTTTAAGCATCCCTGATGTAATTTTAAGCCATCATTGATGTACTTTTAAATTACCAGTGATGTACACTTACATCTTTCATAGTTAAGAACAAAATACATGAGAGGTAAAGTTACATGATACAATAGTGATGGAACAACGTTACATAGACTTCCAAGACAAGCATAGATTTTTACTATATTCTTCAACATGAGGTTGGTGGCTCTAGATTTTTACTATAGTTTATGTGTAGGATTACTGAATTGTCGATGGAGTTACCCTATAAGAAAATATATAGGTGCTTTTGAGTCTTTTATTGCTGAAAATTACAATGGTTTAATGTTATTTGAAATTTCTCATATATGAGATTCAATGTACTTATAATGTACCAATGATGTATGTGTGGTAAAGATTTGATGTACATTTGATGTATTGGTATATGGCTTTTACATCTGTATGTCTTTAGCTTTTAGCTAGCTAAATATGATGTATTGGTATATTTACAGAATGACTACTTATTATACCTGAGTAGGAAACAAAATACAGAAGATTTTTTTTTTGTGAATGCAGGAAGGAGTTTAATGTTTGATATGACGTTTAATGTTTTTGCATAATTCATGCCTATAAGGAATGCTTTCAGAATCTCCCTAGCAATCTTAAACTCAAAGAACAAACCTCCACATCACAACATATACATGAAAATTATCAAAGTATCCCATTAAGTACCCTATAAGCACCTGCCTATGCTTTTTACTTGTACTTTAAAACCTATTAGCTCAAATGGAAGAGCATGCGCTATGCGCAAGATGTGGGTTCGATTCCCACATAGGTTATAAAATGACAATTATTAGAAGTTAGAGCCAAGACATGGAGCTGAACATGCTATACAATAGCACTCATGTACATTAAGAATGGAGTTGAAAATCCATACTGTGACTCGAACTAATGTCGTCATTTTCTTCTTCTTTTACCGTAGCATCAAGTAAGGCTAATGAGAAAATTTAAAAACATCCTAAAAATTAAATAAGACCATGAAAATAATAAGAGCTTGTGTGGGAGTTGAACCCACATTTTTGTGTATTTGCACACAAAACACTCACCAATTGAGCTAACAAGCTATCAAGTTGCAATATTTTGATAAGAGTTATATCAAGTATTGGTTAGAGTTGTAGCTATGGAGTCATAAGTTAGTGTATCGATCTACATGCTCCACTTTGTGAAACGTTGAGACTATACCCTCTGATGTACATTGAAGCCATCAATGATGTACATTGAAGCCATCTCTGATGTACATTTTTATGATATCCTCTAAGGTTACGTTGCACATTTCCCAACTACATTGAATATTGAGGACCACCTACGATAATCTAAGTTAATTCATCTATACTCTATAGTTTTTTTGACTATTGCAAAGTTTTACTATTGATCTATACTCTATAGTTTCTTTTACTACCATATGCCCATCCATGGCTTCCATAGAATGAACAAGCTGTCATTACTAACTCTACCTAAATGTTTTAAAGAACAAACCTCCACATCACAACATATACAAAATTATCCACACTTACCTCATACTCATAAAGGGAAACAAACAAGGGCTCATGGAAATCCATAATGAACAAACCATGAACAGTTTAAGACATGACTAATCAATTAGAGTCTCAGTAGCCTCTAGACAACATACCTTCACCGCCCATTTTCGGAGAAATACCCAAAAAAATTAAACCACCAAGAGTTCTACTTCCTCCACTAATTGTCAATTGGTTCTGCAAGATAATGAGATGATTTACAAATAATCTACAAAGGTTTGCAATCAAGTATCAACTATGGAACAATAACACCACTATATAAGGCTTGTAAAGAAGCTTCTGCCTAGGATTGAAGGGACTAACCACAAATCAATAGAAGAAGCTTCGAATGCCAGATACAAAACCATCCAGTTTCCGCCCCAATTTCAATTCATCACAACATTACCATGCAAATTACAATAAGAGATGTTAACAGGCTAACGAGAAGGATTTCAATCAAAATAAACTACAACAATCTGAGAATATAATAACTTCAACCTAGATACTCAAATCACAAAGAAACAGACCCACAAAAAAAGAAAAAAAAGAAATGATCTTTACATTCAAAGAAAGCAAGGCAAGGTGGTTAATTTCTGCAAGTAAGCAAGTAATTATCTTTACGTTTAGCCATGGCGGAATATCAAGAACAACAAATTTCATTGTTACTAATTAATAAAATTTTTGATGAGAGAGCTAATTTAACAAGAAGAGCATAATATTAAGAACAACAAACTTGGAAAACATATTTAAAGCAATCAAAATTTAATTCGTACTTGATAATATGATTGAATTGAACGATTGAACAACACCCAGATTTGATGAATTGAACGATTGAACAGCACCCAAAATTGATGAATTGAAAGATTGAGCAGCACCAAAATTTGATGAATTAACTTTTGATGGATGAATCAATCGATGAAGAGAAGAAAGTTCAGATTTTTGCTCGAAAAAAATCGATCAATGAAGAGAGAGATTGGTTTTCAATTTTCCCCATTTAGTTGTTGCTTTCCACGTTAGGAATTGATCATTTGCTACTGATGGGTTTGGTTAGTAAATCTTGCGAAAATCGCATCCTTTAGATTTCTATAATCTAACGGTTGTGATTTATTCTCACATATTAATCTATTCTCACATAACTCTTCATTCTCACCAGATCCCGACTCTATATAGATATATATATATATATATATATATATATATATATATATATATATATATATATATATATATATATATATATTCTGTTTTATGACCTATGCAGGATAGAGGTTGTATCTCTTTCTTTTTCATCAATGCTTCAAATAATGTTCCCTCCTATAGTAGCAAATCTATCGATTCTAAAGATGTACCATATGTCCCCTCACCTACTTATGCTCTTAACAGCTAAGCTACTTGTTTGAACACAAGGTGACACTCAAGAAGGGGGGTTGAATTGAGTGACGAAATCCAATTGATTTTCGCAAAACTTTTTCGATGGCACTGTGCGAAATACTCGTAAATTAATCTTTGATTTGATTTTTGCGAAAATTAAAACGAAAAATATATGAAATAAATTACTCAAACACCCGATATAACGTGGTTCAATCTCACCTATGAGATCTACGTCCTCACGAACCAATAACTCCTTTATTTGAATCCTAAAATACCAACCTCTTGATACAATAAGACTCCTCTACTACTAACCCTAGTAGTGCACCCAGACACTTAACTTTAAGTGTTGCGACTCTCTATAATTATGAAATTACAGAAAGAAAAGATCCTCAAACGTGTGCTTCTTGTTCAAGCAGTTTAGAGGACAATTACAAACATTGAATAGTTACTCAAACTGACTCGAATAGTGCTATACTTTGTGCCTTAGGAAATTGTCAGTTCTAAAACTGAATTATAATGCCTTTTATAGTACATGGACTAGTCGCAAATTTTTCAAAAAATATTTATTTTTTACTCCTTAATTTAAGGGATAAAACCTTTTCTTTTTAGATAATAAACTTTACCCTTTTCATCTTTATCTTCAATTGTAAAAAGATAAGTTTTCCTTAAATCAATGTTTATCTATATCTTGAATAACCAATGGATTTTCTTTTTATCTCATACTATTTTATTATCTCAAAAATACTTTTCGAAAATCTTATTTTACTAAAACATTTTTAACTCGGTTTTTACTAAAAATATGTTCTAATGAAAATTCTTTTATAAAACGTTTTTATTAAAAATTTATCATTTTTAATAAACTTGCTTTTTGAATTTCAATTTCCTTCTATATAGATATACAAAATTAACATAATTATTTATTTCCTTAACTCTAAGAAAATAACAATTATACTAATTTTATATTTCAATATTTAGCTCATAATATATCACCTAATTCAAGTACATTACACTTTGCATAAAGTAACTACACTTAAACTTAGACTTCAATCTTGATTCTTCATTTCTTCAAAGTCTTCATTTATTTATTTCTTTCTCAACCATCTGTTACAAATTTTCATACTATAACATATTATATTATTTTTCATCATCAAACTTAACATGCACATGCACAACAAATTCTCCTTTTTGATAATGTCAAACCTTAAATATAATATTGTCAATTCATCACTTTTCTCACCCTCAATGTATGCATTCTCCATAAACATATGCATTTATAATTCTTATTTTTATTCCCTTATCATGCATTCATACATTAAATTAATAGCATCAATTTTTCAATACCACCACATGCTCATATATTATTTTCAATCCACTTATCATAACACGAAATATCTTACTGACACAACTAGAATATTATAAGTCCCTTTTTCCCCTTTTTGGCATCTTCAAAAAAGCACGAAAAGACAAAAAACATCCACACAATCATAACATTTCAAAATAAAACCAATTGCTCAACCAAGCCAGCTAGGGATGTTGGTGCTACAATCATTACCAATTCACAATCAACATTAATATCCAAAAAAAACAATCATAAAGTATCACAAAAACACCTTTTAAAACCGACCAGTTTAGCAAAAACTACAAGACTAGTTAAATTCACAAAGTACAACCAAGATCAAGGTGGGGTTGGTTTGAGAAGTAGAGAGAGAGTAGACATGAGCTGTCTATGCTGCTGCGCCGCAAGCGTATCACGTGCTCGCCCACGTGCCAATAATCGTTGGAGTTGTTTCTTCACATTGCCAACCTCTTCTTAGCTTGCATCTTAAGACATCCCACACACGCTTCTTTAGGTTGAAACCCCAAAAAATCTTTCTTTAGCAACTCCCCTCCCATGACACACAGTTCCATACGGCTTAACATCCTGTCGCTCATAATATCCCGGCAAGCAACTCCCTTAGAGGTGGGAGTCAATACATTAAAGGCCCTAAAAATTCGAGTGAGCCATATACCATAAGGGTAGAAGTGAGGAGAAGTAGACACATGCTTCATATGAAGCAGGATAAGGTGAGGAAGACTAATTGGATTGCCATGGGATAATAACCACATTAACACTTGATCCATTATTAGACAATCCTCACGATTTTCAATTCGGGGAAGAAGAGTTTTGGTGACTAAACTTCTAAGAAGTTTGTTCTTGGCCGAAAGAAGCGAGGCCGGAAAAATTTGTGCTTGGGGTAACGAGTGGTCCGAAATAGTGCGAGTAATAGTTGCGTTGTCTACCCCATCTACAAAAGGCCAATTTTGTGATTTATAATCCGAAAAGCCTACATACGGAACTCCTAAAATCTGAGCCAAATTGTCAACACCCATATGAATTTTTATTCCATTTGCAGTAGCCGTAAGATCCAAATCATCAGACACAACCAAAGATTGATAAAACTCCTTGACCTCTAATTCATAAAGAGCATCATTAAAAGAAAGCAATTGTAACCAACCTTGGGTTTGAAGAGAGTCGAACAAAAACTTAACTTTTGGCTTAGATATTCAAGATTCCGAGAAAATGTGTCCAGATAGAACTTTAATTCCAGTGGAGGAGGCAAAAGAGCATTGTCGTTTGGACGTTGATGGGGGCAGAGGAAGACGAACTTGTAGCAGCGGAAGGTTGTCATTTTCGGGTTGAGGGCGTCCGGCAGGCATAGCGGAGGGTGACGGTGGTGGCGTTGGTGCCGGAGTTTTGCGGGTGGAGGGTTTTCGGGCATATTTTTTTGGGTGGGGGTTTTGAGACGGTTGTTTTTGTCCATTTGAGGGGTTTTGAAACAGAAGGCGGCGGAGGAGGAGGTGCTTTTGGGGGAGAAGGAGTTGGAGATGGTGGTGGTGAAACGGAAGAAGAGAAGGAAGGGGGTGTTATCGGTGGAGCATCGGTGGGCTTTTTGAAAAACCGGAGAGTGGTTTTCCTTCCCATGGTTAGGGTTTGTGAGTGAGGGAGAGAGAGAGTTAGAGGGAAGGAGGTGAAGGAGAGAGAGTTGGAAGTGAAGTAGGTTAGAGAGGTTTGGGGGGGGGGGAAAGTTAGTGGGCCGGAGAGGGTTTGTGTTTTGGCTAAGGTGTACCATGCATTACAAACTGCCTTGCATCTACTATTTTTTTAAAAAAAATAAAAAAACTTTTGAAAGGATTTTGCAGTTTTGGCAAAGCAACATCATTAGAATTTTTTTAAACCAAATGTGACACATATGTGATATTTCTCGAACTTCATGAAGCAACTTAATTAGGTGTACATTATCAGGACAACATCCATAGCATTTTTAGGAGTCTTGACTTATGATAGAAGTAGTTTCTGACTTAGTTTAGGTATAATCTTTGAGCTCATTTAAATATTTTTTATTACTACGTAGCCCTTATGCCACGTATAACAGTTCCGGATGATTAATGTATGTTTCCGCAACGCGTCCTAAGGCTATTATGGTGCTTAAAATTTTGGGTTGTTACACTACAAGTCAACAACAACAACACAGTTAGTTAGTTGGAGTAAATAGCAGTTCTCCCTTCACAAAAGAAATCACGGTATATATATTTCAGACGTAGATTAATAAGAAAAGGAATAAATAAAATTAAAGTCAACTATAATGTCCAATATGCAACAACATCTTAATAAGCGTACGAGTAACACAAATGAATATTTAATAAACAATTAAATTACATCAGTAAATAAATCATCTTAAATAAAATACTTAAACAAAAATAGATATAAATATAAGGAAAATTTGTCAGAAACCACCTTTTATAATCACTTTTTTGTGAGAAACCACCTTTTAAAAAAAATTGGTTAATTAGCCACCTTTTTGGTTCTTTTTTTTATTGGAAGCCACCACTTGCCGGAATCCGGCGTTGACCTTGATTTTCCGGCGTTGACCATCAGATTTTCGCTATTTTTTTCCAAATTTTCGCCATTTCTTCCACCTGAGATATCGGGGGATGCGAGGGAGGAGATGGGCTTAGGGATGGGAGGGTGGGGATGGTCGTGGGGGGTGTTTGCCGGCGGGTTACGAGGGAGGAGGGGGTTGCCGGGGGATGCGAGAGGGAGGGTGGGTTACCGGGGATACGAGGGGGGAGGGGGGAGAAAGATAAAGGGGGAAGAATGGCGAAAATCTGATGGTCAACGCCGGAAAATTAAAGTCAATGCCGGATTCCGGCAAGTGGTGGCTTCCAACAAAAAAAAGAACCAAAAAGGTGGCTAATTAACCAAATTTTTTTAAAAGGTGGTTTCTCACAAAAAAGTGATTATAAAAGGTGGTTTCTGACAAATTTTCCTAAATATAACAAGTTTGAGTCAGAATTCGAACGTTAGTGGATCGCAAACCACTTCTTAAAGTTTGTCAGATTGCAACCTCTAGGTCAGCCTATGGGATTACATTACCTGCTGCCTGTGTCTAATAATGGCCAAACTCCCGATGTAGGGTAGTACACCAAGCACTCTCTGTCTTCTCGAACGACAACAATTAACCTATGTGATACCCCCTAGATCGCAACGTAGGTGGTTGGCATGTTTTTCACCGGAGACTATTTATATTCCACCGGATATCCTTTCTGAGATAAAATATCATAAACATTATATAAAATATTATTTCATCTCAATAATGTTCATTAGAGGGATACCCACACGGCCTTACACCTAAAATCATAAATAGATATCAAGATATATTCAAATTCTTTTATACTTTCTCAAACAAAATAAACGTACAAGTTTTACAATATTCACTTAAAATATCAAATACTTATTACAAATTTTAAATCACAAGTAGTGACAAACACAGAGATATACAACACTGTAGCATCAAAACTAATTAATTCCTAAACAATGATAGCCATCAGCAGTCGTATACATTATGATACATTCGAATACGTACGAATAATCCTACGACTGAATACGCACAACAAGCAGTAGACCAAAAAAACGTGCGCGTCAGCGTAAGAGCATGCACTCCGTGTTAGAGCGTGCACTTAGTGTAGCTCTTATGCGTCTAACGCACATGCGCCAACTTCTGATGCATTCCGATGCGTCTGGCACTACTGAATGAATAGTACCATATTAACCGGAATTAACACGAAATTCATTAACTCATAATAATAATGTGCACTATTAATACTTTTATTACATTTTTATTACATTAACCAATGTCAAGTTAATGACAAAAATCATGATGAAAACAACACAAATCATTCAGCCATCACAATAAAGCAAAAAGTCTCACTTAAACCAGATTATTATTCACATAACAATTAAATAAATAAACTTAAGCCTTTAGCAAAATCAACACTAAAAATCATTTAACAATTTAAATCACCTCATAAATTCTTACAAAAATTTACACACCTCCATGGTCTTACTGTCATAGTCAAAATTTTATTTTTAATTTTCAGAACTCAAAAGTAATTTAAACAAAATTTTCCAGATTACTCAATCAAGCAAATAAAATGGTTTAAAATTAAAAATAATTGCAATAAGATCGCCAAATTTTCGCACAATGCACAAAGATTCACGGTCCATCTAATTATGCAGAAAAATTATTTTTTTTTGCCTTCTTACGACACAAAGCATCCGCCACTTTGTCGATCATAATCCTTGATCAATTATCAGGCCACCTTCTCTACCTCATATTAAGATTACGCTGAATGAGGATGTAATTCAGACTTTTATGGTTAGTATACACCTTACACGGAACAACATATAGATAGTATTGCCATATCTTAAGTGCAAACACCACATCCGCTAACTCCAAATCATGGGTTGGATAATTTCTTTCATGCACCTTCAGTTGCCTCGACGCATAGCTTATTATCTTCCCTTGCTGCATCAAAACACAACTAACCTACACCATTCTTCGATGCATCACTGAACACTTCATACCCAATACCCTCATATAGCAGAGTAAGAACAAGAGCAGAGGTTAAACTTTTTTTCAATGCCCCTTCACAATCTTTATACCAGACAAACTTGCAGTCCTTACGCATCAAGCGAGTCAAAGGTTGAGCTATCATAGATAAATCTTGAACGAATCTCCTATTTTAACCAACAAGACCTAGAAAAATATGAACCTTGTTCACATTTTTAGGACTCTTCCACTCGACTACAACCTTGATCTTAGCGGGATCCACCTTAACTCCTTCCTTGCTGATCACATACCCCGAAAAAGCAACTTCCTTCAGCCAAAATGCACACTTAGATAGCTTTACGAACTACTTTTACTTCCGCAGAACATGCAACACCGGCCTCAAATGCTTCTCATGCTCCTTCTCGTCCTTAGAGTAAATGAGAATGTCGTCGATAAACACGACTACACATGTATCCAAGTACTCATGAAAAGAGCGGTTCATTTGATCCATGAATATTGCAGAAGCATTCGTGAGACCTCGAATGGCATTACTTCAAATTCATTTATGCCCATATCTAGTGCGGAATACAGTCTTCAAAATATCCTCATTCTTAACTGGGATTTGATGATAACCGGATCTCATATCGATCTTCGAAAGTACCTCAACACCGTTCACTTGATCAAACAGATCTTCAATGCGAGGCAACGGATATTTATTCTTTATTGTCACTTTATTTAGCTCATGGTAATCAATTCACAAACGCATACTCCCCTCATTCTTCTTCACAAACACAACAAGAGCACTCTAAGGAGACACGTTGAGCCTGAGGAAACCCTTATCTTTTAGCTCTTATAACTGATTTTTCAACTCTTGTAACTCAGTCAGCGCCATTCTATTCGAAGCCCTAGATTTAGGAGAAGTATCAGACACTAAATCAATGTAGAATTCCACACCTCTTTCTAGATAGAGACCTGGAAACTCTTCAAGAAACACATCAGGATAATCCCGAACCACCGAATACTCTCCAGCTTCTCTTCAGATGAAAAATCCTTTACCATACAAAGGTATACCACGTCACTCTTCTAACGCATCTTCCGCATTCTCATAGTGGACACCCACTTATCACCATTCTTCACCACAACGCCTGAATAAGAAATCCTATTACCTTAAGGGTCACGGAGCACCACTTTTTGGTCACGGCATTGAATGCAGGCATGCTTCGATAACCAATCTATCCCAAGGATGATGTCGAATTCCGACATAGCGAATTCCTAAACATCGGTCGGCAACTCAGAACCCATAATGCTGACAGGCATGCCTTTAAACTCATAATGCTAGGGATAATTTTTACCAGAAGAAAGAGATATTAGAGTCTTAGCAGGGGATCTGGAGGTGAGATTAGCCATTCGGATGAAGTAACTAGCAACAAATGATATCGTAGCACCAGTATCGAATAGAACATAAGAAAGAGTATTATTACAAGAAAAGTATTTGTGATAACATCTGGATGGACGTTGGGTTCAGCTTGTGTCATCACATAGATCCTGTATTTCAAAGGAGTAGAAAAATCAACTGGCTTAGCAGGACCTGCAGAAGAAAGACGGAGCATTAGCATTCTTAGGACACTAGAAAGACTTGTGCCCAATTTCCTTGCAATAAAAGCAGACGATAATCAATATGTAACAATTCTTCCCAGAATGAGTAGCCTTACCACACTTACGACACTTTCTCGGATCAAAGCTCGAACATACCCAAACCAGGAACCTTGTTGATAACCTCCTCGACCAGACAGCTCATACCTCGGCTTCTTAACCGGAATCTGAACATAAGTAGTTGCAGGATCTTTGCAGCAACCACTTTCGTAGAATCTTCCTCCTTGTAAAGATGCATGAATGCTTAGGGCTATTTTAGGCTCCCTGAAAAGTCGAAGCACCCGAACTTAGGACATATGGGTCCTCGCTCTTAGGTCCATTTTCTTGATGTACCTTTTTAAACTTTCAGCTTCGGTAGGTATAACGGTGGTAGCAAACCTAGACAGCTCAGTAAACTTGTCAGTGTACTCTTGAATAGGGGTGCTTATTGAGCAAGCCGAGCCCGAATAGCACTCGGCTCGGCTTAGCTTGTTTACCTTTTCATGGGATCGGCTCGACTCGTGAGCTCGCGGTGCTTGGGGGAACCGAGCTCGGCTAGAGCTCGTGATTAGAATTTCCGGCTCGAGCTCGGCTCGTGAGCTCGTTTAGGGTCGGCTCGTAAGCTCGTTTAGGCTCAGCTCGTGAGCTTGTTTAGGCTTAATATAATTTTATTTTTTTCCTTTTTTTTAATTGTTCTTACCTTTTCTTTTTATCTTTCTTCTATTATATTCCTTAGTTAATATCTTAAAATAAATACTTAATATCATTTTTAATATATATAAATAATTTTTTAATATATAAACAATTTTTTTAATAAAAAATATTTTTTTAATATATAATATTTGTTTTAGTATAAAATGATAATCGAGTTGTTCACAGGCTTTACGAGCCGAGCTTTGCCTTGCTCGACTCGGCTCGTTTAAGTCTTAAGTCGATCTCGAGCTCGAGCCGAGATTCAACGAGCCGAGCTTTGACGTAGTTTTGACCGAGCCGAGCCCGAGCTGCTCACGAGCTTGTCAAGCTCATTATCACCCCTACTCCTGAACACTCAAAGTACCTTGTGACAAAGATAGAAACTCCTCTTGTTTCTGCCAGCGGTGCTCGTTGGGGTAAAACCTTTCCTTTAACTTAACTCAAAAGTGATCCATCCGAAAATCGGTGTAGCCTTATAGTATACACAAACAGTATTCCACCAGTTGTCTGCTTCTAGTTTTAGATTGTAGGTACCAATAGACACCATTTCAGCACTAGGGCAACCATTAGCAGCAAACAGTTTCTCCATCTCCCTAATCCACCCTTCCAGCACAATTGGATCAAAAGTTCCGTCAAAAGAAGGCGAACGGTGACGGTCGAATCGGTCGAAGATAGATTTCCCATTGGACAGAGTAGTAGACCGATTCGCCATGACTATTGTAGCATTCTCGAGTGCCTGACGCCTCTTTCGGACAACCTCTTTTCTAGCACTAGGTAACCGTCGTGGAGGCATTTTATATAAAAGAGGTAAACATTCATTACTTAACAAGCTAAAATATACAAATAGCAAATTGACACATAGATATAAGAAAATATTTTCCCGTGGTTTGCTGCCCAAGTCACCCTCTCTCTATTATTATTCTTGGAGCTTAAGATTCTACTGATCCTAGCTATTTCACCTACACATTCCTGAGAGTTTCTTAGTGATTACGCGAGAGTCTCAGAGTTGTTTTTCTCTGATACAACTGTAACACCTCGTACTTAAATAGATAAGCTACTTAACAATAACTAAAAGATGTTAGCAAAAATAACGTTAGAATGGAAATGAAACTCTAAATCAATAAATAAAAATCAAAACTTAAGATTTAATAACCTCAAAACAACTCAACATGTCATAAGTTCCATCAAAGTAAGTAAATATCAAATCCAAAAGTAAACTACATTATTAAAAGCTATCAGACATGCAAGTCTCCAGACCCAAAACAAGTTTAAGCATCCTTAAGTCCTAACATCACATAAGACTCCATATTCTCATCATAGAACTCATCAACTAAGAACATTATAAGGAACTTCCTCCCATCACCAACCCAAACTTGGCTATCCCATGCAGTAATAAGTCTAAAAGTCTTGTCATCTGCACATATAATAATAATAATTCCACAATTAGTGGAAAGTAACTAGCAGTTCTCCCATAACAAAAGAAATCACAGTATATTTCAGACATAGATTACTAAGAAAAGGAATAGATAAGATCCAAGTCAACTATAATGTCCACATGCAACTGCATCTTAATAAGCTTACGAGTAACACAAATAAATAGTTAATAAACGAGTAAGTTAAATCAGGAAATAAATCATCTTAATTAAAAATACATAAATAAAAATAAAAGATATAAATATAACAAGTGTGAGTCAGTATATGAACGCCAGTGGATCGCAACCCACTTCCTAGGCTTTGTCATCGCATCCTCCAGGTCAGCCTATGGGATTACATCCCCTATTACCCATATCTAATAATGGCTAAACTCCCGATGCAAGGTAGTACACGCATTACTTCCTATCCTCTCGAACAACAATAATTAACCACCAAAGTAGAGTGCACGTGTAATCCCCCATAATTTTAATGGATTTTATAAATATATTTTGGTATTTATATATTTATATATTTATATATTTATATATAAACACAATTAGTTTTAAAATGATTTGACTATTTAAAAAGGTTGACTATTTTAAAATTCAAATGAAATTGTTTTAAGGATTTAAGAAAGTTAAAAATATTTTAATTAAGTATGCTTTGATAAAAGTTTTTTTTTTTTGGTAAAATGTAAGATGTATTACCAAAAGCAAATCAAATGCACCATTACATCCTAAGCCAAAGTAGCACAGCACACTACAGAGCCACACAACCTTCCAAGACAGCCAAAAAACAGACACCGGACACCACTTCCCTAATTATTACATGAGCTTACTAATTGTTGAAACCATAACTTATCCTCTACATTCCATTTAATATCAACTAGACTCTTAAATCTACCACAAACATCTAATTGAATATTTCTGACAATTACATCAGGCAACATCACAGCATCATTCCATAGAGCATGATTGCGCGCTCTCCATATATGGTATACTATTGCAGCTATGACAGAATAGCACAACTTCTGCCTCTTCTTGTTCTGAAACTTCCTTCCCCATTTCTTCCACACAAGATACAAATTTTCCTGACCCACATTATATATGCCAATCCACCCCATAACCTTCTGACTAACAATCACACTGCAAGGGCATTGGAAAAACAAATGATGACATGAATCCTCACCTGTATTACACATCAAACATAAGGTATCATGACAGATACCACCCTTAGCCAAAACAACTCTTGTTCTTAGCTTCCCCAGAGCTACTAACCAAGCAATAAAGGAATGTTTAGGAATATTAGTGGAATTACAAACCCAATAATGTCATGGCACATCCTCTTGAGGTCCATGTAGCCACTGATACCCCTCCTTTATAGTATATGGATGAATACCATTCAAACAATTGTTGTTGGTATATGCAGATTTAAAAACTTCCTTCACCTTACAAATACACCTCCAGATCCAGCTAGCAGTGAAAGAATGTTGATACTTCCACCAATCTGACTCTTTTAAGTACACACAAAGGACCCATTTAATCCAAAGGAGATCTTGTTTTTGAGCAATCTGCCATACAAATTTCCCAACAGCTGCTATGTTCCATCTTATACAATCTTGTACTCCTAGTCCACCCTTCTTTTTCTCTTTACATACCCAGTCCCATGCCACAGGGGGAGCTTTACTCAACACAACCTTGCCTTCCCAAAGAAAAGCTCTGCAAACTTGATTAATCCTATGTAGAACACACTTGGGCAGTAGGAAATTTTGAGCCCAATAAGTGTGTAGACTCATAAGCACTGCATTCACAAGAGTGGTTCTTGCTGCATAGGAAAGATGCCTTGAACTCCAGCTCATGATTCTTTTTAACATCCTATCAACCAAAATGTCACAATCTGCTTTACTCAGCCTCTTAGAAGTGATGGGAACTCCCAAGTATCTGAAAGGAAAGGATCCTTTTTTATAACCAGTCACTTGAAGAATTCTACTTTGTTCCTCCTCCTTTACATTTCCAAAGTAATAAATGGCAGTTTTTTCAGGGCTAGCTTCTAATCCAGAAGTCACTGCAAAAGCTTATAAAGTTCTCACAAGGAGCACCACTGACTGAAAATCACCTTTACTAAACAGCATCAAATCATCAGCAAATATCAGATAATGAATCTTCAGTTGATCACATCTATTATGAAACTTGAATTCCTCTCTATGGCTCATTTTCTTCATCAATGTTGTGAAGTATTCCATAGCAAGCACAAAAATCAATGGAGATATAGGGTCTCCTTGCCTAATCCCTCTTTTACAATGAAAGAAACCATTCAGACCCCCATTTATACTCAAGGAATAGGCAGGAGTAGTGAGACATTCCATAATCCAGCCAATATATCTTTCAGGAAATTTTAAACCAATTAACAATTCCCTAATAAACTCCCAATTCAAGGAATCATACGCCTTCTTCAAGTCTACTTTCAAGGTACATCTAGCAGGAGCACTCTTCCTTTTATAATTTTTGAGCATATCTTGACATATAAAAATGTTATGCAATATGACTCTATTGGCAACAAAAGCACTTTGCACTTGATCAATAAGGCTAGGAAGCACAACTTTCAATCTACTGCATAGCATTTTTGAAATAGCTTTATACATCACATTGCAACAAGCTATAGGTCTGAATTGAGATACATCTATAGGTTGTTCAACTTTAGGTATAAGGCAGAGAGTTGTGGCATTCAGTTGTTTGAGAAGTTTACCTGTTTGAAAGAAGTTAAGCACAACATTGATAATATCATTCCCAATGCAAGGCCAAGCCTCCTTAAAAAACAACTGGTATACCCATCAGGCCCAAGAGCCTTATTGTCTTCTATATCAAAGAATGCGCAGCTTTGACATCTTCATTTGTAAATGGAGCACACAACCCCTCTTGCTAAGCCTCTGTTACCACATTGCCTTCCTGAATCACACTATTACTGACATGTTTTATAGCATGCTTTTCAGTACCAAGTAACTTCTTGTAGAACTCCAAAAAAGCTTCTTCAATCTCCTCTTCATTCTCTTTCCACTCACCAGCAATATTTTTAATCCTGACTATCATGATGATGATACTGCTCAACTTACTAGAGAACAGTACCAGCATTGCATGTCCTTAGTCAAGCAAAGTAAGGAAGAGACTCATAATGTTGGCAACACCTCCACTCCTGCCTTTGTTGCTAATGTGGCAGGTACTTGTCTTATTACTTGTTTAAACTCCAAGTGGATCATAGATAGTGGAGCTACTGACCATATATGTTCAAATCTGGATTTGTTTGATTCTTATTATCCATTTGATAAAGTACCTAACACCATCACTATTGCTAATGGTAAAAGTGTTGAGGTGAAACATATAGGCACTGTAAAATTGGAGAATGATGTGTCCTTGAACAAAGTATTACATGTTCCAAGTCTACAATTCAATCTAATATCTACACATAGGCTGTGTGCAGATATGAATTGTGCAATTATCTTCTCACATGATAAGTGTATACTTCAGGGACATTTACATAAAGATTCTCTGGTTCTTGGTATGTTGGATGTTGGTTTATATGCAGTTGAAGTTGGTGCAAGTTCCAGACAGTCTTCTGTCAACTTAGCTATCCAAGAAGAGGCCAAGCTTTGGCATTTAAGACTTGGTCATTTGCCATTCAACAAGCTACATCATGTGAATTCTAAGTTTCCTGTTAATAATTGTTGTCAAGACAATATATGTCAAGTATGTCCTAAGGCTAAGCAAACAAGGAAATCATTTCCTACTAGCACTATTACTAGTTCTGTGTGCTTTGAGTTGCTTCATTTGGATGTGTGGGGACCTTATAAAGTCAAAACCTATGATGATTGTAAATACTTTCTCACTGTTGTTGATGACATGTCCAGGCATACTTGGACTTTTCTTATGAAGAATAAAAATGATACAATTGAGATCTTGGAGTATTTGATAGATATGATTCATACACAATTCAATGCATTTGTCAAATGTGTAAGGACAGACAATGTTAAAGAATTGTGTGAGGGCAAAATCCTTTCTCTTTATCACACTCATGGGATATTACACCAAAGGATTTGCACTAATACACCACAGCAAAATGGTGTAGTTGAAAGGAAACATAGGCACCTCATTGAGACTACCAGAGCTCTTTTTCTTCAATCATAGATTCCATCTAAGTACTGGGGAGAGTGTTTACTCACTGCTACCCACTTGATCAACAGGATGCATTGAGTTGTATTGCTTTTCTGTCACCTTATGAAAAGATGTATGGTAAGAAACCTAATTTAACACACTTAAGAGTGTTTGGATGTCTTGGGTTTGCTTCTACTATCAAAACACATAGGAGTAAATTTGATTCTAGAGCTGTTCCATGTGTTCTTATTGGTTATCCAGTAGGAACAAAAGCTCACAAGTTACTTAATCTTGAAACTAACAAGGTGTTTGTTTTTAGAGATGTAACCTTTCATGAAAAACATCTCCCCTTTAATCTGTCTGAAACTTCACACAGCTCATCTTCTCCTATTTTTCTTCCCTCAAACACATCCCTAGACCTCACTGAGCCTATTGATTTATCTGATGTCTTTGTCTCTCCAGTTGACACACCATCTGAACCATCTTCTCCTCCTGACTCTTCTATTTCTGAAACCTTCTCTGAAACACCTTCTCCCTCTAAAACTGAAACACAAACACCTTCTAATCTTGCCACACCTTCTTCTTTTGTTCCTACAATTCCTTCATCACCTGTTGAAAAAAGGTCCACTAGAATTCATAATCAGCCAACATGGATGACTGTTTATATTTGTACAATTACTAATACTCCTTCACACTGGTGCAACATAGTAAAATATGAAGATTTTCCATCATCTTCCAAAGCCTTTATCTCTCACATTTCTACCATCTCAGAACCAGTTAGCTATCTTGAAGCATCCCAACATCCAGAATGGGTATGTGCAATGCAGAAGGAAGTAGAGGCTTTGGCTTCTAATAATACTTGGTTGGTGACTGAGTTACCTAAAGGGAAGAAGGCAATTGGCTGTAAGTTGGTCTTTAAAGTCAAATTAAAGAAGGATGGAAGCTTAGAAAGATATAAAGCTCGACTTGTGGCTAAAGGCTTCACACAAAGGTATGGTCTAGATTATGCTGAGACCTTCTCACCTGTTGTGAGAAGGGCAACTATTTGATGCATCCTAGCACTTTCAGCAAGTTCTCAGTGGGAGATACATTAACTTGATATCAATAATGCCTTCTTACATGGCACTTTGGAGGAGGAAGTGTACATGAAATGCCTGAGGGTGTTCCTAATCCTGAAAACAAGGTTTACAAGCTGATAAAGTCTCTATATGGGCTAAAACAAGCCAGTAGACAGTGGTTTGCTAGACTCAATTCAGAACTGGAAAAGCAAGGATTTGTACAGAGTAAAAATGATTACTCTCTTTTCATAAATGGATACCTTAATGACATGTGTATTGCAGCTGTGTATGTGGATGATATCATCCTCACATGGCCTAATTTTGCTCTCATTGTTTCACTCAAGCAGCATTTACATCAGGTTTTCAGCATCAAGGACCTAGGTGCTCTAAGTTTCTTCCTTGGCATTGAAGTTTCAAGGTTGTCTTCTAGAATTATTCTCAGCCAGAGAAAGTTCACTAAAGAGTTGTTATCATATTGCTCTTTAGATCTCTCCAAGACAGCCAAGATACCATTACCACTGAACTTGAAGTTGTTAGCAGAAGATGGTGATTTCTATCATGATCCTTCCCAGTACAGGTGTTTAGTGGGCAAGTTAAATTTCTTGACCCACACTAGACCTGACTTGTCCTTTGCAGTGCAAACTCTGAGTCAGTTTCTTCATGCACCTAAAACTCATCACTTTCAGGCCTTGCATCATCTTTTAAGATATGTTGCCAGTACTGCTGATCAGGGAATTATGCTCCAAGCTTCTACGCAGCTCACTCTACAAGGTTATTCAGATTCTGATTGGGCTGCATGCCCCAACACCAGAAAATCAGTTACTGGGTATGTGATGCTTTTAGGAAATAGCCCTATTTACTGGAAATCTAAGAAGCAATCCACAATCTATAAGTCCTCCTCAGAGGCAGAGTACAGAGCTATGGCTGCAGCAGCCTCAGAGCTCACTTGGCGGAGTCACCAATCTAACTCCAGTGAAGCTCAGCTGTGATAATCAATCAGCTATATTCACTTGGGCAAAAATCCTGTTCAACATGAGAGGACCAAGCATATTGAAAATGACATACATTTCACTCGAGACAAATTAAAGTATTGGAGGGTCTCCTTGAACTTGCTTATATTCCTATTGGTGATTAGTTAGCAGATTTGATTACTAAGAATCTGCCCTCTCCTCAACTGTCTAAGCTCATGATCAAGCTAGGAATGGTCTCTCCACCCACTCCTACCTTGAGGGGGGTATTGAAGTTACTGAGGAAGAGAATTAGATCAGCTTCTAGAAGCTACATCTCTAGGCATGTGCAACTAACTTCCCTGAATTTCAGGAAGTTAGTTACTAGCACCAAGTATTTTGTGATGTAATGATTTGTGGGTCTTTCCTACGTGGCAATGTTTCTTACCTTGTATATATTCTTTTCTGTTGTAGCTCAAGTCATTAAGACAATCATTACACAATAATGAGAAGCTGAAATTCCTCTTTTCTCTCTTAATCTCTCTCCTCAAATTTAATATGTTCATATGAGAATTGTAACACCCTCTAAGTAAATTTGTAAAAGATCTCGTGATAAGACCATCTCATTTGAAATTTTGCCAACAAAAATAGTGTCAAATAGCATTCATCTCCTATGGTGTAAATTTCAATTCGACTATAACACACCACAACTGAAAATGTATCGGTATCTCAGAAACACAAACACAGCCACAAGAAAGATAACCACTCTAGAATCCTACATCTTTGTTACCAGAAAGATGTATTAAGTATTAACCAACTACCACATTCTGATAAATTACACAAACAAGCATGATCTAACAATAAATAGTACTAATGTTACAACATAAAAAATAAAAATAAAAAAAAAAGACAAGTTGCAATTCATTCTTCACTAGGATGCTTAATTATCCTCTGCAGGATCACTGTCCTAGCCCTTCTTACATCTCGGCTGTACTTATTGCCATGCTCCCCAAGCTCATCAATTGCCTCCAAAAACTCGGTCTGCTTCTTCTTGATCTCCTCTATTACAGTAGCGACAGCTCCCTCTTGACTAAGCGCGAATTCAGTATTTGCCAACAATGACTCAACCTGAATATCTAACTTATCAACAAGAATACGGATGCTATCCAAGTCCTTGATTGCAATGTAAGTCCCAACTTGCATCGAGTTAATCAACTCCCTTTGCGTCTTCAATTCACTCTCATACTTTTTCCACAACGAATTCATCCACCTCCCAATCCCTCCCATCGGAGCAGAAGCCGCAGCAGCTATAGCTGAAACCATGGGAGGAGCCGAAATGGCAGCAGCAACCACAGAACAAATAATCACTGCTACAAAAGTGGCCGCAAATATTATGTTCGACACCTTCCTATATATCTTTAATGATTTCAATTTCTTGTCAAGTTTATGCTTCCTAAGCTGCAATTTCTCAAACATCACTACTTGCTGTTTATAAACAGACTGAAACATAGTTAGAAATTCCTCAGTAAAAGGGTCACCAGCCTCTTTAAAATTCTTCAATTCCTTCAAAATCTTCCCATACCTATTCTGACCACTAACATTACCAACATTCCCAATTTCCTCCTCAAATTGAAGCAATGCAACTTGTATAATCAACTGACGGTCACGAACCCTTTTGAGACATTTATCAAGAGCAGTAAAAAAATCAAGGGTTTGAACACTATACTCAAAATAATCTTGCACCAAACCAAATAATTCCTGATTATTCCAAACATCTTTTTTACACTCTAAAATGACTCTAACAACTTCTTGATTCATATCAATTAAACAACCAGCAACTTGTTTAAGAGAATCAAGGGATACAGAATGAACCTCAAAACCTTCGTCACCTTCATTATTTGTAAGTGAGTTGATGATATGAGTGGTGCGCTCATGAAGGTGAGAATCGAAGACTTGAACATCTGGGTCAAGTTGACAAGCCTGTAAATATGAGCTGAGTTCATTATTGTTCATCTGGGTGTTTGTGTTTTGGTCAATTGCAGGTGGGTTTACATCGTTGGGCCCTTTGCTGGATTTCGCACCCATATTTGTTTACTCTTCTTTTTCTGTAAAAAAAAGCAGGAAAATGCAAGCGAATGAACACTAAAAATGCTGAATTTCTGGAGTTATGAAATTGATTTCTGAGGAATTTGGGGGGAAAGATTGCTGCTTTTTGAAGGATTGGTTATTGAAGAGGGAAATGGAAGAAGGATTAGCTTAAGCCATAATATGAGACAAAAGGTGGAGAGAGAAATTGAGGAGGAAGATTTACTGAAGGAAGCATTGGAAGTATGAAGCAGAGGAAATTTCCTGTTTCTCCTTGTGGAGGAAGGAATGGTAAAGTGAGAGAGAGAGAAGAAAAAAAGTTGAAACAAAAAGAAGCAGCTTTGACACCAATTCAACTTCACACTAGCATGTCAAAAACAGAACTCTTCATACCACTTTTTTTTAGCTTTTTCTAACTGGTGGGAATGGATTCTGGGACTGCAAATCTATAATTTGAGAACTTGTGCAGATTCCTTGAGGTTCGATTAAAACATTGCTTTAGGAATTAGGATGGCGAATCATAATTTCATGGCTACTCGAGGACATGCTCACCCTGCCTTGTTAAAAAAAAAAAATTGAGAAATTTTATTATTGAAGCTCAAACATCAAACTACACTTAGTAACTTTGAATGTCTTTTAGTTGATATATATAAGAAAAAATATAATCATGTTGGATCTTATTTAATTCGTCTTAATTTGTATTTTTCAAATACATTATTTTTATGTTTTTTTTCACATATGTAACTCAAGATATTGGTGTTTGAAGTTGTATCTCGTAAACTGTGAAAAACAAATGTAGCATCATTTTTGGGACAGAGAGGGAGTATTGATTAGGTAGAGTATTGATTAGGTACCCCTTCTTTCCAATTTTGTCACGGTAGACAAATGAGTAAGGGTATTGATGTCATTGTACTTCATTGATCTCTATCAACCCATTTAGTATTTAGTAATTCTTTTTAGAAAGCGTGATAAAAAAAAGTAACTTATTCTATCCAAGGTGATTCAATTCCATTTTGGACTGAATATGGGCTTTCGAACCATCGATGATCCTTAATATCAGTGCCCACCTAATAAATAAAAAAGGGGGGCCAAGGTAGATAAATATCCATTCTTTTTGACATTTTGCTTATTTGAACTTATCTCAATTTATCTCAACTTATTGGATCTTATTTGAATTTATTAGACCTTTTGTGTGAGCTTACTTATCTAAACTTATTAACCCGTATTAATTATTATGCGAACTTATTTTATCCTATAACGACAAACAAAGCGAAAAGAATATAGCCCCCAGTCTTATCATGGTCACGCATATGGCATAAACTTGAGAGGATATAGGAATTTACCATGTGAAAATTTGCTAGAGCGGAAAGGGAGGAATTGAAGGTGCTCTTATTATAGTTCATTCCTTAAATTATACCCTTTTGTGCAGCGTAAAAGTTCTTAAAAGAGCATGTCTGCAACCATATCCCACAGATGCAAAAGAAGGGCAGAAGGACATTAGCATTAGTGAGCAGGAAGAAATGGCAAGGTGCGTGGCGCGTGCTACAGTGATTTGGAGGTGGGACGTCAAGACCAGCAAGTCTTCGAGCAAATTAGTTGGAACTAATTTCCAGGGAAAATATTACTTGCTTGGAACATCCTAAACTAATATATGCTTCCGGATTCTTATTGGATAGCCAATTAACTCATTATCACAATGCTGCTAAACATGATGATACTCCTGAGTACGCGGGTGCGATGATGGGCTGATGGGAATGTTCATTTTCAGCAGCATTCTTCAAAGCTTCAGCTGTGTCACAAAGGAAAAGAAAGGGACTTGTCCAATACAATCTATGTTTACAAGAGTATAATGTTGAGGTGTGTATAGCCGTATACTTTACGTGGTGAGCAGAAACAGGAGTATTTACCAATTACCATGCTGAGACTCCGGCTCAATGTGGTCAAGAGTTGTATGTACAATAAATGACCAGGAATTTCTGGTCCACAATATGGTCTGAACTCTGAAGGATGCAAACATCTGACTTGCAGAGCATAACCTTGCATTTTTTGGCTAGCCATGCAGTTGGCACCCTTGTGATGACAGATTAAGTGCAAGCTTCAATTAATGTTGCTTGAGTTCTTTGAGCGAAAAAGCAATAGTAAGACAACACACATGCATCATTGACATTGATAGTCATGTTCGCAGAGAGGCAACCAATTGGGCCTCTTCACTCTTGAGATCCAATGGGGATCATAAATAAAGCTGGGGATCTATTATGCGATAAGATTAGCTAAGCTCTTCTAGGCTTAGTATAGTGGATTCGTTTCCGGATAAGTATGCAAGTGTTGACATGGCAACTTCTAGTAAAGATAATATCATAAATGAGAAGGATCAAAAAATCAGAGTGAATCAATTCCATGAGCATTCAAACAAATCACTGTATTCTTCTTCACAATAATGTAAATGGAGTTTCTCGAGTCACAGAGTTCTCAATGATACAAGAAAGCATATTGCATATGTACACTAATGTATACTTCTTTTATCGCAATACTAATGGTATACTTTTTTTTTATGGTAACACTAATGTATACTTCAACCACTCCATTCAAGTTGATAACATTAGTAATACCATTGGAGTGGTCATGACTGTAATTCAGCAATCAGCACAATACTACAAACACACAGCCACAAGCAGGGTTAAAAATGCTTACACAAGCATACCAAGAAACAAGCCAACTGAGATTTGCTTGAATGCTTCATTAACTTGTTGCTGCAAGTTCACTGGCATAACTTCACCCTGCTTACATCAGTTGGGCTATCTGACAACCAAAATTTTATATCCTTGAGCATTATATGGTTATTGTTGCACATTTCTCCTCAAAGATTGTTCTCATATGGAGAAAAAATGAGCATATGAGCACATAAGAAAGAACTTCCCATAACAACGATATTGTTGATATAGGAAATGGAGCTGGTTAAATAGGTGCACTAGAATTTCTCATAATCCTATGCAAGATCACAGTCCTCGCCTGTCTGATTTCTCTGCTGTATTTATCAGAATGCACTGTTATAGTATCAATCCCTTCCATAAACACATTCAACTTGTTCCTAATATCATCCATCACCATGGTTAATGTATCTGCTTCCTTCAATGCAAAGTCAGCATTGGACAACAAGGAATCGATCACAATCTCCAACTTCTCAACCAAGACTCGAATGTTCTCCAAGTCTTTAACAGCAATGCAAGTCCCAATCTGCAACTCGACAATCCACTCTCTTTCACTTTTCAGCTCTCTCTCATACTTCTTCCATAACGAATTGAACCACTTACCCATCCCTCCAATAGGAGCTGAAACAGCTGCTGCCAACGCTGCTGCAACAGGTGGAGCAGCAATTGCAGCAGCAACAACAGAACAAATCACAACACCCACAAAAGCAGCACCAAAAATAATGTTACAAACTTTCCTATAAACCTTTACTGACTTCAACTTCTTATCGAGTTTCCGTTTCCTAAGCTGCAATCTCCTCAACATTTGAACTTGTTGGTTATAAACTGCTTGAAATATAGTGAGAAACTCCTGCCCAAAGGGGTCCCCAGCCTCCTTAAAACTCCTCAACTCCTTCAATGTATTAGAAAACTTATCACCAGCATTACTAACACCATGATTATCCCTCATTTCTTCCTCAAATCGCCTCAACGCAACCTGTATAATAAAATGGCGGTCTCGGGCTCGTTTGAGACATTGATCAAGGGCAGTGAAAAAATCTAATGTCTGAACACTATATTCAAAGTAATCCTCCACTAATGAAAGCAACTCTTTGTTCTTCCAAACATCCTTCTTGCAATCAAGAATAACTTTGACTGCCTCATGATTCATGTCCATTAGACTACCAGTGACTTGTCTAAGGGAGTCAAAGGAGAGAGAACAAACCTGCTGGTCCAACCCACTGTTGTCAACACTGGCTAGTGTGTTCATAACAGAAGCAGCATGTTGCTGAAGCTTAGAATCAAAGATTTTGACATCTGGGTCATTCTGACAAGCTGCTAAATAGAAGTTTACATCACTGCTACCAACTGAATTTGATCCACTACTACCATTGATGTTGCTGCTGCCGTTGTTTGTTGATGGGGTTGTCGGAATTTTTGACCTTTTGCTAAAAATTGAACCCATAATTCAGAAAACCCTCAAAAAAAAAATTCATCCAGATTCCCAAGATTTCAGCTTTTCTTCTTACCCAGTTGAATTTATACTAGAATTCACTTGGGATATCTTTAAAATGGAGAGAGAAATCTAAATTTGTGCCAAATTAAGGGATTGGATTCCCAAAAAAATGTAAAATGGGTAATGAGAAATGACCCAAAACTGGAACAGATCAACTGCTCAGATTTTGGTGACAGAAGAAAGATTAACCGCACATAATTAGAAGGGTAAGAAGAATTAAGATGGGAGACTTTTCAAAGGTTTTGGTGTTGATTGTGAGTCAGTCAAGAATATATTTAAAAAGTCGAAATGGGGAGATTGAATAAGAATATTCAAAGTAGGGTGCCCAAGCTGTGGTTTTTTTTTTATGGGGTAGGAAAGGGGAAAAAGTGTAATTTAATACTGTAAAAATTAAAAAAAAAAAAATGGAGATTGATGATGGATTACATTACATGAAGTTGACTGAGTGGTGTGTGGCTGCAGGTTGCTGCTTCTCTCGTCATTTACGAAGAATCGGAGATGATTCCTACCATCCTACTTATTTGACGCAAATCAATATATCGTGTATTAAACTTAGTTTTTTAGAATAATAATTTATCAACAAAGTCGTTGTAGTATAGTGGTAAGTATTCCCGCCTGTCACGCGGGTGACCCGGGTTCGATCCCCGGCAACGGCGTTTTTTTTTTTTTTATTCCTGCCAATGGATCACTCTTAACTTCTGGAATTAAGAGAAACATGATATTGTCACCGTTTTTTTTTATTTTATTCCCGCCAATGGATCACTCTTAACTTCTGGAATTAAGAGAAACATGATATTGTCACCAGTCTATTAAGGATTCCTTTCTATTATCAAGTAATGGTGTTGATTTTGGTTTCATTTTAGATTGTGTAAAAGAGGGATAGGGCAAAGGTAATTTGAATTGGACCCTTGATTCATAATTTAAACCAGATATAATAACATTCTTTTTTTAGAACGATAATTTACTAATATATTGCTAATGAATCATGGCAAAATTCCCATCTACTCATCAAATTCTCTCGGAAGGTTGATGGTTAATTCGAATTTACGATTGCTAATGATCGTTGAAAATTTTGGGTGGAAGAATAGAGATGGTTAAGGATCCTAGAAATTTTTTGAGACATAATAGCGCTAACATCAAAAGAAAAGTAAAAATTGTGTACTTATTGTCCAACACTACTTACCATTGATACAAAAGATTTTCCAGATTGGATATTGCAAAGAGCACGAGGGAATTTTATTTGGGACCCTATTTTGATTTATATGGAACATGTGTAGTTCACAATGCATTGATGCAGAAAGCCCCTTCGTGTTAAAATACACAATACTGAAATAATAGATAAGACGAAATATGATATATAGTCAAATCTGGCCATATCATGTTCTTCCCGTTTTTGTTCAAGTTTAGGTTCATAATTCTCTCAATACCGTAGAAAATTTTGGGTGGAAGAATAGAGATGGTTAAGTATCCTAGAAATTTTTTGAGACATAATAGCGCTAACATCAAAAGAAAAGTAAAAATTGTGTACTTATTGTCCAACACTACTTACCATTGATACAAAAGATTTTCCATATTGGATATTGCAAAGAGCACGAGGGAATTTTATTTGGGACCCTATTTTGATTTATATGGAACATGTGTAGTTGTTCACAATGCATTGATGCAGAAAGCCCCTTCGTGTTAAAATACACAATACTGAAATAATAGATAAGACGAAATATGATATATAGTCAAATCTGGCCATATCATGTTCTTCCTGTTTTTGTTCAAGTTTAGGTTCATAATTCTCTCAATACCGTAGGTCGCGCTTAAAGATTGTCAGCGAGCTCACCACTTGGTACCCACTAATGATCGCGTAGCAACTACCAAGTCCAAAATGTAGGATCCCTTCGGCCTTCAGCACAATTGTCCCGTGATATTGCACGACCAGAAAACTATTATAGTCAACTGATTAGCAGTTATGCGCATCTACACTTCGTCTTGAAATAACAGATCGACCAATGACCAGTTTTTGGTATTTTATAGTCACTATTGAAAATGAAGAGCTACATGGGAAATTTGATAAAAGTTCTTTTTTTTTAGGGTTCAACGAAGACTTTTCAATTAGCACAATCAACTATACTAAAATTATTATGGAAGCACCAAATGCTTATATATTGGGCTAATTTCATACCAGATGTATCCTAGAATTGAGGATAAATGTGTTCCTCTCTAAACCAATTACAATTAAATTACAACTGTAATGCTAATTAATGACGAACAACAATTATGTTATACAAATGTGTTTCAAGAATGACATCGAATCATTCATTCAATTCTGCCTGTATGCAATATAATCAGCAAGAGCAATCAAGGGTTTAGCCTTCTCTAGATCAAACCCAGAAAGTTGTTCTTTAGCCTCTTTATTCAACCTCTTAGCATACTCTCTTGACTTCTCAATCCCCATCAATTTAGGAAATGTAACCTTATCCGCCACCAAGTCCTTCCCCGCTGTCTTCCCCAACTCCTCAGACGATTTAGTAACATCCAAGATATCATCAACAACTTGAAACAACAACCCAATCCCCGTTGCAAACTTCCTAAGCTTTTCGACCTCTTCATCGGTCGCACCCCCAACAATAGCTCCAAGCACAACCGACCCCTCGAGCAGCTTAGCAGTTTTATGAATGTGAATAAATTCAAGCTGCTTGAGGCCGACATCGACTGCCCCTTCAGAGTCGATGTCGACAACCTGGCCTGCCACGAGCCCCTCAGCCCCGATAACCTGGGCCAGTTCTCCAACAGCCCGGACTATCTGTCCGGGGGAGACCTGGCCTATCGGGGTGGCCGTAGCCAGGTGCTCGAAAGCGAAGGCCAGGAGCGAATCCCCTGCTAGGACAGCAACGTCCTCACCAAACACTTTGTGATTGGTGGGTTTTCCCCTGCGGAGGTCGTCGTTGTCCATGCAGGGGAGATCATCATGGATTAAAGACATAGTGTGGATCATCTCCACAGCACAAGCGGCAGGCATTGCCGCAGATTCATCGCCGCCTACGAGTTCGCAGGCGGCGATGCATAGAACTGGGCGCACCCTCTTTCCTCCTGCAAGGAGAGAGTATCTCATAGCCTCATGAATTTTTTCTGGGTGTTTTAGGGTAATTGCCATATCCAAAGCTTTATGCACAGATTTTGCCTTTCCAACCATATAAGACTCGAAATTGAAGGTTGGGATTTCTGGGGAATTCTTGTTTTCAGGTGGGTCTATTGCAGTTTCTTGTTTTGTGAGGACAGCAGAAATTGGGGACAGCATTTTGGGGGATTTTCTCGAGGAGAGAGAAAATGGAGTAGAAAAAGGAGGGCATAAAGTGCTGCTGTTGTTGCTGCCATTATTATTATTCTTCAAGGGTGAAATGGAAGATCTAGATCTGAAATTAGCCCTGTAAAAAGAACATGTTTGAAGAACGGAATTTCCCAGATTGAGTGTACTACTAGTGCTGCTCATTTTTGTATTAGTTAACAGAGCAGAGAGAGAATTTTCTCAACTTGGTCAATTATATAGAAATCGAAAATTCAGTGTGTGAATGAATTATAGTATGAAAATGGAAAAGATAATTGGATTCAAATTCAAAGGGTGCAATTTAGGAAAGCCGTCTATCCAATTGATTGTTGACAAAAGAAAATGGGTGAAAAAAGAGAAGGATACAGAAGGAGGTGGATGATATCAAAAATTTAATCCACTACCCAAATATGCCTGTTCATGCCTAATGGCACTTGTAGATTGGCACAGGATAGGATTTTCAATTATGTACCACTTTAACCATTTCTTGGCCCTTTTATATTACGCACTTTTTTTGTTTGAGGTCACAGACTCACATAAGAATAGTAATACTATGATGTATTGATATCTATACATATTTTTTTGTGATTTTTGAGGTCACATTATGATAATAATAAATACTACCTCCGTTTCAAAATAAGTGCAACATTTGCATAGTGTTTACTATTCACAGTTTAAACTTTAATTAGCTTTGGTGATTTACATTTTAGGAAAAACATAGTCATGTGGGATCTTGTTAGATTCGTCCGGATGTGAATTTTTTTAATATCAACTTTTTATAATTTTTACTTATTGATAATTGAAGATATTAATGGTTAAAATAATGCATTGGCAAACGTGCAAACAAGAAATGTTGCACTTATTTAGAAACAGAGGAAGTATAATAATCAAGCTTGATTGATGCAGTTGGTTGAAAATTCTTCCAACTATTGTACTTGCCACTTGGAAGTTGGAATAGGGATTCTCCCAAGTCCTAATCTTTTTCCTTACTCTCAACTCTCAAGTGTTTAGATTAAATGATAGACCAAAAATATTGTACGGGTTGAGGTATAGACAAGATCATTGTTCTACTATTAAAAGTAATAATAAGATATTTATACATGTATTTAGTCTCCGTTCTTTTTGGCTGAATTGAAGTAAGCTAAAACTGTAAGCGGAGAATAGCTGAACTGAACTTAACTAAAATTGTGTCCAAAGAGCAAAGCTTTGGTGACACAAAAAGTATTGTCTGTTTGCAAAAAGTGGGAGTTTTAGTGGTTAATTACATGCCACAAGTGTTGCAATTTTTCTGATTGTTACATTTTTTAAGGGCACGGTTATCGTTTTTTGTTTTCAGTTTTCAGTTTTTCTGAAAACTAAAAACCAAAAAAAGTGATTTTCACTTTTTATTATCAATTTTCAAAATCATCATGTTCCCAATAAATTTGATTAATTTTTTATGCATTATAGGACATATATTATATGATTTTGAAAATCAAAAAAACAGAAAACCACATTAATACAAAACGGACCCTTACATGTAAAGTCATAGAGATTTTTCAAACCTAGAAACGGAAACTATGATACTGAAGTTACATAATCTTACAAATAAGTTAACATTCTCGAAATCGATTTGTTTGTCATTGAGTGAGATCACTAGTTGAGGATGAAAATCTTCCTTCATAGGATAAAAGGCATAAATTCTATCAATTTAATTTCTGAAATCACAAATCCTTGTGGATGGTAGCTACCTTTACTTGACAAAAATCTTGAATGTGATAACCTTTTAAATTAAACATAATGACACATTTATCACATCAATGACATCTTTGAGCACCATCACTTCCCCCAACTTCTCCAAGCATTTTTCCCAAATAAATACTAAAATAAAATATTATACTTCCTCCGTGTTTTTACATGTTACACTTTCACTCCTCACACATGTCAATGCAAAATTTTGATAACATATATCTCTGATTTTGTATTTGTAAAACCTATAAAAAGTACATATTATAAAAAATACATATTAAGACGAATCTAACAAGATTCCACATAACTATATTTTTATTCACATATAAATCATAAACAATAGTCAAGTAAAATTTGTAAATAGTGTAAAATATCAAAGTGTAACCTGTAAAAAAACGGAGAAAGTAAAACATTTTAAAGGAGAAGAGAGGCGAAGGAAAGAGTAAGCTTCCATTTTCCTTCCAACCTTTAGTGGGGAAATGTGGTTTATTAACGGAGGAAGTGTATTTAGTAAAGTATTAACTGAAGGGGAGGATATGGGGGAATGAAACAGGGAATAGAGAGAGAGGTGATGGAGAGAAAGAGTGAGCTCCTTTAATTCTTTCCCTTTCCCTTCTCTCGTGTCATATCCAAACAAGAGAAAATAAATGAATCGTAGGAAGGGAATAGGTAAGAAATTAAAAAAAAAAAAAATTGAACTAGCCAATGTTCTACCAGTTCAAATGTTCTTAAATTAATAATTTTCTTTATTCTCGCTGAAATCTGAAAAGTTTTGTTTCTTGTCCAATCGATTTGTTCCCCTTGAACAATATTATCTTATCATTATAAGTAATCACGAGATGTCAAACAATTAGGATGTGAAATCATTGGATAAAAGTTCCTAAAGAAATGGTGCAATCTCATTAGGAACATCCGAACATACCATATGAACACTTACACTTAAGCATCATAGGACCCAAGCATTTATGTCGTCATGACTTATAATACCAATTCCACAAACTCTTCTTTGACTTGCATGAGTAACACATTCGATAGTTTCTGGTACAAATTCGACAAGTCAACTTTAACTTCCAAGAGTTACACGTTTTAGTTGTGTAGCGAAAATCTCAGAATAATTAGTATGCATTTGTTGAAATATTGTCACCCCAAAAAAACAGGACACAGAAAAAATAAGAGGGGAAGAGTTTCCACAAACATCAGTCTATTTCACCGGGTATCTATAAAGTTACTTTGATTAGCTAAATACTCTGTCTAATTCTATCCCAAAAAAGAAAAAAGAAAAGAACATAAAGTACCTTTGCTAACATAATCTGGTTTTCTGATCTTTAATGCATATAGGCCACTGATCGCTTCTTATATAGCCAAAATGTATCATGTTAACTATGAACGTCGTGCAATGCATCAGATAATGAAGGTCATAGAACCATGAACTGATCCTCGCAGGCCGCAGCGCAGACTGTATTCATGTTAAGATAATAGCCCTAATGATATAGCCCGGAGAAAGAGCTCTACTTATGGTACAGGAAAAGAATACTGAAGACAAAGAAGCCAGCCATCTGCAACATTAATAGTTGTGCAATCAATTTCAAATAAAAAATTGGCATCTACTTAAAAAGTTAGACAATATATAGACCACGCAAAGGAGCTCTGAGGGTACCGTTGAAAATGAAGCTCCGTAGTATGGAAAAGCCACCGGTATAAATCTTTCATATTCATTGTGCTTGTATGGCCGCACTGGAATCTGCAGTTCAAAATATTTGTCACTTTCGATTGAATCAGCACTAGAAATCACGAATGACTGACCATGCTCAGACAGAGGATAGCTGAACAATTAATTTTGACGGTTGATAAAATGATAATTGAAGAAAACCATTCCTGCGTAACCTTCTCTAGACCAAAGAAAATTTGGCAAAGCATCACTTCATAGATTGAGCTTATTTACTATCACAGTTAAAGCTAAACACCTGGCCAGTCGATATTCACAAGAAAACAAGTCATATAGCCACTAAAATAACCTAATGTTAAGGTTAGTGTAAAAAGATACATCAGAGGGCATTCGTCCATATCACTATCATAACAATGACAAAACCAAGCAAGTCTACCAGTAACCAGTAAATAATCAAAATGTTTCTCCTTCCCACAAAAAGAGAAGGCATATGAAATTTAATCTCAATTAGATCATCAAAGGGTGAATACCTGTTTTGTAAGAGACAAGCTTGTATAACCAAGTCTCTGATACTCAATCTTGAACTGGAAAACCCCATAAACATCAGGAACTTTGAATGATGTATGAAATAAGCCCTGCTGACCGGTGGGAAAAAAGAGCCAATTAATGAAAATTCAATTTGACCAGCAAAAGATAACATCTAACAAAGATGAGTATTCATGAGATTACCTTCTTATCATTAGATAAGGTCTTTAATACATAGGGGCTCATCATGTAGAACTGCAATTGCACGTCATCTGCTACATAGGGCTCCCAGCTAGTACCAGACCACTCATACATCTCAACAGAGTATTCCTAAAATGATGTCAACGTTGTGAGAACTCATTGGTTCCCTCTCAGCCAGTTCAGATAAAAATAACTTGTAAAGCCATTACCAGTTCATCGTTGATGCGATAGATGGAAGGTTCATTTGTTTCCCCAAGTTTATGATGTCTGACATTGACAGCCTGTATTAAGAGCCAATATTGTCTCAAAATAAAGACAATAATATTTAAGCAAAAGATCGATTCATGAAGCATGACAGAGAAAAGCAAGGCCTACCTTTAGATGACCCCTCTCATGGAACATCCATTTACTTAACTCCGTCAAGAATTGTTCATTACCAGATTTTTCATACCTGTAGCATGGAACTCGATTTTAATACATTGACACATGATAACAGCTATATCTTAGCAGATTATAAGATTTGTATTTGAAGCAAATTACGCATATGACAAACTAGAAAAAAAAAATTTGCAATCTTATCTTATGCAAACAAGACCATGTAGATAAAGGCTCAAACCCAACCTAAGTGCCCCAATTCAAGCCACATTTAGAACAGCGCCAAACAAGATGACAGTGGGGATCATTGCATCTACAAGTAGTAACAATAAAGGATAAGGACAGCGTTCCGGACATTTTCATATCCTGAAAAGAAAGCACCTTACTCCTTGAAACTTCTTTTCCTAAAAATGACTGTTGCTCGGACTCGTACCCATGTACGACACAGGTATGTGTCCAACATCCAAGTGTCCTACTCCGCTATTTTTTGGAACATTTTCAATTTTTTGGCCCAAAATGAAGTGTCCAAGTGTCTCATCCATGTCCGAGTGTCGAGAATCCGACACGGGTACTTAACGTGAAATGAAAAGTCCAAGCAACATAGGAAAGTAATATATACCATCCATCGATCATTTAGAGCTACTAAAGCAGAAAGTAAAGTTTTCGGTCGTTTCTAACCCCATGCACACTAACACTTTGTTTGGATAGCAATATGCAAGGGAAGGGAAGGGAAACAGGAGGAAGGGGAGGCGGAGTTGGAGCTTCATTTTCCCTCCAAATCTCTACGATTTTGGAGGGATGGTGTTCATTGAAGGAGGAGGGAAAATGGATCCCTCCCTCTCCCTCCCTTTCTCTCCATTTCCACTTATAGTAACAAAGTATTAAAAGATGATAATCAAACAATCTCATAGTAACCCATTTTAGCAATAATCCCACAATGTATATTATATATGACCTAAGATTTCTTGTACATAACAGAAAATGGGATGCGGAAAAAATCAAACATTTTATCTCCATGTCACTCATTTTATTGGATTCTTTCTGCGGAAGAAAAATAAACAAACTAGACATCTCCAAGTGATACATTTAACAAGTGATAGCTAAACTTTAAAAAAGCAAACTCATTGAGAGAAGAAGATATTGTTGGGGCTTAGACCTGGACCATGGAGCAAATGATTTAGTCCATTCAGGCCCGCAACTTATAAAACTCACCATGAAGCAACTTTTCTAGTGTCCTACAAAAGCTTCCTTTTGGACGGAAGGCCCGAAGGAAGGACAATTAGATCATGACTTAGGCCCATGTCTAGTGATCCAGATACTTCCACTATAAAAACCTTCATGGAACTCTCATGCAAAGATACTTTCAACATCATTTAAACACTCAAAATCTCTCGTACTCCATACTTGTTTAAGCTCATCTACCTGACTTTTACATCAGAGGGTTTCCTAGAAAAATGCACCAAGGTTAGTTTGCTCGTTGTGCAGGTTAACCTACATTGTGCAGATTATTATCGACAAGCTTGACATCACGACCACCAGCACCCCTACACATCTCATCACATATCATCGTACTTGTTTTCGACAGAAACAGATAAAACAAAATTTATAGCAGAGTGGACTATGAAGAAGAGTTCCTCTATTCCGTACTTCATCTATCAATATAAACACCGCACGTTTCTTAATTTCATGCACATACGCTTGGCTTGAAGTTCCTTCAAATCTAAAATTTTATAGTTTTCTTTTTCTTCATTGCTGTTTATTTCATCAATGCTTCAGCCACTACCCATGACTACAAATAGTTAGAGGTGATCATACAGCAAGCACAAGTAGACTAATATTATTGTACATTCTTTCAGATTTCTCAACAAATTCATCATTGATGCCTTCATTGGAAGTAGTCTGACAAAAGAGGAAAAGAGAGGAGAACTACGGGTTCAGCAAGCAATATGTACACATACATCAGGACTTACTTAATTGAGCTCCCAGCTTTTTGGACACGAGACCTGAAAAATCTGTATCACAGTAATAAATTTTATCAAATAGGGAAAATTACACTCAAAAACAGAAAATAAAAAAAGAAGGATCATGAGCTGCAGAAAAAAACACATACCGGTTACTAAACATATCTAAAGAGCCAGAAATCAGGACTCGAGCATTGTTTCTAGCCTGCAAGTTTTGTGTTCAGACTTAGATTTTGCTAACTTTAAAAGTTGTTGAAAAAGGTGCATCTCAAGGGATGAATTAATTAACGAAATGCACTGGATTAGTTATGCCCACAGCAGCAAAAAGAACAAAAGAATTCTTGCCATGTCCAACCACTAATTTTTTTTTCTTTTGAGGAATAAATTGTCATTTGTCACTCAAGAGCTTATAAATATTACCTGAAGATATACAGAACATTGTGGGCCTCGAATATTCGACAAGTACATAATGTATATGTTTTAGTACCCCCTCTTGTATACTTAAACGTAATTTTGTTGGTTTAAATTATTTTTAATATAGGAATTTACAATGTCAGGCGTGAAAGATAAAAGCACCATTACACAAGCAACCCACAACAAATACATGCACAAGAATTTTGTGGCCACGGGTTTTTTCATAAATTTACAAATGGGTAAAATCAGGGAATCAACTCCCCTGATCAAACAACCCACCAGAAAAAACAACAAAAACAAAACAAGGAAAAAGAAGATCAGCATAGAACTGCAGCACAGCACGACCGTAGTAAAGTAACAGCACAAAGAATTTTAAAAAAGAAACCCATAGATCATTTTCCCGGTCGCACTTAAATGAAAATTGAGGACAGCACAGAAATAGAAGAGCATGTTTTACAGGAAAAAGGAAAGCGACAAAGCCAAATGTAACCGAAAGAGGGAAATCAAATGCAAAAGACAATAAAGAAGCAGCCAAGTAAAATATAAAACACCAGAAAACACATAGTAGCAAGAGCATACGTAGACTAAGGTTTATGATGAGTCTACCAGCGTAGTTTGAGGAGTTCTTCTGTTCTTCCTGTTCTCACTTCTCCACTACATTCAATTGTTGGATTTTTTTAAAAATATGTCAACTCTTAATTTTCATTGTCGAACAGTCGGGTTGTTGAGAATTATTAGAAGTATCCAGCAATATTGTTTTTGGCCAAGTACAAATTGTAGACTTTACTTCCATTAAATTGGATAATTTATGTGAGTTTGTTTATGACTATTGCCATTTGATAATCTGGAATCGATTTCATACATTTAATCCAGCTGATCCATTTAACGTTTACGATATTAAATTAGTAGCAATAGTGAAAAATGGAATACTAATCAGGGGGAATACTAAATGTCATCTCCCCCTGTCCTCAAACAAGTGTACATGTAAAATTTTGGCCAGTTCATAAATAATTGTCCAACTACTTTTAATGGAAAATTCACCCCTACACAACCCATATGATGTGAGTCCCGCCACTAACTACCTCATTTTCACACTCTGTCTTAATGTAGGAGCCTCCAGTAACTCTCTTTCTTAATCAATTATTTTTTATGCTTACTTTTGCTCTATCCACCTTATAAACCTGTACTCCCCTAAAATCTACTCCGAATATGCGTGTCCAAACCTGAGTGGACAGTTAATTTTAAATGACGGAGGGAGTATAAGAAACATACAATCCGGCTATTATGTGGATTTCATTGTTTTCAATGAGTTTATGGTAGATGTTACGAATTTAAGATCACGTTCTTAGACGCAAGATTTAACTAGATATATGTTTCCTAGAAATTTACATATTCTACATAATTTTAGACGCGTGTATAACTGTATGTTATTTGGACAAAAAGTAAAGTCAAATTGATATGAACCAAGCAATTGGGATTTAAATTTTTTTTTTAGTTTAATTTAGCATAAACTTGCAATTGCGACATTGCAGCCAACCCTAAATAATTTCGGTTCTAAATAGGGCTGATGTAAATCAGATATTGTTGTGGTTGTTCTACACTGGATATTATGTTGATGTGTTTTGTGCACCGAGCTATGGGGTTCGCAAGGCTCATAGTTTTAATACTAACATTAGGTACATTAAGTCTAATAGGTAAGCAAGTTCAACGATTCAATTTTATCGATTTGGATACTTATAGGTCCAAATTCAGTTTAGATTGGTGAAACATGATTCCCTATTCTCCACGCGAATTGCGATCGAAAAAATCGAATTGTGGTCGGTTTTCGCCTATTTTTGGCCTATTTTGGACGAACCGCGAACTACAAAAGCGAATTATATAGCGACTTATGTTACACTACTTTGGACTAGGCACAAATTTCGGGTTGGATTTGGACTCAAGCCAAGTCAAATACTCCAGCAAGAACAATGTCAAAAACTTAAACCCTTTAAAAATTTAACATGGAGTCAACCACATGAGTTAAGATTTTATGTACGATTATACATCGATGTCCGATATGTATCTCCGTTTGATTCTATCAACTGCAACATGCTAAGTAAACCTGATTTCTCCATATCATTCTAACGCACTCTATTCAAATCATCATCGACCTACCTCAACTTCATATAAATCTTATCCCAAACCTTCCACTAACTTAATCAATGCATCCTCTAAAGGACATCTCAAACACCCAAAACTAATGCCAACATATTGTATCTTATCCTCAATGTATGCAACTTCAACCCTCATCCGAAAATTTTTCGGACATGCGCATCTTTGCTATCCCCACCTTCCAAAAAAAATATTTCCTAAAAAAGCCCAATACTCTAATCCATATATAACATTGGTCTAATAGACGTCCTATAAAATTTTCCTTTTACAAATAAACTACTGTCACACAAAATTAAAGTTGCCACACTCCACTTAAGCCACCCTAATTAAATCCTATAAGTCACGTCGTAATAGCCACCCCCAAAGATATGATTATACTATTCTTAATTTTTTTAAAGTTATATATTTCCTCTATTCTGAAATAAATGAAACACCTCTCTCTTTTATGTGAGAGCTTTTTGATAGAAACGTTTCATTTATTTCACAACGGAGGAAGTATATTTTTATTACATAGGTAGTAAAAATAGGTAACGTTTCTCATCTAATTATGGTACATCATGACTAATGTTATATGTACTTGTACCTTTGTTTATTTTAATCGAGAAGTTAGAGGGAAAAGTACTATAATTACAGATGCAAGATCATTTTTGGGGATATAGTGAGAGTCTAGTCAGGTAATTATAAAAGGAACACATTAAAACTAGTATATGAGGTTGGTGGGACAAACAAGAGACAAGTATAATATCCTCTTGAGTAAACCAGAAAAAGGAGGAACAAGGTTGAATAAAATGATGCAAGTGGAACAAATTCAAGAATTGTCAATTAAGAATTAAGAGTTTTTGGGAGGTCAAGAGAAAAAAAAAAAAAAAAAAAAAAAAAGAGTAGACGATAAAAAAAAAATTAGCTACCCGATGTATTACCCCATATATAACCCTAATTACCCCCACAACCTAGAGAGAGTACTAAGAAAGAAAGAATAAGGAGGAAAGAGAATTTAAAAAAAGGAAGAAGTTAAGGTTGTGCGGCCACCATAACCCCCCCTCTCACTTCAAATTCTTACCTATTTTTCTACCAAATCTTACATGCAAACTCATCATAGTTTCCCTTGATGTGTATGCTAAGTATTACTAAAGAAAATTTTCAAGGAGTGGAAGAAAACCCCAAAATTTAAGCCTAAAAAGGTGAAGGTAAGCTTAAAAAAAAAATTGAAAAAGAGGAAATTTTTGTTCTTGATATCTTCTGTGGGTAAGATGAAGTAGTACGGGATCTAGGAAGGTCTGAATTTCTGCATTTTAGAGGAGAATAGCTAGTTTGAGACTTTGAGTAAAAGATTAAGGTGCCCAAGTTCAACTTATTTTTAATCAGTTGGGTTTGTGGAAAGGAATTTGTAGTATGGATTATAACTTCCTGAATACAACTCTTAATTGACAATTCTTGAACTTATCCCACGTGCATCTTTTATTCAACCTTGTTACTCGCTTTTTGGGTTTACCTAAAAGGAAAATCAACTTGTTTCTTGTTTGTCCCACCACACTCATATACTAGTTTCACTATTTTCCTTTTGTAACTTCCTGAATACAACTCTCACTTTATTCCGAAAAATGATCTTGCATCTCCAACTATAAAATATTCTCTCCTCTAACTTCTCGATTAAAATAAACAAAGGTACAAGTACATATAACATAAATCATGGTGTACCATAAACACATCAGAATCTTTACCTAACACACACACACACACACACACACACACACACACACACACACACACACACACACACACACACACATATATATATATATATATATATATATATATATATATATACTCGGTTAGGAGTGTCGGGTATGGGTATGTGTATGGATCCGGGTATCTGGTACGGCACTTCCAAAAAACCAAGACACCGGGACTCTGTCCGAGATTTGGAAACGGGTACGGATATGGAAAATTAATATTTTATAATGTATAATTTAATACTAATTTTTAAATTTTAGGATTGTTTATTTATATACTAATAAATTTAAGTAAAATTAAGGTACAGGTCATAGGTTAAGGAAGAACAGTGCTTTAGAAAAATAAAAGAAGAACAAGAGAGGTAAGGGAAAACAAAAAAGAAAAGAAAGGTCACTCACATAGTCTAAGAACAAAAAGGAAAAAAAGAAAAAAGACTAAGAGAAGAAGAGAAGAAGAGAAGATAGAAGATAGAAGAGCGAGAAGACACAGAAGTCAAAGGCGGCGAGTTGGAAGCTCCGGTCGGCGGCCAAGGAAAGTTCTCCTCTCCTCTTCTTCTCTTCTCCTCTTCGCGTTCAAATTCTAGGGTTCACCGTGTCTGAGTGCAACTTGTATTTCATACCCAAGTCGGTGTCGTGTCGTACCGACCCGAGTATATGGCAAAAACTGCGAGTCCGAGTATATATATACATACATATATATATATATACATACATATATACATATATATATATATATACATATATACATATATACATATATACATTATATACATATATACATATATACATATATACATATATACATATATACATATATACATATATATATACATATATACATATATATATATATACATATATATACATATATACATATATATATATATATATATATATATATATATATATATATATATATATATATATATATATATATACATATATATTAAAAAAAATCAAATAATAAAATAATCGTGTCTTTGGGGGTGGCTATACACACGTCTTTGGCCATATTCCTCAAATTTGTGTAATATCGACACAAGGTACTCAGCCCAATAAAGGGTAACTCCCTTCTATCTTATGTTACCAAATCCTCAATTTTCTCCCTCTCATTACTAAAATCACAAAACATATACACTATTTTGCTCGGACTTTAACTAAACCTTCGAGATTCTAACGTTTGCCTCCATCGATCCAATGTAGGATTAATATCATCCCTAGAACCATCATCCGCAAACATCATGCACCACAATATCCTAAAAAAAGCATGTTATTACTTATTAGTATACCTCCTTTGAAGAGATTCACCCATCGCGAATGAAATGTTGACCTAGCAAGTAGCTTGTAGGCCCTCTCTATTCTCCTTTGATATCACATAAGCTCTTTCTTTATCTCTCTTCACCACATAGGTTCTTTATTCCCAACTCCCCCCCCCCCCAAAAAAAAAGTATTGGAAGTGTTAGTATTTAGTATCAATTCCATTATATTCCAACCACTTTGATAATTGAGCTTCTTAATAATCGATTGCGAAGACCTCTGGGAGAAGGGGGGGGGGGTAATGCCATGCTTACCCAGCTTTTACATTAATTGACCCATACATATGCAATTTGTTCAGGACTGCTCAATATAATGTTAAACACTTACATTAGGATATACAATTCCAAATTGGATATAGGCAACTAAATGTATACAAGTTCAACTGCTATGGAACAACTTCCAAAAAGCATTTGAGTTACATATTCAAGAAGAAGTGATGCAGACATTGACTATTATAGTTCCTAAAAATAGAAAACAATTTGCATACCATGTAGCCTGCATAATACAGAAAGGTACAGAGAGACTGGAGCAATTCAGTGCATATAATATTAAGAGGTACAGAGAGATTGGAATCAATTAAGTTCCCATAATATTATAAGGTACAGAGAGATTGGCACAATTAAGTGCACATAATATAAATCTTTACTCCATTAATCCCATCTAGTACAACAATGCGTAGCACGGATACTACCATACACTGGCTTAAATAGGTCAACATGAATGCAGCCTTACCCCAACCAATTGATAGAGACTAATCAAAAGGCTGGTTAGTAGATCAATATCTAGAAGGGATAGCCATTCAAACTGGAATCCCCTCGCTTCAGTACTATTTGGTCCGTGATACTGATAAAAGGGCTTAGAGTTGAGTCACCTATATTATATCCGGAACAAAGAAGAAGGCAGGCTAACGAAGTGTGATTTACAAGAGCCAACTCACAAAATATACACAACCACAAGCGAAACGAATGCATTATTTTGCGTATTACTTTTTAGGTGCAATACAAACATTTAGAGCCACAATGAGAGAAGGATGCAAAACAGAACCTGGACAACGGAAACTAGAGAGATGGAAGTCCCGATCAAGACTGGAGGCTTTGACACCATGGAATTCGGGTCAGCAGAATATGCTGCTGGTGAAGCTGAAAGAACCTTGAATGCCTGATTGAAGAGTAAAACTTGTAACAAACATAATGAAATATCATACACCTCAGCTCTGAGTTTGATATAATGAACCATACCAAGCAGATCGAATAACTTACCAGGCTACTGGCAGCATTTATTGAGTGTGCAATTCCTCTAAACAGCACAGGAGCCTAATGAATAGAGCCCAATAACATTCAAATAAGCAATGCAAATATGAGATAACCGGTGGTGCATGCATATGCTTATCAAAAAGACAAGGGAACTTTTGGCGGAAACTGACCTCAATCTTCTCTCTTCCTAAAATCACATCAGATTTGACAAAACTGTCACTGGCAATCAATGAATGATCCCCATCAGTTTCTGTCACAGAATAGCTGGTGTGATCGATAACCACAGCTGATGTATCCTATGCCATTATAATTCAAAGAAAAATTATTTAAATAAAAAATATAATCAAATCTCCTTTTCATGATAGGTTCATAGATATTTATTCCCATCAATCTCTTAACTACGTACAGGTGCCAAGCTAAGCTCGCATCACTGCGAAATTATATGCTAAACTAAAACTTTTAAACTAAACTAAAACTTTTAAAGTATAATATTAATAATATGCACCTTAATTAAGATTTTCAAATAAATACTAATTTATGCACTTTAAACAACTTCTCAACATATTCAATGCATAAACGCCAAATCAAACTGTAATTTAGATTCTCTATGAAATGCGGCATGCATCTCAAAAGACTTCTAAAGTGCATCAAAATTTAAAGAAGAATAAATTGAGTTTGCGGCACAAATAAGTTCCTCAATATATCCAATATTGATGAATTAACACGAAAAAAGAACCAAAATGTTACTTCTTTTATCATTTATAATGCTGATTCACTTACATCCTCAAAATCAACACCACATTCTGAAGCAATATTACGAATGAAATCAGATGCATTGACATTCGCAGCAAGAATCAAATCATGACCAGAGTCAACGAAGTCCAATACATCTTTCAACTTCAACGATCCATCTCCGATACCTTCAACCACAAATAACATAATTTAATCTTACATCCGCAGAAGAATTTTAAATCATTACAATTTACATGAAACAAAAAACAAGAGAATTGAAAAAAAAAAAAAAAGCTTAGCTTACTCTCAGCAGAAGGTGAGAAGAGAATGAGTCCATCGTACAAGTAGTGGCCATAACGTTGAAGAGCGATTTTGCGATCATCTGCAAGCTTGAATTCAAGGATATAACCGCGAGATTTCAGAGAATTGAAGAAAATGGAGTGAGAAGAATTGAGAGATGCATCGTCCAAAATGACGAGGAGGCGTCGATCGGACGGCTTTTCTGGATCGAAAGCGGTAGAGAGTGAAAGGAGGAGAGAGAAAATGGTGAAGTAGCAGAGTGAGAGTTTCGCCATTGTTAGGGTTTTAGTTTTAGATCCCATGTGAGAAGATCTTTGGAGGTTTTACTTCAGTTTAGTTGAAAGTTCTTCCCCAGCAAAATCAGTACATCACACTATAGCCTATAGGGCTGTGTTAGCCTGTGATTGAAGTAATGGATTATGATGGCTTGAAACGGAAATTTGTATTTTGTGTTAACTTTGAGGAAAAAATATTGAGGTATCATAATGAGATATCAAAATGATATCTCACACAAAAAGATATAAAAAAATTGATATCAAAATAAAGTATTTTGGTATCATTCTATTTTGATAACCAACCTTCAATTTTGTATGAGATTACATTTTGGTACTCTAACTTTATTTCGGGACCATTTTGACTTATTTGGTATCAAAATTTATTGTCTTTTTGTGTGTGAGATGTCATTTTGGCATCTCACTGAGACGTCTAACTCACCTCCTTTTCGACGACTTTAAGGAGCTCATTTATCAAAAACACCAAATCATGTCAGATTTGAATATTTGGATTGAATCATGCTCTGCATTTCGATTTTATTCAATCAGATTTTAATGGCATATTTGAAGTTTCAGATTTTGTAAAGGTGATCCAATAGCGAGGCGGCTCGGGTTCGGATCGTCCGTAAAAAACTTTACTCCGTAGTAGGGCTGAGGCGAGTTGGGCCATTTTTCCTGCCCAAATCCTGGTTTTTTGTGCCAAATTCAGGGCAAGTTGAAATTGAACTAAAAAGTCATTTTTAGGCTATCCAAACCAAAAAAAACTAGGTTGGGCCCAGTTCGAGCACCAGAAAAAACTGTCCAAGCCTGTCCACATATATATTTTTGAGCCAAGTCGGGCTCACTTTGATCAACTCTAGATATTTTAGTATTCAGATGGGATCAAGCGTGATGCTCGATAATGCACAGTACTAACCGTCATTGAGTTAACAAGGCACAAAATGTGGCCTTGATCTATATCTCTATATGTTGTCTAATTTGGTCAACCATAATTAGGGATGGCCATGGGTCCAGGACCCTACCCGGACCCTGTTGGACTCGACCCTAATTTAAGGGGCTGTCTCCAACTTTTTCAGACCCTAAGGGTCCGGGTCTGGGTCCAAGTGAATTTTTTAGGGTCCGGGTCTTAAAATTTTGGACACAGACCCGACCCTTAGACCCTAAACTTTTTTACTATATACATTTTATTTAAAAAAAAAAACAAACTGATTTTCTAAAACCTAAAGTAAAACACCAAAACACCCATTCTGAACTCTTGTGTAAGTTGTGTTTGTTTCTTTTTTTCAGTTTGTATGTTTGTGTTTTTGTTTCGTTTTTTTTCAGTTTATATGTTTGTGAATTGTGTTCGTTTCGTTTTTTTTTTTCAGTTTATAAGTTTAAGTTTGTGTTTGTTTCGTTTTTTTCAATTTATTTGTTTGTGTTTGTTTCATGCGAATTCTTATGTTTGTCTCATGCGAATTTCAGATGATTATTGATATTGATAATGCTGAAAATTATGCAAAAATAAAGAATTTTGGCCTGGACCCTCCAGACCCTCTAGACCCTCCAGACCCTAAGGGTCCGGGTCAGGGTCTAATTTTTTCAGACCCTTAGGGTCCGAGTCTGGGTCTGCAAAAAAAATTAGGGTCTGGGTATAGGGTCCAGCTGGACCCGACCCAGACTCATCCCTAACCATGATAGCACAACATGACCTACATATTAGGTTGTGTCGTGTCCTTGTGCTTATGCTTGATTTCCGAGCTTTGTTTGTGCGAAAATTGTGCCAAATTTCAGGACTCTTGTCAGTCTTTATTATACTTTTTGAGTCAAACCAGTCACGAGTATACATTATTTCATAAAATAACTCGATATAAATATACAATCCGTACTACATCCAACTAGACCTAAAGTCCTTCTATCGAAACTCAAAACTTTAAAACTCGAAAATCCAAATATTTACGCAACCTAATAACTACCCGGTCGGATAATGACCCGACTCGATATCAAAAATTGGTATTCATCCAACCGTACCCTAGTTACATTGCAACAAAATCAAAAGATTAATCCCAGGTAAGGGGACTTGAGTCACTTGACTTGGCATGATGATTGTACAATTATACAATACATGAATAAACATTTTATTTTCAGCCATTTAGAAACACTAGGAATAAACATTAAACAATTGTTGCATCCTCGATTTGCATGCTTCTCCATAATATAGTTAGAGAAATAAAATGTAAAGCTAGTGGAAAACTGGGCTTAACATGTGCAACATAAGCGACCCTACAAGTTTCGAAAATTTAGGGGTCCAAATTCTACTTTCAATGTTAATCAGTTACTAGTTATTGACGTATTATACATGTTCCTCTATTGGGTTGCAATCTAAGAGACACATCAAATATTAATTAGAAGTCTTGTGAGTATGGAAGTATTATGAAGTACGATGTTTTTTGTATTTTGGGAAGTTTAATATAAGTAGGATGCTATAGTTAGGAGGTTAGATAGGAAGGAAATTACTTATCCATTAATTATATTGTTTCCTAATTAATTAAAAGTATAGTTGTGGACTTGTGGTTTACGTATTCTAGTAATGAGGATAGTAATTCCGTAAATATAGGATAGTAGGGAGGTTTTTTTATGCAATTGAGAGAAAAAACACAGTAGTTATTGTTTTTGCATTTTATTGATTAAAGAAGAGGTGGTTTAAACCACCATCGTCATTGTTGGTGTTGGATAGGGATGGCAAATGGGCGGGGCGGATGCGGATACCCCTAAATCCACACCCACCTCCACCTAAATTTTCCATACCCACCACCTACCCGCCAACCATGGCGGGTACAAGTTTCCATATCCACCTCCGCCCACGTGGGTATAAGGTTATACCACACCCGCTCCACCACCCAGTGGATATCCATTACCCACTTATACCCGCCCATCACCTAGGTGGATTTTCCACCCGCCACCTGATTTACTTTCTATATATAATCTATTATATAAATTAGTTATTACGAACATCAATTTCAAAGAAAAAAAAACACATTCTTAGTATTATATTTCTTAATTATTTTTTACAATTTTTTAGATTAATGAACATAATTCTTTATTTTATAAAGGGTAAATTAGTAAATATTATACGGGGCGGATGGATATGGGGCGGGGCGGGCGGATATTGGGCGGGGCGGGTGGATTTAGGGCGGATGTGACCTCATATCCACCACCTACCACCACCATGGCGGATTTGACTTTTCGTATCCATACCCACCCACTACCCACCAAAGTCATATCCATACCCGCCCCAACTGGGGCGGATGCGGTGCGAAACCCGCCAAATTATACCCACCTGCCATCCCTAGTGTTGGACTTCGTTATTGATGAAAGATCCAATTTATCTCCATTACACAAACCCTGTTTAATTATCTAGGTTGCTAAACAACGTCCTAAAATTTCCTAGTAACGCCCCAAAATACGGTATTTTTATACCGTATTTATATACTTGCATTTTTTTCTCTCTCATCCCTTGACTCACTTCCCTAACCCCTCCTCATCCAATTTCAAAAATTCCCACCACACCACCACCACGACAGCACCACCACCACCTTCTCCACGGTAGCACCACCACCACCGTACCCGAGACACTACCACGGCACCATCCGCCCTTCTTCTCTCTTGTTTTTGCTTCATCTTTTTTGAATTTTTTTTAAAAAGGGAGGTGTCCACCATGGGCGCCTCCTTTTTTTTGAATTTCTTAAAAAAAAATTAAGGGAGGCGTCCACCATAGAGGCCCCACCAGCGGTGGAGGCGCCCATGGTAGACGCTCCATCATGTGGTGAGGCGCCTTCCATGGGCGCCTCTACCGGTGGTGGGGCGTCCATGGTGGACGCCTCCCTTAATTTTTTTTTAAAAATAAATGAAAATTAAACAGAGAGAGGGGCTGATGGTGGGGGTATGGCGGTGGTGGTGTGTCGGGGGTAGCAGTGCGGCGGTGGTGCAGTGGTGGTGTGGTGGTGGTTGTGCGGCGACACCGGTGTCTAGTGGTGAGTGGAAGAAGATGGGAGGGAAAGTGAATGAAGAAGGGGAGAAAATGAGAAAATATTAGGAAAGTGAGTCAAGGGGAGGAGAGAGAAAGAAATGCAAGCATGTAAATAGTAAATACGATATAAAAGTATCGTATTTAGGGCGTTATTAGGAAATTGTAGGGCGTTGTTTAGCAAGCCCCTTAATTAACGACTAAAATTAGTAGATAAAAAACACCCCGTGCAATACCCTCACGTAGTTCATTGGCCAGCCAGTTCCGCTCCCGCATGAGTGGTTGAGTGCATGTCAACAAAGAGGCGAAAGCAATAAATCCGTCGTTGCTAAGAAAAGAATTTATTAGTATGTGCAGCAACAGGATTGAACAAACTGCATATATCGAGTAACTCTGCTCAGATGATAAATTTTGCCCTTCGAGATTAATCAATCCAAATACTGTTAGTACAAGAGAGATTTTCCTGCTGGAGTTAAATCTTCGTGTGTAGTATACTGGTATAAAAAATTTGGAGAAAACAAATTTTCACAGAAAAGTGATCATTCTTTGTCGATTGCTGAACTAAGAGCTACTTCCTCCCTTAAACTAGCCATCCTAGCCTTCTCACGATCCTTTTTAAATACAAAATACAACGGCGAGTAAAACAAACAGCACAAACCAAAAGGAACTGCCATCATTGCAAGAAGTCCTCTGGACAAAGCAAAGGCCTCCTGCATCGATCCATCAGAGTGTACAGATTTTGAATCATACCCATATATCTTCTCTGACAGTATTCCAACCAAGGGTGCAGCAAAGGAAGAGAAGGAGCCCTCGAATGCACGATCAAATGCATAGATCATTGTCCTGTGTTTAACAGGGACCACCTCAGCAAACATTGGTGCATTTACAGCAGCTCCATTCCAGCTGATGATCAGACCCATAAAAAGTAGAGTGGTTGCATAAGTGAGCCAACTGTTTACAGACTGAGGAATCATTTTGAGAAGAAACCACGAGAATGGAATGCCCATGAATGCACTGAATTGAGCACACATTATTCTGCCTGAGTGAGGATACAAACGTGTCATCCTGTCTGCGATCATCCCACCAAGTAGGGCACCACTTGAAGATCCAAGAGCAAAAACACTAAGGAGTGCTGCTGAAGCATTATGATTAAACCCTGAAAGAGGAAACAAAGAAAGTCCCGTATTACTATACAACAACTTGAAAGTGGTCATGGTCAATCATAAGGATAACATACTATGAAGATTCAATGTAATTGCATCTCTAACAAGTTATTGTATCTCTAACAATGGGAAGCCTGCAAGGGGGGGAAAAGTCGTGCTTGGAGGTTTTATAGATTTAAGATTTCCACCTGTCAAGATTGCTAAAGCAAGGTTCCAGATTATGTAGTTAGATTAAAGTAAGGGCAAATTGAACAGTCCCGGCTGTTCTGCATACTTGCTCACCAATTAATTCAAACCACATGGTAAAAAACACCATGGCTGTCCATGGTAGTGAACCCACAAGTCCCTGCAAGACGATAACCTGAAATGTTTGAACTTTTGTAACTGCTTTCATTGCCGTCCATGACTCCATCCAGATGGATACCGAACTTCCATTATGTTTCCCAATCAAAGCGTTCCTGCAGCAAATGAAGCACATATCTCAATGAACACTCAAGGTGGAACCATTGAATTGCCTATCTTTATCATGCATCTAGTGAATATTACATGAATTTAACCAGCCACCTGCATAGCAAGTACAGCTTCACCATCTAGTGCTGTGTGTTTACAAATCAAATTTGATTTTCCTGGAACCCGTTCAGTAAAATTTTATGTGAATTTGAACAACAATTCAGACATGAAATTGGTGAAGAGAACCATCCGCTCCTTTATAATCACACGAGTATTAGCACTTTGTTAACAACAAAGAAAGCTTTTAGTCTAAGATATGTCAATGTAAAAGATTCACTGATGCAGGTGGTCAAGAAGGTAGCAATGAGAATTCAAGAATGTATGGTTTACCTATCGGAAGCTTCAAGAGAAGGATAGCTTCTCGGGTCTACAACAAATAAAAAAACGAGTAAGCCTATCAGAATACTCAGACAAGCCATCATGATGAAGGCAACTCTCCATCCTGGTATACCCCAGAATTCGTGACCAGCCATGACTGTTGCAACAACACCACCTCCAATGCCACCTAAACTACCAATGAGACTAAGCATCCCAAAACCAGTCCCTCTCACATCTTCGAGATAGCTGTCAGCTATGAATGATTGAAGTGCAGGTATAACAATTGCAAGACCAAAGCCATTAATTGCCCTCCAAAAAGCTACTTGCATAAATTTCTGGCTTGCACCCACTGCTGCAGTCGATATTGCCCAGAAAACGGTTCCCATAGCAAGTACTGTTGGACGGTCATAGTGAAGAACGAGTATACCAGCCAAAGGAGATGCCAATCCCTGCACGAAGTTTCTGATAAATGTCAGATACCCCAGGTCAGCAGGTCCCACATTGAAGGCTTGACTAACTTCTTTGTAGACTGATGGAAGTAAATTTTCATCAGCTCGTTCCATAATAGCAGCCATATTGATAAGGATGAGGGAGAGAGAAACTCCGAAGATCCTCCTTCCCCTGCAATATACAATATCACCATCAAATTTCAGGTTGTAGAGTGAATAACCTTCAGTAAGAAGAAAAGTTAGAGAAAAGAAAGCCCCGAAGTTATAATTGTCACCATAATAAGCAGGTTTAGAAAAGGAGCAGAAGCTGCAGAATTGATACATCTTTTCAGAATCATGTCATTTCGATTCTCCTTATAAAAAAGCCAGCACTTGGTAACCCTTTTTGATTAACTAAGCTAACAACTTTTAACTTGTTTGAAAATCATAACTGAACGACCACAATCTCTAAGATCCGTAAAAAGAAAAAGATGAAAAAAAATTTGAAGTGAATATGTGAGAGAATATACTAATATAAACTGGCCCTCAACCAAGCAACAAAAATAGGAATGATGTCAATGGAAGGTCCCCTCGGCTCCTGCAGGCTGCAGCATTAAAAAGTCATGCAAAAGCAGCACTGTGCATCTTCTACAACAAATGTTTGTAACTTACTGTATATTTTTCCATTGTCAGTAAAAATTCAGAATCAAGAGTAGCAAAAATTTACAAGCACAAAAGAGAGTATGAATTAAGATATGCTCTGAAATGTAATACAAACTTGAAGTTGCTCTTACCAGTAAGCCAGGAGCATAAGTATGCCCAGTCGGGAGCGATAATGAGCTATGAGATACTCAAGTTATCAAAACTTGACTTAAGAAAGCACAGTATGAGACCAAATTTGAATCAAGATTCTATTGAGGCAAGTAAGCATACTTCAGCTCGAACAAAAAGCTCCTAAGCAACTACAGGAAGTTTCTAATATCACCCTTGTTTGATTTAAGCCATGGAATGGATCAAAAAGGAAAGTAATGAAAGAAGAGAAAAAATTGTAACAAAAAGGTTAACTTTACCGAGTGTTTGGTTCAAGCCAAAGAATGGAAAGGGAATGGTAACCATTGCCACCAAGCAATGGATTTTGTTACTTGAGAGGGAGGGGAAGCTAACAAATTGGGGGAAGCCATTACACTAACGGCCCGTTTGGTAAGATGTTATAAATGGTGGGAATGGTAATGCATTATAGTGTAATTTGTACTAGAAATCCAATGTCATTACCAATGGTAATGCTACTTAATCACAAGATATCCATTTTCTTCCTAAAATCTCATTACTATCCATTACCACTTGGGAAGGTGGTATTAGGTGGTAATGAAAATTCATAAAGGAAACCCCATGTTTTGTGATAAAGTTTCATTCCCATGGTTATGGACATGTGAAAATCTTTACAAATTTACACTAAATTTCATTACCATTACCACTATTTATAACCACTAACCAAACGGACCGTAATGGTAATGAATTGACGAGGGGTTGAACCAAACAAGAAAAAAGGGAATCTGTAATTGATTTCGTTTCTTAGAACCCAAATATAGTGAACCAAACGACCTTTTTCTTCGTACTTGCAGCTTATCACTAGAGTCCCAATTCGAGCTAAACTGCGGTAAGTCAAACTCATGCTCACAGTGACGTCTCAGGCACATTATCACCCCTATAAGTCCAACATTGGTGGTACTATTTCACTTTCACATATGTTTTCAGATGTTTGATGCTACTATGTAGGAACCTTCACTTACATACATAACTAAAACTTCAGGGTAGGTACTTACGAAAGAAAACCAAACTTCATGTACATTAACTTGAACTTATACCCAAGAATTATACAGCAAATGGTAACCTACCTTTTGTTTCTTGCACCTTGAAGCAGCTTACTATACCTGGTTCCAAAAACATGTCAAATACTTTCTAATTTTAGAGCTAACACATTGAATTAATCCAATACATTGATTAATGTTCCAAATGTTGATGAATATAGATTGAACTAACGGTTTCTCAATCCCAACTAACTAACTAAAAAATGAGAAGATTTTAGTTGCCATTAACAGCAGTTTAGAAAGTCAAACTGGGTGAGACAGTTTCCTAAATAAGAAAAACCCACAAAAAACAAAGACAATCTATACTTATTATACATGTGATTGAAAAGTAACAGAAATGAAAATGAAATAGTGGAAATTCAAACTAATATAAAAAAGGGAAAAAAAGAAAAAGTGAATTAGATTTGAACTTACTTCATGGTGCCCAGATGTCTGGAGAAAAAAAAGATGGTGAGTGAAAAGTTGAATAAACGATGTGGGAAGATCTAAACTGTGGTTTATGTGGACCCAACCCACTTGCTTGGAGTTGAAGGTGACCAAAACTCAGTCGTTTTGAACTCTAAACATGATTGATCAAATAGAATATTCATCCATTTGTGATTTGATTTTGGATATTAGGAATAAGGAATTAATTTATTGCGTATCCCTGTTATTTGTTAAGTTGATGGATGATGGTGATAAACTGATAATAATGGAGGAGTAATTGAGACATTGTGTTGAAGTGCCATAAATCGTGCGATTTGGATGAAAAAATGGAGAAAGGTCGTCGGAGTGGGGGATGGGATTGGATGGGATGGGACGCAATGGGAGATTCAATTCAATATCGTTAAAAGTCGTTGTCCCGCTAAGCGCGCTGTCTCGTCTCTACTCCCTAAGTGTTTTTTTTTTTTTTTTTTTTTTTAACCTCAATTTGGAGGGTGTGTTATTAGGGGGCGTTTGGTTTACCAAGGGGAAAGAGAAAGGGTTTGAGAAAGAGAAGCAAGGAGAATGGAAAGCTACACCCTTAGATTTACTAAGTTATTTGGTATAAAATATCTAAGGGAAATCTAATACTTCCTCTGTTTCTAGATAAGTGCAACATTTGCATAGTATTTACTATTCACAGTTTAAACTTTAATTAGCTTTGGTGATTTACATTTTACGAAAAACATAGTCATGTGAGATTTTGTTAAATTCGTCTGAATGTGAATTTTTTTAATATCAACTTTTTATAATTTTTAATTATTGATAAATGAAGATATTCATGATTAAAATAATGCATTGACAAACGTGAAAACAAGAAGTGTTGCACTTATTTAGAAACGGAGGAAGTATTCACCACCCTCTACAACTGCCACCACACTTTAACTTTCAACTAAAACCACCTTGCCACCACCCCCATCTCCTTTTCTGCCGCCACCCCATATCCCGCCGCCGCCGCCCCCTTCCTCCGTCGTCACCCTCCTTTCCCTCTTCCTTCTCCGCGGCTGCCCCCTTCCCGTCAAGTGATTTTTCTTTTTCTCTCTCCTCTCTCTTGCAATCTAGTGGTGTGGTGGTGTTTGTAGGGCTAGATTGACTTTTCTGGTGGTAGATTAGGTGGATTTTTCTCTCTCTCCCTTGAATCTACTTGATGGGTTGGGATTTTTGGTGGTTTATGTGGGTTTCGTGGGGGTGGCTGAGGTGGTTTTGGTGGGTAATGCTTTCAGGGGTGGTTGGGTAGTCTTCCTAGACGGGGACGGATTTTCGGGGGTAGTGTAGGAATCCCGGCGAGTTGGTTGCCGGTTTATGTGGTGCGGTGTTGGGTTGCCGGTTTATGTGGTGCGGTGTTGGGTTGCCGGCGGTTGGTTGTGGTTACCGGTGGTTGGTTATGGTTTCCAAGAAGTTACGGGTTGGGTCTTGTGGATGGAGGTGGTGGTTGTGGGAGTGTGATAGGTGGTCGGGTTAGGGTTGTCGGCAGGTGGGTGGTCAAGGAACCGATTCTGGTGGCTGTTGGATGGTGGTTGGTTGAGCAGGTGGAGGAGTCTAGGGGTGGTAATGATTGGGTTAGGTTGTGATGGTTTGGTGGTGGTGGTTGGATGGTCAAGGAGGTGGTCAATGATGAGTCAAAGAAAGGGAATGTGAAACCTTGGGGGGGTGTGGGTAATCAAGTTAGAGGGATTTGGGGTAATGGAGGGGAGAAAGGGAAAGGTAAAACCACTCAACCAAACAACTTTTAAGGGAATAGAATCAATTTATTCCCTTTCCCTTTCTTGTAAACCCCTTACCAAACGCCCCCTTAGTGGGGATTAATTTTTGTGAAACTATTGGGTCAGACCGTCTGACCCAATACTTTTCGTCGAACGGCCGCCTTCCACCCTTTTTCCTCCACTACCATTACTTCTCATCATTACTATAATCATGAAGACCTGAAATTCACTATACTCAAGTTTTTTAGCCTTCCACCTTGCTCTTCTATTTTGGAACCACACCGCAACTTGGCGAGGTTGAAGACCAAGCTCTCTTGCAAGCTTCATCTTTCTATCAGGGTCTGGACGAAATTTTTTTTAATTGGAAATGTTATTAATGAGTTTCTCGTTCAGTTAAAGCTGGATTACAATTTCCAGTTGGAAGAATTGGAAGATACTTGGAAGTGTTGGTACTGGTGCAGGAATGGAGGGAGGAAGGAAAGAAGAAGATGAAAAATATGTTTCAGGTGCTTTAATTTTCAATTCAGTTGGTACTTTTCTTAGTTTTTCAGTTAGTTTGTTATTATTTTCAGTTGGTGCTTTGTTAGTGTTTCAGTTAGTTTGTTATTATTTTCAGTTGGTGTTTTGTTAGTGTTTCAGTTAGTTCTTGTTGTTATTTCAGTTGATGTTTAATATGTTTCAGTTGGTGCTTAATATGTTTCAGCCGCTCTTATTTTTCCTTTCATTCAGTTGGTGCTTTGTTAGTGTTTCAGTTAGTTCTTGTTGTTCTTTCAGTTGGTGTTTTATATGTTTCATTTGGTGTTTAAAAAAAATTTGAAACCATGAAAAAAAAAGAAGACTAACTGGAAAAAAATGAAGACTACTTGAAAAAAATGAAGACTACCTGAAAAAAAATAAAGACCAACTGAAACCCAAGTGTGTCTAACTGAAGTGGTCCGACCAGTTGTATTGTGTCAGACAATAGACCAACTGAAAGAAATAATAGACCAACTGAAACAAATAATGGACCAACTGAAATAAATAATGGGCTAACTGAAGCAAATAATGGGCCAACTGAAAGAAATAATGGACCAACTGAAAAAATTGAAACCAATTGAAAAAAAATTGAAACCAACTAGGAAAAAAAGAAGACTAACTGGAAAAAATGAAGACTACGTGAAAAAAAATGAAGACTACCTGAAAAAAATAAAGACCAACTGAAACCCAAGTGCGTCTAACAGAAGCACAAGTGCTTCTAAATGAAGTCGTCCAACGAGAATATTGTGTCGGACTCGTCCGACACAATACGAACTCTTTTTTTTTTTTATGATGTCCTATCTCGAAATGGTATTGGTCTACAAAAACATTCAATTTGTGAAATTTGATCCGATATCATGATGGTATATTTCGAAAAACCACATCAATATAAAATTACAGGCTGAATATATATTTGACCTCAAATAAGCTGGATATTCAAGCTTAGTTTATGAGTGAAAGTATTCACTTAACAAATACTCCAAAATCCATATATTTTTATTTTCATTATTTGAAATTTGTTACTATAAAAACAGTATTGTTATATTGGCTTTTAAATTTTCCATCTCTTTTGCCTTTTTTATATTACTCATTGCATGAGGATCATGGAACATATTTAGCTTTTTTTTTCATTATAGTTAATGGGTGGTAATTGTGTGTGTAAGTCGGATGTGTCTTTTTGGTTTGCTTGCGTTTTGACCTGGAAAAAAACTAGTTGGGGTAATAATAAAGTTTCGATTTTTTTTTTAATGTATGATATCAATATTGCCAAGAAAGCCATGGTTCCCACCAAGTTTTCTCAAGTTGAATCACAAGTAAAATTTTAAACCACATGATAAAGCTAGATGATCAACATTTGCTTATGGACCTACCAAATGGCCTACCCTTTGGGTGTCATATAAATATGACACATAAAGCAGCCCTCATTCTAAATCGTGTGTGATACACTAACTCATATTAAACCAAGTGTAATTTTTGATATTTAAATCTAATTTTTATTTAACAAATTTGTTAGACAGGTTCAACCGTGTCATCTTTATCGGAGAAACTTCAACACTAACCCAAATCAATTAACCAACCGTGTTGTGCTGACCCACTCAATTAAATAGGTTGAAAATATTCAACATTAATCTACTTTTTTTCGTATCCAGTTCGAGTCATATCAATTTTTGCCACCTCTAAATATATATATATAAAACCCAAGATAAACAAATGCCATGCTGTCATGTTTACCTTGCCCTCTTCCACACAATTAAATGAGATATTAAACCACAAAAATGTGTGTTTCAAGACTCAAATACAAGACCTCTCATTTGTTATGCTAATGCACTAACCAACTACGCTACAATGCTCATGTTGGTCTTTTTGGAGGAAAAAGTCATTTAAAAACATATATTTTCTATTTTTGACGAATTCAAATACATGTCATTAAATAATACGAGACGTATGGTCCATGACAAGAACTAGTTTTAACATCTAATCAAATTTATGATTTTTGGATAAAATATCTTGAATTTTATGATAATCCGAAAAAGTAATGGAAATTATTGGGCTTATTAAAGATTTGTACAGACATTCGTGGGCTTTTGAGATTTATCCACATTACAGGACACACTACCCAGATATACTCTCGCACTCCGCCAAACTGCAGTACTAGTTGTTATTTTTCCACTTTCTTACCCTAGCCTTCCTGCTTTTTTCTCTCTTTAACCTTAAGTTGCCAGCTCTCAACTCAAGAGGATGTCTAATCCTCCATCTCCATTTACAAGGTACTGTTATATAATTCCACTTTGTTATTTTACCGAATGTTTTTATGCGTTTTCCATAGACTTCATGTCTTCTACTATTGCATCAAATCCCTGTGATGATAATATTTAGTAATCTGAAAAAAGGAATGGTAAATGCAACTTTCACGAAAACATAAGGCTCCCTTTTGCAATTTTGCAAATGGTTTTTGAGGAACTGTGTTTTTTTCTGCTTGTTAGCTTTCCATTCACTGTGGAAACTAGGCATTTCTGAGGGATTTTTTTTCTTCTTTATTTTCTTTTAACATATGGTTAATAATGTCATGGAATGATTCTTAATAAACTTATCCACTTGCAATGTTTCATCCTGCACTTCATAGATTCAATGACATTCGAGAAATGTTTCGGTTCAGCTTTTTGGGTGCTTAACAGAATTGTTTTAATTGATCCGTGGATAAAGTACCTTTAATTTGTTTCTCTAGTGCCTTTGCAAATTGCTAGCATTATTAGTTACTATTACTTGAACAATCATTCATATATTAGATGTATAAGCATTTGGCATTCTGCGATATGTATCAAACATTTAAATTACGATTGTATGAAGAAATAGTGAGTCTCAAGTTACTGAAATACTACTGTAGAGGAGTGGACTAGGGTCTTATAATGTGTATATGTTATATTGCCTTAAGCCTTGTATTGTTGGCAAGTGATGTATGACCTCACTCTTCTTGGTCGGTTGGTTCTAGCAAGTTGATGCACCATCTTGTCGATGCAAGTGTTTGTCTTTCTTCATTTTTTGTCTTCTCTAAACTTCTTCATAAACAGAACTATTTATGTCACAGATTCATGAAAGCTGATTTTCATATGATTCTAAGTTTCTAACCTCCTAAAAAGATAGAATGTTGCTATATTTTGGGGATCAGAATATTGTCAACATTAAACTATAGATGTTCGGCTTGTGTTCTGTTTGCCCATCTTTCCTTATATTTCTCCCCACCTTCAATTACTGCAGGCTTTAGAAAAAGAACGTGCTTTTGTAGCTTTAGATGTCACTTGTTAAGTCATGTTCAGTATGTGCTTGGGGGTTTGTCTGGAGAGGAAATAAGTAGGGACAAAGAAAATAATTCAGGTTTCTTAAGAAAAAATTTGGTGTACTTTTTGGAGTAAATATCATTAGAAGCTACTCCACCCTGGACCAACCTAAATCTGCCTAAAATCAGAGAAGGAATACAATGTTAATTGACCATGATGATTGTCTTTCAATGATGAGAGAGGATCTTTTTTTGAGGAATGATGAGAGAGAAATTATGATAGGCTATTAAACCAAAAGTACAAGAGAGGGAGAAGGTAATGATGATGAATAGACGAAAATTTTATACCTTTACTGTGTTTTATTTTTTTTGGAAAAAGAGGCAAATAAAGTGGCAAGTCTTAGGGAAAATAGGGGGCAAATAAAGTCGTAAAGGGAGTGATTGGGGAGGGAGGGAGGGAGGTAATCGTTTGAAAACCTGACAGAGGGAGGAATCATAACTTTCAGCAACAATTTTTTAATTCTGCACCAAATATGGAGGAAAGAGATATATTTCGATAGTCTTCAAGGGAGGGAACAACCATGGAGGACTCACTGTGTAGTGTTCACGATATCGGAGAAGGTTCATGTAAAACTGTAAATAGATATGCTTTTGGAAAGATTAATTTTATAGTTTGACTTATTGTTACTTCGACACCGTCATTTACCTCCGTGTCGATTTGGGTCGTGTCCAACATGACAGGGCGCTCAGATCTTTCATCTCAAACCAAAAAGATGACAATTTTCTAGGAAATGGACAACACCTTCACACCCAAATCTAAGTAGACACTTTATCCAAGTCTGAGTAAGTAACTAACGGAATTTTTTTTCTTAGGTTCAATTTGTAGTATTTAATGATTTAGCTGGTAAAAGATAGTTTTTTTTTTCTGAGTTCTATTATTATGCGGAGTGGCTATAAATTTGAAAGTAATTAGCTGAAGTATAGAAGGGTTATTAGGTTTTCGGAGTTGAAAAGTGACTGGTAGCGCATCCAACTCAACGATATGGCAGGATCACCTTCTTGATTTTATACTTCATTTTGTTTCTTTGAGAATGCTGCGATTGATTTTGAGCTCGCTAACTTATTTACGGGTAAGGTTGATGTTTATTTGTGAAGAGTTCCATAATTTTCATGTGTTGGTTGAATTGTTTAATGTGCTTATGGTCTTTAATTTTTTGGAAGAGGCTCTCAATTGTGATTATGCTTGATAGGTTAGATGTTCATTTTAAAGTTTCCGTATAATCATAAAAACTGAATGTTGTGGAGTCAGGAGTGTAAGTATCTGCCTCTATATCTCTGTGGGGGTGATTGTCGTTTGCTGTTTTCGGTCATTGGGAAGCATGTAATTTGATTCAGTTTCATTTGGATCAAATTACTGAGCTTGTTGTCCTGTATTTTCCTGAGTGCTAAAAAGTTAGGAGGAGATATGACCTGACTCCAGTGCTGTATTGTAATGGGATAACTGCAATGGTGTAGCTTGAAGACTCCTTGAATTTTCTGCTAACCTGTTTATCTTTGTGGAAATTATGAATTAATTGTTTGGGCTGTTATATACTGTAGAAAAATCAAGCCAAGTGCACATAATGAGATCTATGAGTAAGGAACACATAGGGTAGCTGATGAAATAATCTCCTGCTCTTTCTAATTTTCTTGTCTCTGACAAATGGGAAACCAAAGAATAAGGTCCTTATAGGTATCATTGTGAGTTTGGTTTTGTGATTTGGAGCTTGATTTGCTTTTAAAGAGAACTAAGAACTTGAAACGCGCAACAATCACAAACAATTTCAAGCAAACAGATAAGTTTTAATTATATTTTAGATTTAGAGTTCTTTATAGATGAACGGTGCTTTTTCTTGCAAGATTTTGGAAATGGCCCCCAGTCTATGACTTGTCTCTTTTCCCTTTTTTTTTTCTTTCCCTTCTGTTGTTGGACCTTGTTTCATTGTATGTTTCTTTGTGCAGGGATGACGCTTAGTTTTTGTTTAGCACTGTGATTGACATGAAACCCTTGTTCTAGCAAGGTTGATTGTCATTAATGTCCTTGCATCATGCCTTAGGGAGAATTTTCTGGAAGTTTAAGATTTTCAGGCCCTTTTATGGGGATTGGCAATTCGGAAGCTGGAAAACGAAAATTTCTACTAAAAATGTGCACTCCATTCCACAAAGTAACTGTAGATACCCATCTCAGCCACCTCACAAAAAGGTGCGCTGGACAGAGAAACAAGTGGATAAGAAAAATGTAGATCGGAAAGTATACATGAGGGATATTATTCGAGAGATTTCGAATATTTTGAGGTATACTTCGTGGATATCTGCTCAAGAACAGCTGCGCAAGCTTCATATCAAATGGGACTCCTTTACAGTCACTCAAGTACTGAAATCCCACCCACCAATGGAGAAGGCCTGGTTGTTCTTCAACTGGACTTCAAAACAGAAGGGTTTTAAGCATGATCAATTTACATACACAACAATGCTGGATATATTTGGTGAGGCAAGGAGGATAAATTCAATGAAGTATGTCTTCCAGCTTATGCAGGAGAAAGGGATTAAAGTTGATGCCATTACTTATACATCGATGCTCCATTGGCTTTCTAATAGTGGTGACTTTGATGGAGCAGTGAACGTGTGGAAGGAGATGAAAGTTAATTGTTGTCATCCAACTGTTGTTTCTTATACAGCCTATATGAAGGTATTATTTGATTATAACAGAGCTGAGGAGGCGACTGAGATTTACAAGGAAATGCTTCAATCTGGGCTAAAACCTACCCGTCACACTTACACAATCTTAATGGAGCATCTTATCTGTTCCGGTGAGCATAATACATGATTTTTCTTTTCTATGTTTTATTTATAATATGCTGGTATTTGTGGATTTATGCTGCTGATATGTTAACAACAACGATAGTCTAGTCACTAGTGCATTTTGTAGCTCAGGCAAGCATTTCTTTGCAGAAAGTTTTCCTTGTTCAAGTAAAACTTGGACTTACCTTTAAAATATACTCAGTGATGCTCCGAATCCCTATGGTTTTGAAGGTAGATGGATGAAGTTTATATTTTTTCATAAAAGTTTTTTTTTTATGGAAGTCTAAGAATTTAATTTGAGGACATTAAGATGTGCATATCCTTGCCCTGATTAATTTCCCTCTGAATTTCCATAATCTTTCCAACATAGAGGCATTATTCCTCTCAAACACAAAATATAGAGGCATTATGGAAATTCAAAGGAGAATTTGGTGGAAAAGGAATGTAAGGGAAAGGGAACAATTTGGAAGAATTAATTATCCTCAGTAAACCAAATCCTCCTAATGTTGGGAAGATTTAGAAGAATAAGTAGCTCATCCTCCCTGCCCCTTCACATCTCCTTTCTTCCCCTACCTTTCCCTCCAATGATTGCTATCCAAACTAAGTGTTAGCTCCTGTTTAACAAAGTCAATATGCTTCCTTCTCCCAAATCCCAATCCAAGTTATTACTTCTAGTTATTACTTCATTCATTTCTTTTTACTTGCAACGGTTTGACTTTTACACCATTCACCAACTCTACTTAGTTTATCTTTGGTAATTTATAGTTAAGGATAAACATCTTCATATAGGGCCTTGTTAAATTCGTCTCAATATAGTATTTTTCAAATATCTATTTTTTATAATTTTTAATTATCGGTAACTAAAGATATTAATGGTTGAAGTTATTGCATTGACAAACGTGAAATTCATACTATTGCAAGTAAAAAGAAACACATGAAGTATTTGTTAAGTTCAGGCATTCTGCAATTGTTGCTGATTTCATTTATTCCCTAGAGAATGTGCTGTGAAATAATTAAGTTGCTCAAACAGTTCAGCTCTTGATCAGCTAGTCATACTATCGACATGTCCATATTGCTGATATAATATAGAATTTAAAAAGTCAATTTCTATTTGGAATTCGGCGCTACTTATATTCAAAATTATGGTACTAAACTACTAAGTCATCAGTCTAAAATTTTGGCCAGTGAAAGTGTGAAACAGTCACTATCTCATCTTAACAAAGGTAAGGTCTCATGTGAAACGGTCTCACGATAAGTCAATAACTTATTGTTCACTTATTATGAAACTGGGTTGACGTTCTTTTTTGAGGATGACTTCTTACTTTTTTGGGGTGAATTTTGAAGTCTTACAATAAGTTGGTGTGAGACGATCTCACCCAAGACTTGATCTTTAACAAGTTCTTACGGAATTCCTCATGTTTAATTGCTTCGCTGTTTGGCTATTGAACTTTTATCTAAAATCATGGACAATGATTTATATAAAGAGTAAGACTTGTATATTTGTTGTAGTTTTATTCTTTGTGTTATTGTATAACAAGTTAGTTGGTTGTTATAACTAACTAACGACTTTAGCTGCTGCGGTAAGCTACTATAAGTAGCCTCTATCTCCTTGCTTTTCTCTCTAATTGAATACAAGAGATTACAGAGAAACTTTCTGTAATAGCTTCTCTCTCTGTACTTTTCTACCTTAATTCACATGGTATCATATAGCAGAATCGATCATTTCTCTCTCATTTTCTCTGATTTCTTTTTCTATATTCTACAAATTGTTTGATTCTTGAATTTGTTGATTCATGTATTTCACAAAATGGTGGAAATAGATCACTGCTGGTAATCAGGGTGATCAGAACGTTGAAAATTCAAATTCGTTTATTGGAAGTAATTTCAATGTAAGTGCATCTTATAATGATCCTCTTTTCATCTCGAATTCTGATCAAACTATAAGCAAATTAGTTGTTTTTAATTTGAATGGCAACAATTTCGTTAGCTGGAAGCGAAATGTGCGTAGAGCTTTAATAGCTAAGAACAAATTAGGTTTTGTGGATGGAACGATTGATAAACCTGATGATAATTGTAAAGGTTATAATAGATGGATGAGATGTGATTACTGATTATCTTATAATTTGCTGGTCGATGAATTCTATGAAAGAGGATATAGGAGAAAATTTCACTTTCGTTGAAAGTTCAGCACAATTGTTGAGTGAAATTGGTGAATGCTATGGTCAATCAAATGGACCACATATTTATCAACCGAAACGTGAAATGGAAAATTTGCGTCAAGAAAATCAGTCTATTGTGGCATATTATGGCAAATAGAAGATATCTTGCGGTGAATTACAAAATTTAAGGAGTATGCCTTCTTGTACTTGTGGAATTTTGTCTAAATGTAGCTGTAATTTCTTGAAGAGGTTGTCTGAATTTGAATATGAGGAACAATTGATGCAATTCTTACTAGGATTGAATAGTGGTTTTGGTAATGCCATAAGTAACATCTTAGCCATGGATCCTTTACCTCCCATAAGAGCATTCTACTTAGTTCGAAGGAAGTTAGTGGTATGAATCATAGCAATGAAGCTATTGCTTTATTATAAGCAACCATATTATGCTAAAATTTCATACAAGAAGGACTCGAAGAAAGAGAAGATGGACACGTTTTGTGAATATTGCAAGAAGCAAGTTCATACCAAAGACAATTGTTTGAAGCTGAAGGGGTTTCCTGAGTGGTTTAACAAGAAGTATGGTGGTGCTAGTTCTCTAAGATGGGTGCTAATGTAACTGTAAAAGGTGTTGAGTATGCTGCTGATGTACCTTTGGAGTATACTGCTGCCGGTCCTTCATATTAAAATCATGACAATGCTGGTAGTAGTTCTGGAGGAGTTATTCTCTCATGATGCAAAATATTATGCAAGAATTTATGAGAGCCATGAAGAGCGAACAGATTGTTGGGGAATCTTCCAAAAATTCTGGTTCATTTGTCAACTGTGCAGGTAACAGTCTTATAATACCTGGATCATTTATTCAGGCGCTACAGATCATATGACTTTTGATTATAAGTTGCTTGTGAATAAAAAAAACTTCTGAAATTGATTGAGGTTGGATTTCCTGATGGAAGCAAGAACTATGTGTCTGAAATTAGGGATGTTGTGATTACTAGTGATTTGTTGCTTAAAGATTGTTATATGTGCCTTATTTTCAGCATAACTTGATTTCCATTGGAAAATTGACTATTGATTCTAATATAGAGGTGGTGTTTAGACACAACTAATGCATTTTCCATTCCCTAAATTCCTCTACTATTCTAGCTATAAGATGGAAAATCAAAGGACTGCATATTCTTAATCATGAAGATGTGCTTCATCCTACTTCTCTTGTCTATTCTTATTCTTCTTCTCAAGCAACTACTACAAATGTAACTCTTAATCCTTCAGCCTCACATGAAGCTATCTCTGATGTTTCCTTTAATATCCTGCATGCTAGACTTGGACATATGTCTATTTCAAAAATGAAGTCCTGTTTGCTGTTGTGACCCTGCCATGATTCTTTTTGTGAGATATGTGTCCTAGCCAAACATCACAAATCCCTTTTTCCTAGAAGTTCAAATAGGGCAGCTCTTATTATTGATCTCATACACATCAATCTTTGGGGACCCTATAAAACTAAATCTCTGAGCTTCTTACTTCTTAACCTCTCTTGATGACCACAAGAGATGTACTTTGACCTTTATGCTTCAAAATAAAATGCAAGTTTATAGAACCATTTCATCTTTCTTTGCTCAAGTTGAAACCCAATTTAACACCAAAATCAAGCTTGTTAGGTCTGATAATGGCACTGAAATTATTCAGTGCTTATCTTTGTTCATGAATAAAGGAATTGCTCATCAAACAAGTATTGTAGGTAGACCTCAACAAAATGGACTTGTGGAAAGAAAACATAGACATTTTTTAGAGGTTGCTAGAGCTCTCAAATTTCATGCCAAGTTACCTCCCAAATTTTGGGTGATTGTTTACTCACTGCCACATTTCTCATTATCTCATGGCTTTAAACTGAAAATCTCCCTCTGAAATTCTTTTTAACAAAGTTCCTGATTATATTATTCTTAAAAGTTTGGATTTCTTTGTTATGCAATAACATGGACAGGACAAAGGACAAGTTCACACCTAGAGCCAAGAAATGTATCTTCCTAGGTTATCCTTTTGAGCAAAAAGGATATAAAGTATATGAACTAGATACTCATAAAACCTTTGTTACAAGAGATGTTATTTTCCAAGAACAATCTTTTCCATTTCATATCAAGAACTCTTCTATTGTCTCATCTTCCATACTATCTGTTCCTATTATTTCTTTTGATGATCCTTTGCAAGCTACATCCAACAATACATCACTTGATCACTTTACTTCAAGCTCTTATGAAAATAGTCCTGTTATAAATCATGATCACTCTCTTTCTGTTTTATCTCCTCCTACTCAATCTCAGTCCATTACATTCCTTGTCCATTTGATAACTCTCATTCACTACATGTTCCTGACAATTAGTCAATTTCTGAATCTTCCTCACAACAAAATAATCCTTTTGTTCCTGATTCTCTTTCACCTGATCATAATCCTGTCTTAAGACAATCTTCTGGACGTCATAAGCTACCGACCAGATTTCAAGACTACATATGTACTACTCTTCCTACTTCTCATCTCATTCCTTTGTTGCTCATGCTGATATAAGCTACCGACCAGATTTCAAGACTACATATGTACTACTCTTCCTACTTCTCATCTCATTCCTTTGTTGTTCATGCTGATAGTAATGCTGTTATTGAACCTGCCTCTTATAAAGAAGCCAGTCAATATCCTGAATGGCAATCTGCTATGCAAAAAGAATTACAAGCACTTGAAGCTAATAACACATGGTTTTTTTTTTTACTAACTTACCTATTGGCAAGAAAGCCATTGGCTCTAAATGTGTGTTTAAGACCAAATTTAATCCTGATACTACTCTTGAAAGGTTCAAAGCTAGATTAGTAGCCACAGATTCAGCAGGTGGAAGGAGAAGATTTCACACATACTTTCTCTCCCGTGGCTAAGTTAGCCACGGTTAGAGTTCTTATCTCTCTTGCAACTGGCAAACAATGGCCTTAATATCAGTTAGACACGAATAATGCATTTTTATATGGGTATTTGGATGAAGAGGTTCACATGAAACCACCTCTTGGTTATAACAAAGCACAACCAGGGGATGTTTGTAATCTCATACGTTCTCTATATAGGTCAAAGCAGGCTTCTAGGCAATGGAATAAAGAGTTGAGCAAATTTCTCTCCACTCTTGGTTTTGTTCAAACTAAGCAAGACTATTCTCTATTTACCAGAGATCTTGATGGAGAATTTCTTGCTATTTTGGTTTATGTTGATTACAAGGTGCTTATGGAACTTCTCAAGCTTAGATTAAGGTTGTAACAAGCTTTGGATACAACTTTCACAATTAAAGATCTAATTGAAATATTTTCTCGATGAGTCAAAGAAAATATGTTCTTGATGTTATCAAGGACCTGAAGCTTGATAATACTAGACCTGTTTCCACTCCTCTTCCTAAAGGTCTAAGTTTGTCCACAGATGCAATACAGGAAATTAGTAGGAAGGCTATTGTATCTTAACATTACCACACCTGATTTATCATATGCTAGTTAGCATCTAAGTCAGCTCATCAGCTGTCCTAGGAAGCCTCATCTGCAAGCCGCTGTGCAGGCTGTTCGATATATGAAGCATACACTTAATCTTTATTCTGCTACAAGTAATTTGAAACTATGTGCCTATATCGCTGATTGGAGTACTTGTACTTTTACAAGTAGATCACCGAGTGCTTATTGTATATTAATGGGTTCTCATCTTGTGCCCACGAAGACTAAAAGCAAAAGACAGTAAATCTTCTGCTGAAGCAGAATATATAAGCATGTCTATACAGCTTCAGAGATTGTTTGGCTAGAAGGCTTGTTACAAGACTTACATGTTCCTTTACCTATTACTTTGCTATGTGATAACACTGCTGCTGAACATATTGTTCAGAATCCAGTCTTCCACGAAAGAACTAAACATTTGAAGAGGTTAGAGAGCAGATTAAAGCGGCTTTCTCCAAACTTCTCATGTTTCTTCTTAAACATCAGTATCTAGCTTCCAAGTTCCAAGCTTGGACTTGTGGACTTGTTACATGTCCAGCTTGAAAGGGGGATATAAAGAATAAGACTTGTATAGTTGTTTTAGTTTTATTCTTTCTGTTATTGTAATAAGAAGTTAGTTGGTTGTTATAACTAATTAACAACTTTAGCTGCTGCGGTAAGCTACTACAAGTAGCCTCTATCTCCTTTCTTTTTTCTCTGATTGAATACAAGAGATTACAAAGAAACTTTCTCTAATATTTTCTCTCTACTTTTCTTCTACCTTAATTCACAAGAATCACTAAGGTTTTTCTTACAGTTATTTTGTGAGTCTTCCATGATTTCACGGTATTATAATTATTTATTTCAATGACTGCCTGAATAACTGCTTATATGTGTGCTTCATGTGTGACATTTTGGTACGACCTGTGGACTATTATGATATCACAAATTACATGATGACAAACCAATCTTTGACTTGTTTCAGGGAAATGCAAATCAGCTCTTGAAGTTTTTAGGAAAATGCAAGAGACTGAGATGCAACCTGACAAGACTACGTGCAATATTTTGATAGAGCAATGTAGCAAAGCAGGGGAAGCATGGGCAATTACCCAAATACTTCATTATATGAAAGAAAATTCCCTTGTTCTCCGGTATCCTATATATCTTCAGGCAAATGAAACTCTAAACATGGCTGGTGAGAGTGATTTGCTTCTCCGACAAGTTAATCCTCATATCTCTATTGATGCCGTTGATAATATTGAATCCAGGAGATGGAGAGAAAATACATCTGATATGAACTATATTATAGACCAGGGTCTTCTTTTGGAATTATTAAGAAAGAATAATTTAGTTGCCATTGATCGCTTATTTTCTGGGATGGTTCAAAACAATATGCGGTTAGCCTCTGACCTTGTCTCTAAAGTCATCGAGGTTTATTGTAACCATCGCAGGACAAAAACAGCTCTTTCGGTCATGGAATACTGTAATGATATGGGTATTAATGTTGAAAAAGAAGCATTTCTTTCACTACTAGGGGTTCTGATTAGAACGAAAGATTTTTCAATGATTTTGCCGGTAGTTGAGAAAATGGTTAAAAGAGATGTGTTTCCTGAACCACAGTTAGCTTCCTCATTAATTTTTAGGCTTGGTCTGGCCGGAGAGCTTAAGACTGCTCTGAAAATGTTCAATATGTTCCCTGAGGAGATGAAGAACACTACATTATACACTGCTTTAATAAGTGCCTGTTTCTCATCTGGACATCCTGATAAAGGAATTGAAACATTTGATACTTTAAAAAGGAGTGGATTTCGGGGCACTTCAGGAACATACAATGTGCTCATTAGAGGTCTTGAAATTTACGGCAGAGCTGATGATGCAAAGCTCTACCGGAAGGAAAAGAAAAGTTTGCAAACGAACGATGATGTTCCAGAAACTCTTCTTGTGGATGAAAAGCTCTGTGATATTTTATTTGCGGGGTATATGGTGCCATGATGCAGTGAATAGGATGGCAAAACATTCTTTTTCCTCAGGTGGTGGAATGTTACTCTGAATGCCAAAATGGCAGACATGCTTTTCTGGCTCATGAAATGAGTCATGTGGCATTTCCAGCCTAATGTGTTGTGATGTTTTCTTGCTTGCTGACTAGAGACCACTAATTTTGGTAAGGCATTTGTTTTTGTTACTGTTAAGTGTTCACTTATGATTGCTATAATTGCTTAATGACACATATGTGTCCCACATCAGATTATTAACTATGCTGACCGAATTATTTTTTCTTGTGGTTGTTTATGGACAGACTTATTAGCGGTGCGACATTTCTTGGCAATGTCCAAACAACCAATGTTGGGATGCACACTGCTTTTGGATTAGCTCCATGGTTGTTACTCGGTGGTAATGTTAAACTACTATTTTGTCAATAGTTTATCACGCCTCTGGATGTTTACTTGTGGTAAGTTTTGACTCTATTTTCTAAAAGTTGGAGTGAAATTCATGCGATGGTGCCCACATCAGAAATCAGCCCACACGGGGTCGTTTCTTGGTAGTTGGTATATTCCTAATCCTTATGACAAGATGTCCAATAAGGGCAGAAGTATGTTGGGCTTAGTTGGGTTAGTTGACCCCACTTAAATATGAAAATTTTGAATTTTTTTCCTTATATAATTTGAGATTTTTGTAAATATTATGGTTAATTTGATTGTTTGAACCCTCTAAAAAGTAGTAATTTTATTTTGATCCCATTTAATACTTTCTCTGTTTCTTTTTACTTGCAACAGTTTGACTTTCACGCTTGCCAATGCATAATTTCAGTCATCAATAAGTTTAATTACCGATAAATAAAAATTATAAAAAGTATATATTCGGAAAATATACATTCAGACGAATCTAACAAGATCCTACATGAATATGTTTTTCCTTAACTATAAATCACCAAACATAAACTAAGTAGAGTTGGTGAATAGTGTAAAAGTCAAACCGTTGCAAGTAAAAAGAAACGGAGGAACTACATATTTTGGATCTGTCACATTGTCCATCCTACATCTTTCACATGTACATCTCGTTTTTGCTATTCTAATCTACATGTACATCTCGTTTTTGTTATCACAATTAGATTAGATTAGATTTGCAACCGCAAGATCTCTGTTTTGCTAATTCCTTTATTTTTCAATAGCTGAAATTTGCGAATTTTGTATATCTCGTTGAAAATCTTTATATCTACTCTGACTAACTATAGTCTAGTCATACTTACATTAATTTAATTTTGATTCAATTTTAACTTCATCCAAATAGAACTTAACTCGAAAAGTATTAAGAATACTAATTGATACGAAAGTCTAAAAAGTTCTGCGCCATGGGTGCCTAGGTGTGCTTTTTTGCACCTTGGTGTGCTTTTGTGTGCCTCTTGTTTGTGCGTCTCTTGTGCACCTCTTTGAAATTGCCTCTCCTAGCATAATAAAGCGCTTAATCCCATTCAAATTGCCTCTCCTAGCATAATAAAGCGCTTAACCCTACTCGCTTCAAGCCTTAGCGCATCGGCGTGCTTTTTGAGATGTTGATTTATATCCATTAAAATTTAATAATGAGCGTAGATATTAAGTTCTCTGGTGTTGCTTGGGTCATCGTTTAGCATAAGATATGCTTAGAAATCTATTTTTGTGGCCTAGAATTAAATAGTAACTATTAGTGTTTTTGATCTCATATTTGTTGTGAGCAAGGAAACAAATCCATGTGGAAAAGGTCCAAGGGATAAGGAGTGATATAATTGATCCCTAGGACGTAAACAAGATGCCCTAAAGGCTTAACTCACTAAGTCGTGCCTACTTAGGCGGGGTTACCATGTCGGCGGGTGCGAAAGTCGTGACATAAGGGATAATCTAGTCTTTTGCTTAGAACCACATGTATGATGTAGGTTGAGACCTACCTGTGTTTCGGGGTTTTACACTACGGTGTTGATATTCTATTTTCTTAAGAATTTTTGAATTTATAATTATGATTCTTGTTTAAGGTTAAGCATTAGTTGTAGTCTATGATGGAAACTTGAGGCCCTTCTCGATAAGAGTCCTTTGTCTAAAACTAGGTTGAGCTACACGAGAATAAACATATACAATTCTTAGGGTAGTTTTGAGGGAACCTCCTTCCAATGCTTTAACTCAATTACTTGTCCATGATGAAATATAGACAGTTGCATTTTGGTCACATAGAAATTTCCCATAAAGTATTGGAATATTTTCTTTTTTTTTTTTTACATAGGGAAAACGAACAAGATGAAAAATAAGCTGCAAAACACAAGAAAAGTACTAGTAATTAAAGTAAGGGACTTGAGCCGAAAGAAGATAGGTGGCAATGTCGTGAGCCTTGGTTCGTGCTACCTTAGTGATTCTGCACCATTGGAGTTTTTTGCCTGCATCCAAGACGACTTGAATGGTCCAATGAGCAAATTGTTAAACATCACCCTCGAATTACTTAAAATCGCTCCAAATTTATTTTTATAGACCATTTTGCCCTTTCCTCTTTTCCACCACCCACCACCCCCACCACCACCATCTACCTCCACACTGCCCTTTCACCTTCTCCTCTTTTCCACACCACCCCCACCCCCACCACCACCTACCTTCCCACTGCCATTCCTTCTCCTCTTTTCCACACCACCCACCATCCCCCACCACCACCTACGACCTCTCCTCTTTTCCACATCCTCCAACACCATCACCTACCTCCCTCCACCACGCACAAAACCTTTTGAAATTTTCTTTAAAACAGGGGACGGGCAGGACGTTCTGACCATGGGGTGAACGTCCTGGCCGGACATTCGCTGTTTTAAAAAAAATTCAAAAGGTTTTGCGTGGGGCTTGCAGTGGTGACGCGAAGGTGGTGGCGCGAAGGTGGTGGTGGTTGTGTGCGACGAAGGAAGTGGAGGTGAGGGTGATGGAGTGAGGTGGGTGGGTGGTGGTACGCATATGGTGTTGAAGAAGGAGAGAGGGGTAATTTGAATGGAGGTGAGGGTGGTGGAGTGAGGTGGGTGGGTGGTGGTGGCAGGCAGCAGGAGGTGAGTGGTGGTGGTGGTGGTGACAGCCAGCAGGAGGTGAGTGGTGGTGATTCAAGAATAAAAAAGAGAGGTTATAAATGTAATTTCAAATTTTTTAGGGGCGATTTTAAGTAATTCTAGGGCGAAGATCAGAAGTTCAGTCAAGTAAATGGAAGTGGTTGAAAAGGCTTTGTCGTGAGGCAATGGACAATAACTACATAATCATTGCATAGAGTGATGCGCTGAAACCCTTGTTGTCGCGTTATGGCCGATAGGCATGCTTGGGCTTCTGTCATGAGGGCCAATTATGCATAGAGGCAATAACCATGTCAGTTTCAAGAATACCTTTAGTGAGGTGACCACCCCAGGCTACAATGGCCATCTGCTCGTCTTTTCAAGAGCCGTTAAAGTGGATATGAATATCAGGAGAGCCCTTGTAGAGATTGACCAAGATTGGCATAATGAAGCCACGAGGAAATTGCAAGTCACAAGTGGGCTCATGCACGGATTGGCTGCGGGTGGAGAAAGATAGGTGTTGTAGAAGTTGGAACGCCGACTGTCTAATCATTTTAAGGGAGACACTTGCACGATTGAACACATGTTCATTACGATTACCCCAGATAGCCCACAGGGTAGCTATAAATATTAAAAGTCGTTTCGTATTTACCCCATCCTCTTTCCGAAATAATAAGACTCACGCAATCAATCAGTCTTTAAACTGTATGTAAGCATTCAGATGTTCTCTTATCAAGTACACCTCAAACCAGGTGGTCTTGGCATAGTGGTTGCTCACTTTGTCCCTTAACCAATTGGTCGGGGGTTCGATCCTCAACCTTTGGGAATGGAAAGATATTCTTGGCCAGCCCTTTACCCTTCAGTGGAGCACCCGGAGCGAGGGGATTAGTCACTGTTATCGGCAGTGGATACCTTGGTTGTTCACCAAAAATAAAAAAAAAGTACACCTCTAGTATATATAAAAAAGGTTATATAAATGCATTGTTTAGGGAAATGGCCCTCTTGGATGAGGCCACGTGGGGAGTGCAGATCGACATGACTTCTTGCCTGCTATGCATGACGTACTATTGTATACTACCTTCGTTTCACAATACATGCACAATTTTTCTCTTTTGAGTATTTCACAATACATCCCCTCGTTTAAAGATAATCACTCGAGTTTATCACAACACTCTCTCCCCACTCTTGGTTTATGTGCCATATAGAAATGATGCATATATTGTGAAACGGAGGTAGTATATGGCAAGTTCGTAACCTAATTATATCTCCAAGACAAATTTTAGTGGCTTGGCTAACGATGAAGCCATCTAGACCACCTATCCCGTGTTGAGCAGGCTCTTTCTCATACAAGTAGTTTGCGGTAAAAGTGGTTAAGTTTATTACTTACAAATTACTAGTCATAGGTTTAAGTATCCGTAACTAATTTAGCAACATACTTGAATTTGATTCAAGATAATAAGATGACCATATGCGTTTCGAACCAACCCAAGCGTATTTAACCGAATGTGTCACGGCCAGAGTGTGCATATTCTCTTCACGAGTATTTTTCTAAATTTGACTGAATTGAACTAAGATTTTATCGAAATTTATCTTTCATAAAACTCTTTTAATTTGTTTTGAAATGAAAAGAATGCACATAGTTAAGAAACCATTACAAAGAATGATACTTCAAATATATTCCTGAAGGGATTTAGTGTATTTCGGCCTAAACCACCAATAAGATAGAAATACTATTAGATAAGTTGAAGAGAAGGAGAAAGAAAGAGGTAAGCGGGTAGTTCATTCTGCCAAATAGTACTTGTTATTCTTCAGAATCCCTAATATGAAGGAGGTGGGTACAATTAAGATTTATTTTTCAGACAGACAAGTTCCTTAGCACATGCTTCATGCATAATATTACCATACAATATACATAATATTTTCATCAATGTTCAGTTTTTCAATAAAAACAAACTTTGATGCATGAATTTGTCACGTTATCAGAATGATAAGGCATATTCCATGACATATGATCAATTACTTTACATCAGAAACTTGTTGGATATGAAGACGTACGGATCATGACATAACTAGTTAAGCATGCTTTATTTATTTAATCAATTGTTTTGGCATTGTTGTAATTAGATACATAGATACCAAACATATTACACCCTTCGGTGCTTCATTAATCATTGTTTATTTTCTCCTTGTGATTCAGCATCCACTAGTTATATATTATACTCCTGTATTATTGTCTATGCCTCATTTGCTGAGACTTTAATTAATTAATTAATTAATTTTAGTTTGATTACCCTTGAAGCTTTCTATTACGGCACAATTAATCGTCATGTTTGGTTTCTGAACTTTGGACTGATAATGATGATTGACTTATTATTGGCTTAAAAATTGAAGAAAAATTAATATAGGCTTGTGGATATAGATTGATTAGATTTAGAGGGAGACAATGGAATAATTTTGCATCGCTGGTGCTCATGGTGTGCTCTTATCAATTAAGAATATGCTCATATCACCAATCTCTCCACGTTGTCTTAGCTTACAACAGGTCGTTGAATTTGTCTGGCCATAATAAAAATTTATGCTATGATTCTCTTCATTGTGTATAGGCGTATATGTTATGGTTCTTTTTCTTGGATGGTTTAAGGATTGAACAATAATGTTACTCTGACATATACAATATATATGTGCACGCGTAATTAGAGACGGATTTAGAGATGAAAATCTATCTTATGTCCTTCATAAGCAATGGGAAGAAAGGTCATGTTTTCTCTTTAGTTAACGCATTTTTATCATGCATCTTGATATACTTAAAGGTAGGGATGACAATTGGGCGGGGCGGGTGCGGAGGATGGTACCCCCACACCCGCACCCGCATTAACTTTTCATCCCCATCCCCGCCCCACCACCCATTGCGGGGGAAGATACCATCCCCATCTCCGCCCCGCCACCCACTGCGGGGGGAAGTTCTAGACCCACCCCCACCCCCACCCCCGCACCCGCGTCGTACCCGCATCATACCCACTTCATCCCCGCAAAAAATCCACCAAAACATCTGTCATAAGCCCAATATAATTGTCTACTTCACAAAATTACAATATAATATAGTAACTGAAAAGTTAAAGTACATCAACAAAGGCAAATGTTTTATTACATTTCAGAAATGTCTTCAAATACATTAGTAATATATGTATATATATAGAATTTTAATAATAAATATGCGGGGCGGGGGTGAGGCGGAGCGGGCGGGCGGGGATGGGGTGGGTATAACATAAAATCCACACCCGCTCCACCACCCATTGCGGGTAAAATTTCCATCCCCGCCCCATCCCCGCCAAACCTAGACCCATCCCCACCCCAATTGGGTGGGGATGGGGCGGGTCTCCTACTTAACCCGCCCCACTGCCATCCCTACTTAAAGGAACGTAAACTTGACAGCTTTTTAGATTGAGGGTGTGCAGCTGCGCAGGAGATGCCTCACGCACTGGTACATACACACCATGCGCGATATATGATATATAAAGGATTAAAAGTGCTGTTGGTTAGTAATTACTAAAGGAAATGTATACTTTTTATGCAAGTACTTCTGTAACTTATTAGTTATTAGAAATACATAAAGCAAATGTTCTGTTATAATGTTATTGTGCTCCCATAGTATGCGATATCTTGCATTCTGATGTTTTCTGATTGATTATATTGATGATGAAACATGATTAATTTCCATTTTCTTCTACCTTTTTATATGATAATAGAATATGTCCCTACAACTTCAATATGTATGGCTTACGTGTTGAGATGTACCACTACTCAGTACACCTCAAAAATGAAAATTTATAGGATTTTTTGATTTTAATAATGTAACCTTTTGGCTATTCGCAAATAATAGAGCAACCTTTTGATTATTCCATAATAAGACAACCTTTATACCCCATTAACTTTTGATTGGTCAAGTTGACCGGTGACTTGAAGAAATGGTAATTTTTTAATTAAAACCCATTAACAAACTTAATTCTAATTAATAATATTAAATACTTTAATAAAAACCTAAACTAAACCCACCCCCCTCCCCTTCCCCAGCCACGCCACCCCTCCCCTCCCGAGCCCCTGCCACCCCCTCCCTCCCCTTCCCCAACCACGCCACCCCCTCCCTCCCCTTCCCCAGCCACACCCATTCCTCCCCTTCCCTAGCCACTACCACACCCATCCCTCCCCTTCCCCAACCACGACCATCGTCCCCGACCCACATAATAACAACCATCCCCTAACCCCTCCCCCTCCATCCCCGACTCCAGCCCCACCTCCCCCACCCCGAAAAACCATCAGGAAGCCTTGAAACAGATGGTTGCAGCGCCGCACGGGGAGGAACTCTCTGAGGTTGGGTTGTGGGTCAAGTAGAAGAAGAGAGGGGGCAGAGATGGGGTGGGGTGAGGGTGGCAGTGGACCCGGAGGTGAGGAAAGAGGTGGCTCAGGTTGCACAGAGGGTGGCTGGGGTGGGGGGAGGAGAGAGTGGCGTGGCAGTAGGTGGGGGGAGGAGGGAGAGGGGTTTACGGTGGGGGTGAGGGGGTTAGGGAGTTAGGGGGTTTTATCTTTTTTTTCTTAATCTTTTGTTTTTAAATTTTTTTTATATAATTTGTTTATGGAACCAATTATTATGCGACACATGTCCCATTTTATTACCTATTCTTCAGGTTATAAACGGTTTTGACCTACCCAAAGTTAATGGGGTATAAAGGTTGTCTTATTGTGGAACAATCAAAAGGTTGCTCTATTATTTGCGAATGACCAAAAGGTTGCATTATTAAAATCAAAAAATCCAAATTTATAAGTTAGTAACATAGGACATGTTGAACAACAACTTTTAAAATAAAGAGTAGAAGTTTAGTTAACGTGAAAAATGATGGTTCGGTAAAGAAGAATCATGAATTACTCCTCATGTTCACAAAAAATAGTTACGTTGTTTTTTGGCACTATTAATCTTTTCACTTTGACTATAGTTTGTACTTTATATGTAAGAAAAAATAATTATATGAGATCTTATTTGATTCGTCTCAATATGTATTTTCAAAATATAACTTTTTTTTTATAATTTTTACAATTACATAACTAGAGATATTAATGCACAAAGCTTAGCTTCGGTAAACATGAAAATTACAAGTGAGTAAAGTATTGTGGAACGAAGGGAGTAGTTTTAGTGGTTGAAGTAGTGTCTTGAAAGAGCTAAATTTTATTGCGTTTGTATTAATCTTTAAAAGTAGGAAATATTTTTTTTTTGTTGTCTTTATATCCTAATAGTTAATTTTACCAAACACTAATTGTTTCAGTTTATAACAGCTAATTAGTATTTAGGCCCGGGCGTTGTCCCGGGTTGGTATTATTTTCCGAACTTGATACACATTTTTTTTCCATTTTCATTAAAATATATTAAGGAAAACTCAACATTCAAAAGGTACAAATATAATAATGTGGGCACTTAAAGCGTGACTAAAAGCTGATTGAGATGGTAATTGTGTCATACATAAAAGCAAGAAGAGGTCACAAGTTCAAATCTCCACGTGGCGTGCATATTTTTGTCTCACACGCCTTGTAATATATCAACTAGTTATTAGGCTCGGGCTATGCCCCGGTTAAGAAAAAAAATTCATTTATTAATATAATACTTTATAATTATAACACAAAATACAACTTAGCCTAGTTGTTATAACCGTAGTATATGTACTTGAGGTCTTGGGATCAAACCCTATATTATGCAATTTCTTAATTTTTTTGTTGTACATGGATTACATAACCTAAAACTCGCTAGGAAGAGCGCCACGTGGTACAGTTTTTTGTTTACGCACGCCTTTTAATATATACTAGTTATTAGGCCCGGGCTATGCCCCCGGGTAAGAAAAATTTTCATTTATTAATATTGTATTTTGATATTATAACACTAAATACAACTTGGTCTAGTGGTTAAAACTTTAGTACATGAACTTGAGGTCATGGGATCAAAACCTATACTATGCAATTTCTAATTTTTTTTATTGTACATGGATTACATAAACTAAAACTCCCTATATAGGGAGAGTGCCACGTGACACCGTTCCTCGTTTGCGCACGCCTTTTAATATATTAGTATAGATTACTCGTGACTATATTATTAAGTTCAAATCTCCACGTGGCGTGCATATTTTTGTCTCACACGCCTTTTAATATATCAACTAGTTATTAGGCCCGGGTTATGTCCCGGGTAAGAAACAATTTCATTTATTAATATAACACTTTATGATAATAACACTAAATACAATTTAGTCTAGTGGTTAAGACTTTAGTATATGTACTTGAGGTCTCGGGATCAAATCCTACACTATGTAATTTCTAAAAAATTTTAATGTACATGGATTACATGAACTAAAACTCCTTAGGGAGAGCGACACGTGGCACATAAACTTTCTTTCGCACCCCTTTTAATATATTTGTATAGATAGATTACTCGTGACTATATTATTAAAAAGCTATCGTAATAATTACTTTTGTCGAACAAGTCTTGAAGGCTACAATGAGATGGGACTCGTTAGTAGTTGGATCTGATTCCTGAATCTCAATACGCATAGATTTTTAAAATAATGCTGTTTAGGTAGCTTTTGATTCGCATCCATGCTATAATGCTAATGTTATGTCAGCATGCAATAGGGATGGAAAGTGCTGATCAGGAATTTTGGATTGTATGGTAAAGATGTTCATTATATTGTTCCTTGATTTGATTGGGTAAATTGCGTCACTCTTACTTTGCTTGTGTTTCATGCTAGTACGTGTACTCCATATATGATGTAAGCGCCAAGCGGGGGGTTATTCCATGCTTCTATGCAATTTGGCATGTTTATACCGTCACGTCCTTTAACTTTGAGCAAGAATGACAATAGTTCTAATATAAACTCGTCATATTCGATCGATTTATGTGAGCTCGACTCAATTTCGAGCTCTTATCAAGACTTAAACTACTGGAATTGAGCTTGCGACTTGAGAGCAGACATGATAATACTCCAAATAAGGTACTATTTCGGAATAATAACATTAATCAACAAAATATTTATACGGAATTCTCAAATATTAGCAAAAAGTTGAAAATATGAAAATTAACTAATGAAATGCTTGAGCTTAAGTTGGCTCGAGCCAAGTTGACTTATTTATTGCTCGAGCTTGATCTAGGCTTAGCTAGGCTCATTGTCATGATAATGACTAAAGAGCGATCATATAATTATGTAGAGAAGAATAGCATACTCAATATTAGACATGCAATTTAAAAACATTGGTGCAAACTGCAGATATATAGATCACGCAAAATTTATATAATCATCATTTGTTTACTTTTAGCTATTACCTCTACTTCTCTAGCAAATGGAAGGTCTTATGGTTTTGTTGATTGAGGAGGTGGAAGTGGAGCTTTCTTTTCCTACAACTTTTCCAACCAAATTGGAAGTCTGACATTACCAATTGTGATTCGATGACAAAGAAATTCGTTGTATCAGATTCATATAGCCAGACCAACTTGAGTAAGTGGATTGTTGGCTTAGCAATCAAGGAATCTAATGTTGATGTGATCCTAATATTCCTTTTTAATTTGATGATTAGTCCCTCCCTCACTTAAATATCTTCTCCCTTTTCATTTTAGTCATTCTTTAATATTTCTTCTGTGTTTGGGTTTTTTTTTTTGCCTTCGTACTAAATTGAATGGCTCTGCTTGATCCAGACTCCGCCATTGGCATGTGCAAATAAACCAATAACATAGGGTACCCAATTTGGAAATACCAAAAGACTATAAGTTAAAGAATTGCACTATTATTAAAGTTGATATACTGGGGCCAAAGTCTTAAAAACTGCACAAATTATGCAGTGAAGTATAGGGTCCGAATTCCATCAATACTAGTTTTCGTCTTCTTCTATTGGCTTCCAATTTTTAAACAAGTACTCCCTCCGTTTCTTTTTAATTTACACACATTTCTTTTTGATCCGTTTCTTTTTAATCTATAAATTACTGCCTTTTCTATTTTGATAACATATCACATCTACTTTAATGGTTAGTTTAATCCATTTAATGGCTAATTTAAACCGTTCCGTAAGACTACCAAGTTATTTTTTGAAGTTGTCTGTTTTAGTTCGAGAATCAAGAAACAAAAGAAGGAGAAGACATGGGATGACTAGAATAATGTTGGGTTAGAGTGAAATGTAATGGGTTTGTTAGAAAAATTAAGTATTGGATTCGTCTAATTTTATGTTAAAATTAAACTGCCTTATCTAATAATTTGTGCCTTTTTATATACTTCCAATTGGAAGCTTCCTATATTTCTATTTAATGATTTTACCTTTTTAATTTTTCTTCCTTCTTCTACTCCCCATCAACAAAAAGATATCCTAAAATTTCAGTGTTGTCCTTTATGTAAATGAAGATAAATATAATAGTTTTAATAATATACATTTTTGCATGCTTCATTATATTATAATAAACAGAAAATTGTTGCTAATATTACTTACACTACTGAATATACAATATATTCTTATATTTAGCATCGTATGAATTTTGTTTTAAAAGGCCTCAATTTATAATTAGCACAAGCCCCTAAACTAGTCTATTCAATTAAAAACCGTTTTTCTCTCTATTCTCTCTCTAACCATCCCCTTTACAGAGAAATAGGAAACTGAGCGAAAACCCAGGCAATAGGGGGATCGGCCGCTGCCGCCTCACTATCCGCTGATTCTTCAACATCAGTCGGTTCGGACCTCCACTTAGTTTCACTCAAGCTTCATCCTGGTCATGGATAGATCACCCAGGTTCGGATCCATAAGCAATGACAATTGCCCTATGAAGATTCGCTTTCACTACGGCTCCGGTGGGTTCCCTTAACCAAGCTACTGCCTATGAGTCGCCGGCTCATTCTTCAACAGGCACGCGGTTAGAGGCACACCCCTCCCACTACTTGAGAGCGACGGTTACATGTTCTATTTCACTCCCCGACGGGGTTCTTTTCAGCCTTCCCTTGCGGTACTACTTCGCTATCGGTCACCTAGGAGTAGTAGCCGCCAAGCCCTCTTTCGTTTCCTTTTCTGTTCTTTGGTTCGCTATGGTTTTTAATAAGTCCCATATGTGTGTGTCCTTTTGTCCTTTATATGAGTTTTGTAGCCATCCCTTTCATGGCGAGTCTATCAGTTCAATTGCTTTGTTTTTTTTTATGCTTGCAGATTTGTGGAACTGGTAAAGCGTTGGTCTAGGGGAGCATATATGGGAAACTAGTCATGTATCATGAACCTAAAGACTATACTCAAATGGAACTCTGATGAGATAGGATGCATGACATCTAAATACATGATAATAAAGCTGACAAGAATAGAGACCAATGTGTCTAGGATTTATAATTGATGTGTCATGTTTATACATAAATTTTAGGTGCCTTTAGGTTGCATTTCTTGTTCATATTAGAGCAATAAGGTGCATATTTGCATGATTTACTCAAGTTTTGCTTTACTGCTCTCTGTTTGCTTGTTTTGATAAATTTCAGGTGATATTAATGCAAATAGATTATGCTTGGCTAAACTTGAATGAAAAAACCATGAATAAAGAAGGTAGATTGCATGAGGATCATAAAACATATATTGGGGACGAATTTAGGCTAGAATGAAACGAACCATCACTACAAGAAATGTGAAAACTGACTCTTATATACTTTTTTACTCATAACATTTGATACACAAATGATAATGGATTGATTTCAATTGGACTGCTGGAAAGTGCACTTGAAGATTTTTCCAACAACTGGTCACACGCTGAATTTCAATGAGAGACGAGAAAGTCATGAAGTTTTGAAAATGAGCAGTTTTGTATTTGTTGTGGGCTCATCGGCCGGGCGAAACCTTGCCTGGCCAGGCGGATTGTTGTTTTACTTTTTCAACGGGTTTTGACCTGACAACCGCTCGAAAGGGTGGGGCGATTTTTGTGCGTTTTGAAGTGCGTGTTGCACACTTTATGATTTTAATATAAATACTTGTCCTTTTAGTGGAGAAAAACTACGTTTTCTTATTATTATTATTTCAATCATTAGTTTTCTAAGCACTTTAATGCTCTCAAGAACCCTAGTTTATTCTACTTTACAAATTAATTCAAGATTCAATAGAGTAATTGTTTTTAGTATTCGTTTTTCAATTGGTATTATTTCTCATCACTTAGTATTCCCTTTTCAATTCTTCTTTGTTATTTCATCATGTTGTTTCTTTTATTTAATTGTGATTATATTTTTCACAATTATGTATGAGTAGTTTATTTTTAGGGATTTGGGGATTTATGTATGCATATGAGGGATTGATTGAATGATTATTTCATTCATTGATTTGTTTGATTCTTGCAATTGAGTTATTTAAGTTAATCTACAAAATTGGTCAACTGTGTTGATTATTGTTACAATACAAAGTTATAGAACGAGAGGTAAGATTTTGTATAGGCTCTTAATAGTAGGCTTAATGATCTATAACCATGTGAGAGCGGCTTAGTGAGCTTCGAGGGAGGAAATATTCGAGATAAATTACATGTGTTCTAGTTAGATTATTTCTTTGAGCTCTTCAATCATTCTTATATCCTGAATTGCATATATGGTGAACCGTTCCCTCGTCTTGTCCGTAATTGATATTTATGATTTGATTATTTTCTTAGTTCAATAAACCAAGTCTTTTCATCTAATTTAGTTAGTATAATATTAGAGTTCAGAAATAATAGTATAACTATCACCCTGTAAATTCGATCTTGACTTCCCTGACCACTAGTTAGTGGACTTAGGTTATTTTTGATTAGGTAATACAACTTTAGCCTGTCAATAATACTTGTATCGTTTTTCTAATTTTTAGTCAATGAAATGATTTTAAGTGTCTATTATTTTATTATCAATGAAATCACCCCTCTCCTATTTCTCTAAAGAACTGCACCACTAAAATGCGCAATAAGATTATTTCAACTATGCTGGCATTCTCAAATATGATGGCAATGGCATTTTCAAAGTGCTGGTACGGTGGTACCTTATTTTTCTCGCAACATGTTACAAAACGGAGAAAGTGCGACATTATCTTTCATGAGCTAACGCAACAGAAGTCAACAAAATGACGAAGAGGTATCACTAACTATTCACTAACAAAAGCAAAAATAAAATAAAATAAATAAAAATAATGGAAAATCTGGCAATGAAAATGTCACTTAATGAAATTCACACTTCAAGCCTTCTTCAGGTGTGTTTTATTCACCTTAAAAAATAAGTTTTAGGTCCAATAAGTTTTAATAAGGTTCAACTAGGTCCAATTAAGTTGAATCAGGTCCAATCAACTCTAATAAGTTCAGTTCAAATTCAATAAGTTCAGTTCAGGTCCAATAAGTTCAGATAAGTTCAGGGTTATTTAGGTGAAGAGAACGCACCTTAAATCATAGATTTAACACAACACTAAAAAATAAGTTACAATAAGGATCAATAAGGTCTAATAAGTTCAATTCAGGTTTGTAGATAAAGAAAATACCCCTGGGGGCATCAACTAAGTTTTGCATATTTTAGTGTTTAATTTATTTTTTGGTGAAAATATTTTAGTGTTTAATAATTGTACACATAATGTTTCTATCTAGAAATCAAGGATGCTAATGTGTGCTGAACAGGAGTGGGCCTTGAGAGCGTTGACCTGAGCTAATTATCCGTACACTGAAAACCTACAAAACAAGGTTAGACTATCCGAGGGTTGTCCCGAGATCGCCCCTCTGACGCTCAAGTCAGTTGATGATCGAGGTAGAGAGAGACACTCTAGTTTGTTAGGTGAGAATTCGACACCTGTTCATTGATGAGGTTGGGGTATTTATAGTGTTGGGAATTCCCAAACAAGAAGCATTGGTTGGATGGGCTTTTTTGGGATCAATGACTATGTTGCCTTTTCAGGCATTGACTATTTCAGCCCTCTAATAGATCTTCAATCCCTTAATTAGGTCAACTTAGTAATGGGACCCACAGCTATTACTTATCCATGATCCTTTGGAGGCTTTTTGTACTCTAATTGAGCCGCTGATCAATTAGGCCCGAACACATAACACATTTATTCACCCAAATTAATATATACACCTATGATATATCATATATTTAGATAGATGTACGAAAATCGTATGATTAGAACAATATATATTCACCCAAATCACTATGGCAATGAGTCAGGTCATTCTCATATAAATCTCTGAAATCATTAATAGTTGATTTATAATTTCTTTATACCTTCTGATCTCCGGTTAAATATTTAAAGGCCATCAACTGAATTGTTTTATAGTATAACAGAGATACCCGTTTCTCATTGTTGGAAGTTTCAAAGTCAAGTTTTATGAATAGAACCCTTATCCCACATTGAACATGACTTTAATTTGGAGAGGAGGCAACAGTCGAAGCCAATATTATTATAAACAGAACGGATTATCTTTTTAAATATAATTACTAGTTAAATCTATTTTAGTGATCAATTCAATTCATTCAATTTTCGTTAGTCTTTGATCCATTTAGTGAATAGTTTAATTAGAGATGGCCATCAGTGCGGGCTAATCCAACCCATCCAACCCGCCTCTTGGGCCGTGACGGCTGAGTTCGTGAAAAGCCCGCTCGAACCGTGAAATTGGTGGGTGGATCGTGGGCCAGATTTTTTGAGCCCAGCCCGCTACTAAACCGCCTAGTCTAGTCCATGAATCGGACTAGTCCAGCTCAAGTAATTATTCAACCAATTGTGTATATTTTAAGCAAATTGTATATATTTTAATCAAATTGCATATATTATAATTCAATCAAATTTTCAAAATAATGAAGTTATTCATTAATATTATTCAACCAATTGTATATATTTTAATCAAATTGCATATATTATATTTGTATTCATGATATCATTTGTAATCACACAACCCCCCGCCCTCCATAAAAAAAGTCAGCAATTTGAATCGTGAATCACCGCTTTGCGTAAAATATCTGATAATACAGCTATGAAGATTTTTACGATATATCATCTATGATCGCTTTTCGGACTTTGGTCCATGATTATATGACCAAGTTTTAATCTCTGTTGCTACTGCTTGCCATGTCCAATGGCTGGATATGAGGAGTATAAGTGGGCGAGGATTTGCTTCGGGAAATGGAGTCTGGTCTACATCTCAAAACAATTATGCTATTATGTCATGGATGCTTCAAAAGAAAATCTGAGTTGTCGACGCGTCATAGATCAATAAACATATATTTATGGAATTCACATGTATTGTTTGTGTTCCTTTTGACTTCACGTAATAGTCTTATTTGGCAAATGGGATTTACACTATTTTAATTCTTTTTTTAGTTTTTCATTTACAAATAAAAAAGTATTAAGTAAAACATGTTTCAGTCAAATTGCAAATGCTACTCAAACTATCTTGGGTTGATAATGAGTTTTAGATATTTTGTGCGTGTCTGGCAAATGGGTCATTAGAATTGGATAATAAGGGCTGATTCATGATAATGTCTGTGAGAATGATGACTTGATCTCGAGTATAAGAGCGTTGGGTTGTACAACAATCGACAAAGGAGATCGTCAATTGTTGAAGTAACTCGTCCAGAGCCGCAGGGCGCGGCAAAAGCGAGAGTGTAGCTTCGCGAGCCGCTGGGCGCGACTGCAGAGCCGAGGGGTGCGGCCAAATCAGTCTCGATGTTGTAGCATGGGCTGTCGAGCCACGGGTCGCGACAAATGACGGGCTTCTTGAATGCAGCAGCACTACTGCACAGCTGCACTACCAAGGCCTATGTATCTTGTTCTCATATATTATTAATCTAGCAATATATACTCTATTTTTGGGTTAATTAGCATAATCATCAAAACACAAGTGAGAGAAAACAATAAAGAACACTACTACATAAATGGACTACTACAATCCACGAAAATCGTTGCAATAAATACAAAAACGGTTGCAATAGAGCTATTGTAACATTAAACCTAATGCAACGTTTTATAAGCCAATTGCAATGGCTATCACGGAACAGTTGCAATAGGTGTAAATAGTCGTTGAGTTATATGGCCTATAACGCATCTATATCTACTGCAACGCCATCAGATAGCTATTGCAACACCACTGTATAGCTATTGCAAGACATCTATTACTAATACATATCATCCATCATTTTGGCACCTATTGCAACGCCGCCATACAGAATGCAACTTCGATTTTTTAGTAATATAGTAGTAGTAAATTAATATATATATATAATCATAAATTTATTTTGAAAATTTATACCCGAAAGAAAAGGTATACATATTATATTTATTCCCATAATTGACAAATTTACAAAGTACATTATTACAAGTCTTTTAACTAATAAACTATAAAAATATATTGGTTTTTTTCGCTTCCCTTCAAAAAGACTTCTACATATAAAATGCTTTAATAAATTTCAGTGAAAAATCAAACATTTCTAATCTATCTATACAAATATATTAAAAGGCGTGCAAAAACAAGAAACTGTGCAATGTGGTGCTCTTCTTATCCTTAGGGAGTTTTAGTGCATGTAATCCATGTACAATAAAAAAAATTAAGAAATTGCATAGTATAGGGTTTGATCCCAAGACCTCAAGTACATATACTAAAGTCTTAACCACTAGACTAAGTTGTATTTAGTGTTATTATCATATAGTATTATATTAATAAATGTAATTTTTTCTTACCCGGGGCATAGCCCGGGCCTAATAACTAGTTAGGTTTCTTCAAACACAGAGGGTTCAAGAATGAAAAGGTAAAAAAAAAAAGTAAAAAAAGGGAAAGAAGAGTCCTTATACTCCTCAACTTTGTAGCTTTTTATTCTCCTATCTTTGTACTCCTCAACTTAAGTTCTTAACTACTCCTTCCGTCCCAAAATATAGTTCACATATTTATTTTGGGAGTCAAATTTTTAAAATTTTGACCAAATATTCTTACTAATGTATACAAAAAAAACATATTCATGATGGGTCTTGTTAGATTCGTCTCAATGTATAAATTCGTAATATCAACTTTTTATATTTTTTACTAATAAAAAATAGAATATATAGTAGGTCAAAGGTACGTCTTAGAGACTGTGCAAAATGAAATGGGAATTATATTTTGGGACGGAAGGAGTATTTTACAACGTGAAAATCTGTTAGAGTGAAAGCTAACACAAATTCATCAAAGTTGCAAAGAATTTCTGTTCAAACGCTCGTAATCACGAAGCAAAATAAACAATAATTCAAAGGAAAGCCTCACTACACAAAAATGTAAAACATAATGCAATCTATGACTGTGTTATTACTTCTTTTTCACTCTATGACATCCATCTCATCTAAATTGATCAGTTATTAAGAGTCAACCAATGTTCCTAGTTTATTGTTGGATACTTACTCTTTGTTTTTTTTTTTTTTTTGACATCAACAGCCCCGTTTCTGACATTTTATGGGCCCTAGGCAATATATGAGAAAAGGGCCCCCTTCCATTATCAAGAAACTCAAAGTTTTGTATGGTTATAACTTAGCATATATGTTATACTACTCAACATTCTTAAACTCTTCCACACCCCTATTTTTCTCCAAGTTCTTCTCCAAAACTCCTGTTATAAGACATCTTACCAAATAAAAAAAGCTCTATATCATCACCATTTGAAAAAAAAAATTGAATATATTTTGGTGAGAAAAATGTATCAGATTACTAGTAAGTTTGGAGCATAAGTATTATGAATTTGTAGCACAATTTGCTTTCGAAAGTTCCACTACCTAATTGTACTCAAGTAATTTAACATCAACAGTTCTAGTTCTACTACCTATGCTTTCTTTTATTTAATATATGCAAAATAAAATAAAAGAACTCACATGAGCATAAAGCTTCAGTACCCATCAACTTTAGTTAAACCCTTAAACTAAGAAAAAGTCACAAATAACCCACATATTAGTCATAAATTGTAATTAAGCATAGAAACATTATGCATTCTCCAATTAGACATCAAGTATTAAAATAAAAACTTACGAGTATGAGAGTATGAGCAGTGAAGTATTAGAAGTCACATGTCAGAACAAGCAATAATATTACCAAAGTCCAAACGCCACAGCTTGCCAGTCACCACCTTCAATAGCCGGCTCACCGTCGCGGTACCACGGCTCCACAAGTGGGTGAGAATTGACAAAGTATTTGAAATTACATTGTTAAAAGAATTTGCATGGATGATGATGCGTCTCCCTTCACATTTCGATTGTATTTGCTTACTTATATAATACTAGCCGCATAAGCACGCGATGCGTGCGTCGACAATATTATGTACGAATAGGCATATATTTTTATAATCTAAAATTATTTTGGTGGTAATTTAAATTATTGAGGTTTTTGTAGATGTTAGTATCTTCTTGAACTAAAAGTGACCTATTTTTAACTGTTAAAAAATTTTGGTCAAGATTTAATAATTCTTTGTCAGCAGCTTTAGTATAATTCTTTAGCGATTGTAGATGTTAATAAACCATATTGTTTAAACTTTGTAAATACAAAGTATTATGTTGTCAGGATATATCACTAACTTTTTTTTAATTGAAGATTCTAATTAATTTTGTGAATTGATTGTGTCAATCTAGTCAAGTTATTAATGGTGATTGCATATTCCATTTTGACTTATTCCATATGGCAAGTTGCATTGATTCTCATTTTTAAATTTATTATAAAAAATGTTGTTTTAGATTTTAAGAGGGTATTTTAGTCATTTCAAATGGGGACACCACACCTCCTCCCTTGGCTTATATAATAGAGATTGGGACAAAAAATTTTGTCTGGTATGATTTTCCCCCTCTAACATTGATTTCTTGTTGGAAATATAGAAAGTAAATTAGTGGAGAAGGCAAAGAGTCATTGAATACTTGCAAGCACAATATGGGAAGTCATTGAAAACGGAAGAGGGTGAATTAATTGCTTGATTGTAGTTAATAATTTTTTGTTCTTCAATTTTATTTTTTTTAAAATTTTGGGCCCCTTTCTGCGCTGGGCCCTAGGCAGCCGCACCTTCAAACTACCCTCAGGACCGGGCCTGGACATCAAGAGAACGTACGAGGACTAGAATAAATCCACAAGCAAAAATGAAAGGCTACAATAATTTGCTAAATCATGAGCCATACCTACCCCTTGGCGACCTACCTTTTGCGACCTACACCACTGCATGGTGCTACCTAACTTTCTAATATCCGAGATCAGGTGTAGAACAGAGATATCCCGTTGGCAGGGTGACTTCAGAAGATGTATCAATTGCGCTGAGTCTGTCAATATTAGGATACTTACTCTTTGTTTCCATGTCACGAATATAAACCCTAAACTATCGAAAGTTGTTAATATTCATAAACAAGAAAAGTTATCTTAAGTGTGAATGAATAGAGCTAGTGCTTGCTCAATATGCAAATAATACACAATCCGAGTAGTAAATTATCACATAAATATAACTGTTACTATTTTTGCACAGTTTTTGACATAAAAAGAATGATTAAAAAACAAAATGACTGCAATATTGAGTGTTACATGTTGGAGTTAAGGTTTGGAAAAGCCTTGGCTTCTTTTTGTTGCTTGTCCCACATTGCTTGTGGGAGGGAATTTCTCCTTGTTTATATATTCCCTCCCTCCTTCCTTACATTGAGTTGGTACTTGAGATGCTTTTGTGGTTGGATGTCATGGTTGGTTTGGGCTTGCTATCACACACGCGCGCGCGTGCCGCCCGCCCGGACCGGGCCAGGGCCATGGGCCATGGGCTTTGGGGAATAATATTAACTAAAATTTTGGACCCGGGACTGAGCGCGTGCGTGACGGTTTTGTGACTGTTGGAGATTTGTAACGGTCGGTTTGACCGTTACAGGATTGATGGCAATCCCTTAATTCCGACCATTTATTGTCGTCCGTTTTTGGCCTGATTTTCTTGTATAAAATTAGTGCCTTCTGATCAGTTAAACACACAAAAAAAAATCACTCTCTTCTTCCTTCTCTTCTCTTCTCTCTTTTTCCTGGGTTTTCGTGCTTTTCTCTAAAGCTCAGTCTACTAGTGGTGGCATACTTAGCTATTGTGTTAACCTTGGGGAGCTTCCGGCCAAGTCGATAACCACCATTGTCGGGCCGTAATTGCTTTCAAGTCAGGTCTCCTACACGGCACAGTCTTGAAAGTTACTTTTCTGCTTTGCGATCTCTTTCTAACAATTTGAAAGCAATTAATATTTGCAATGGCGAAAGTTCAAAATCCATGGCTCATCTGTCCAAGCTTGAGTCCCTTGATGGAAACAATTATAAACGCTGGGCTCAGAAGCTGCTTATGTTTTTCGACAATTGGAATTGACTAGTTTGTTCAATGATGTCCACTCTATTCGACTTCTGTTGATTCATTCTTCTGCTCTTATTAAGCAGAATGAGATGCTAATTTTAAAATATGAAAAAGATAATAAACATGTTCGTTTCCATCTCCTTAATCTGATGACTAATAATCTGTTTGATTTATTTATGGTTCATAAGTCATCTAAACTGATTTGGGAGGCCCTTGAGAAAAAATATGGGGCTGATGATGCTGGGAAACAGAAGTATGTTGTAGGAAAGTGGCTGTCTTTCCAAATGGTTGATGACAAACCTGTCATGGACCAAGTTCATGTCTAGAAATTTATGTGCTGATGTTTAAATGAGGACATGAAAATCTGTGAGGTTTTCCAGGCTAATGTTTTGCTGGAAAAATTTCCTCCTTCCTGGAGGGAGTTCCGTAACAATCTGAAACATAGGAAAGAGTTCCTGTCTCTTCAGGAACTAATCAGTCATATGAGGATTGAAGAGGCCAACCGAATCAAGGATAATCAGGACTCAATTCTTGTCAATGTTACCAAAGCTAATCTGGTGGAATCTGCTGCTGCGTCAGTTCTGATAAGTTCAAGGTAAGGGCAAGAAGGTTTCAACAAGGTAAGAAGCAAGGAAAAGTGAACAAACCAAGTGGTAAGATTCAAAAGAGACTTTTGTGCTATGTTTGTGGAAAGCCTGATCATAAGGCTTACCAATGTCCTCAACGCCAAGGTCTGTCCAAAAAGAAACTCCTCAAGCTAACCTTGCTGTTTCGATATGTTATTGTCTGTGGTTGTTGAAGCAAATCTGGTCGAAAATCGTTCTGACTGGATTCTGGACACCGGGGCTTCAAGGCATTTCTGTTCGAACAAGGAGCTGCTCCATGACTTCCAGGATGCAACAGAAGGTGAGTGCGTCTACATGGGGAATGCAGCAACTGCTGGAGTGCTTGGACAAGGAAAGGTCACTCTAAAACTTACCTCTGGAAAAACCCTCTCCCTTTCAAATGTCTTGTATGTTCCTACTATGCGTCGTAACCTAGTGTTTGGTGCCTTGTTAAACAAAGCTGGTTTGAGGCTGACAAGGTTGTAATGACTCGTGGTGGGGAATTTGTGGGGAAAGGGTATCTGAGTGGGGGTTTGTTTATTTTAAATGTTGCTTCTTCTGTTCCTGCTATTAATAAAACTGTTTGTGGTTCTGCTTATATTGCTGAGTCTTTAAATTTATGGCATGGTAGATTAGGACATGTGAATGTTGCTTCTATTAAGAGACTAAGGACCTTAGATTGATTCCTAATCTGTCCTCAACGAGTTTTCTAAGTGTCCTGTTTGTGTTTAAGCAAAATTTACTAAGAAACCTTGCAAAACTGTGACTCAAAGGACCACCCAACTTCTAGAATTGGTTCATACAGACTTAGCTGACTTTCAGAACACTAGAAGTAGAGGAGGAAAATTCTGGTATATTTCCTTTGTTGATGATTACTCGAGGTTCACTAAGTTATACCTTCTTAAGACCAAAAGTGAGGCAGGGGAAGCTTTTTGAAGTATAAGGCCGAGGTAGAAAACCAACTTGATAGGAAAATCAAGAGGGTTAGGTCTGATAGGGGTAGAGAATATGAGAACTTCTTTGGAATGACCATTGTGAGAAATTGGGATCATTCATGAACTTAGTGCTCCTTATGTACCCAACAAAATGGTATAGCTGAAAGGAAAAATAGGTCCTTGAAAAATATGATGAATGCTATGCTTGTAAGTTCTGGGTTGCCTGATGAAATGGGGGGGAAGCTGTTCTTTCAGCTTGTCATGTTCTTAACCGAGTTCCTCACAAAAGTTAGATAAGACCCCTTATGAGCTATGGAAGGGTTATCCTCCAAACTTGAGTTTTCTAGAGTGTGGGGGTGTCTAGCCAAAGTTGGGCTTCCTGACATAAAAAGTCAAACATGGACCTAAGACTTTTGATGCTGTGTTTCATTGGTTATGCTCATGCTGCTATAGATTCATGTCTTTGAGTGATAGGTCTATCTGTGAGTACAGAGATGCTGAGTTTTTTGAACATGTTTTTCCTTTGAAAAAAGGTGATGTTGCATCTGTGCCTTCTTGTTCTTCTCCTGCTGTTGATTTATCTACTTGTTCTACGCATATGTGTTCTACCTACTAGTGATATTCCTGCTGATTTGACTTTGAGTAGTAGTTCAGTTGACATGCATGCTAGTAGTTCTCTGTGTAGATGAGCCTAGGAGAAGTAAGAGACCTAGAGTAGCAAAAGACTTTGGTTCTGATTTTGTTACTGCTTTTCTATCTGAAAGTTCTTGTGTTGACTTGTTGAGTGATGAACTAGTTTATGCTTTCATGATAGAAGAGGACCCAAAGACCTTTGATGAGGCAATGAGATCTGTGGATGCCAGTTTTTGGAAAGAGGCCATTAAGAGCGAGTTAGATTCCATAGTGTCTAACTCTACTTGGGAGTTAACTGACTTACCTAAGGGATCAAAGACCATAGATAGTAAATGGATCTTTAAAAAGAAGTTGAGACCTGATGGAACTATTGAGAGGTTTAAAGCTAGGCTTGTCATCAGGGGCTTCACTCAGAGGAAAGGACTAGATTACTTTGACACTTATTCTCCTGTGACTAAGATCACCATTAGGACCCTGCTTGCTCTTGCTGCTATTCATGACTTAGTTATACATCAGATGGATGTTAAGACTGCTTTCCTGAATGGTGACTTAGAGGAGGAGATTTACATGTCTCAACCTGAGGGTTTCGTGGTGCTAGGTCAAGAAGATAAAGTGTGCAAGTTGAGGAAGTCCTTATATGGTCTCAAACAAGCACCAAAACAATGGTATGAAAAATTTGATAGTACTTTGTGTCAAATGGTTTCATTGTAAACAACTCTGATTCTTGTGTTTATTCAAAATTGATAGGATCAGATTGTGTGATTATATGTCTTTATGTGGATGACATGCTGATTTTTGGTAACAACTTAAAGGTGGTTAATGATACTAAACTTTTTTGTCTTAAAATTTGAGATGAAAGATTTGGGGAAGCTGATGTGATTTTAGGAGTCAGACTTAAGAGAGTCTCCGGTCGCATTTCCCTTAGCAGTCTCATTATGTGGAAAAGGTGCTTAAAAAGTTTAATTCCTTTGATGTTGTTCCAGTGAGTTCTCCCTATGATTCTAGTATTCATTTGACCAAGAACTTAGGTGAAAGTGTCTCTCAAAGTGAATATGCGAAAATCATAGGTAGTTTGATGTACCTCATGAACTGTACTCGACCTGACATAGCTTATGCAGTGAGTAGACTTAGTAGATATACCCATAACCCTAGTTGTTGTAGCCTAAAAAATAAACGGCTCTGGTACTGACACGTGGTCTCATCTGAGCCCTACAAGTGGCATACATGCAGGGGAATAAAAGTACAAAAGGGCCTGAAGGTGACAGGCCTAAAAGTACGTTTCTCTGGAAACGTACTAAAAAGACCTTCTTCTGGCCCCAAAAACTGTACTTAGGCCCAGCAAGTCTGATTTACACCTTTATATGAAAGTGAGGTGTACTGACCAGTTAACAGCTGCCACGTGTCCCAAAACTTTGATTAGCCAATCAGATGCTCCCAAATTAGGGTGACATCAAGGCACAGCAGTCATTTCAAACAGTATAAATAGTCCTTGATTTCAGGGTGAAAGGTACGTTTTCAGGGCATAGTACTGTTACTCTGTCATAAATTCTTCTCTCTCTCTCTACTTTCTCTCTCTAAAAGTTCCTTTACATCCCTGATATCTGACTTAAGCATCGGAGGGGGAAATACCACCCAAACCTCCAGGGTGGGTCCCTTTTTGTGCAGGTTGCTGGTCAGGAGTTTTCTTCAGGATTTGAACCAATCATTGTTGCACAAGTCTCTAGTTCTAAGAATCCATCTTTGGGAGTTGTGATATAAATTGCTAGTTTTACACTACATAACATTTGGCGCCGTCTGTGGGGAGACGCAACAATGACGGACTGTCACTCTTCGAATGTGGCAACGGAACAGAAGTTTTAGAGTTCAGGTGGATGATACCGTTGATGACGAGAGGCCACCTCGAGGCAGGGATCAGGGCCATGCTGCCGTTCACCTCGAGGGTAGGACTGTAACTCCAGTCATCCAAGAAAATCTTGACCGTCCAGTGACTGCTGGTCATTTGGAAAATTGTTAAATGACTTCCAGGCCAGGATGGCCGCTGTTATGGAAGAGCAGATTAAGAACAACATGCTATTTTTTCAGATGAGTCCGAGAGAAGAGGCAGCTGCGCCACTTAAAGGGCGATCCCAAGAGGGTCGTCCAGGACCTAGTCGGCCACCTCGGCCAGAATTGACTAAGCCGCCTTCCAAAGGAAAGCAGCCGGCAGTCAGTGATTCTAGGAGGAAGATGGACTGGAAGCTGGTGGTCCGTCCAGCAGATAATATCCCTCCTACTGGTCACATGATGGAGACTGATGCTCGGGAGTACTTGGAGGCCAAGAGGGCGGCAGCGCAGACGTTCAGCCTCTGGCTCCACGCCATATATGAAGGATCCGTCCTTAAGGCTCCCGTCCAGACAGTGGTGCGAAGCCGTGGTCCATCGGCTTTCCAGCCCAGGCAAGAGAAGACAGTTCTGCAGCCTATGGTGTACAGGCGTCAAGCCTTAGCTAACACCTCATCTAATCCGGTTTTGAAAGAGTACCGTCAGGAGCACATACCCATTGAGGGGCAGGTGGCGGCACTCCAGATCAATTGGCCCACTCCTTTCTCGGTCAGGATCATGGAGTCCCCTCCTTTCCCAAAGGTTAAGCTCCCTACCATTGATCCTTTTGACGGAACTACTGATCCGGACGATCACCTATCAGCTTACAAGCATCAGATGTATGTCCAAGGGGTGGACGATGCTACTTGGTGTAAGAATTTCCCAGCTACTTTGAAAGGAGTAGCGCAAAAATGGTTCAACAACTTACCCCTAATTCAGTGAATAATTTTACTGAACTTAGTATTCTGTTCACCAGTCACTTTGTGGCTAATCGGCAAGAACAGAAAACAAGCATGCACCTAGGTAAGGTCATCCAAGGTCCTAAGGAAGCCTTGAGAGGTTATGTGAAGAGGTTTAATCTGGAGGCGTTGCAGATCCAAGATTTGAATGCGGGTGTGGCTTTGACGCCTTCATCAGAGGTCTAAGACCAGGAAGTTTTAAGTTTGATTTGGTGAAAAGAAAATCACTACTTTGACGGAAGCACTGAGGGAGGCTGAAGCATTCATTCATGCCACAGAGGTCTGTGCTGAGGCAAAACAGCCAGAAGTGAAGAAAGTGGAAGAGGCTGTTCAGCCAAAAAAGAATCCGCCCAAGAAGGCTGAGACTTGGGCCATGACTACTATGACCACCTCGTCCAAGAGAAGTAGGCGGTCGAGCCGGCGGCCTCTGTTGAACCAATAGAGTTCAACAAAGATCAATATTCCATTTTGATGGAAATAAAAGATCAGCATGAGCTAAAGGCGCCGGCCGAGATGAAGACGCCTTATCGTAACAGGGACAAGAGCAAGTATTGTCACTTTCACAAAGATTGTGGACATGAAACCAATGAATGCAAGCATTTGAAGCGAGCACTAGAAGAGTTGGCTCGAAAAGGAAAGATGAACAATTACCTACCCTCGTCAGGAAGGAAGTTTCAGAAAAGGGATAACCGTCAAGGAAGAAAAATGGACGGAGATAGCACGGATGAGATGTAGTGATGGTCATCTCAGGAGGATTTGCAGCTGGAGGTCCGACAAATCGCGGCCACAAAAACTATTTGAGGGAACTCAGCCAGGTTATGCTCACCAACCAGGCCGAGTCTGATCCTTTTCCAAAAATAGTGGTCAGCGAGTTGGACCGGGGGAATATTAGGACGCCTCATGATGACCCGCTGGTTGTGGAAATGAAGATTGCCAATCTAAGGGTTAGGCGAATTTTGATTGACACTGGGAGCTCAACTGACATCATCAGTGCTGATTGTTTGTCTCGTTTAAAGTTTGACAAAAACGATTTGATGCCGGTAAATCATCCTATAATTGGTTTTGGCGGCGGGGTCATACACCCTATGGGGACGTCACCTTGCCGTCAGAGTTGGAGAAAAAGATGCGGCCAGGACGTTTTTGTGAAATTTTTGGTAGTACGAGACTTGACAGCTTATAATGTCATTCTCGGGCGACCTACCTTAAATCACATCAAGGCCGTCATTGTGACCCATTTAATGCTGATGAAGTTTGAGTGCGATGGTGGGAAGATTGGATCTCTTTATGGAGACCAGCAAGCTGCCAGAGAATGCTATCTCACCACACTCAAACCATCATCTTGGAAGGAAAAAGCAGAGTGTCCAAGGGCACAAGGAGATGATTCGGCCAAAAAAGTTAAAGGCCAGATTAGTGAGCTTAAGGAGGAAATTGAGAAGGTTCAGGAGTCGCCTTTTCCTGAAAGCACTCCGTCCATGCTTTTGCCTAGCAAGAAGAGAAAGTGTTTGGCTTTAAGGAAGAAAAACATTCATCTGAGATAATGGCTATAATGAGTCTGGGACTAGAACGTCCAGACCTGTGGAAAGTCCAGTAGAGATCTGCTTGAATCCAGAACGTCCGGAAAGGACATTGAAAATTGGATCAGTTTTGAGGACGGAATTCAGGACGCCTTGGTTGCGTTGCTGCGAGAATTTGAAGATGTGTTTGCCTATGCTGTAGAGGAGATGCCTGGGATAGACCCTGAGGTGGCTGTCCATAAGCTCAACATTGAGCCGGGGCAAAAGCCTATTCGGCAGAAGAAGAGGCATCTGGGGCCGGCCAGAAATAAGGCCGTTGACGAAGAAGTTCAAAAGTTGCTCAAATCTAAATTCATCCGGGAAACATACTACCCAGATTGGGTAGCAAATGTTGTGATGGTTCCAAAGCCGAATGGCACTTGGAGGATGTGCGTTGATTATACAGATTTGAACAAGGCTGTCCTAAGGACAGCTTCCCGTTGCCAAAAATAGATCGTCTGGTTGATTCTACGGCCGGCCATGCCCTACTGAGCTTTATGGATGCCTACTCTGGCTTCCATCAGATTCCTATGTGGCCGGATGATCAAGATAAGACTTCTTTCATTACTGAGAAAGGGCTGTATGGATGGCTCAGGATGCCTTTCGGCCTAAGAAACGCTCCGGCTACATTTCAGAGGCTCATTAATACAGTATTTCAGCCGCAGCTCGGCCGAAATATGGAAGCTTATATAGACGACATGATCGTCAAGAGTAAAGAGGAGAAAGATCATCTGGACGATCTGAGGGAAACCTTCCTCACCTTGAGAAAATTCAAGTTGAAGCTTAATCCGCAAAAATGTGTGTTCGGCGTAGTTGCTGGGAAATTTCTGGGATTTTTGGTTGATCAGAGAGGGATTGAGGCAAATCCCGACAAAATTCAGGCTATTATGAATATGTCTTCGCCGTCCAAAGTCAAAGAAGTTCAGAGGTTGACGGGCTGTTTGGCTGCTCTTGGACGGTTTCTCTCAAAATCAGGGGACAAATGTCACCATTTCTTTGCTACCATCAAGAAAAATGCCAAGTTTGAATGGTCAGATGAAGCTGAAGTAGCGCTTCAGCAAGTAAAAGATCATCTTCGGCAGCTGCCTAGGCTGATCAGTCCGGCCGAAGGAGAGAGGTTGTATGTGTATCTGGCTGTATCACCCTTCGCGGTAAGTGCAGTCCTTTGGCTGAAAGAGAATCGGTGCAAATACCCGTATATTTTGTGAGCCATGTGCTTAAAGATGCTGAGAACAGATATTCTACCATCGAGAAATTCGGCCTGGCCTTGCTGATGGCAGCCGGAAGTTAAGACCTTACTTCTTAGCTCACAGCATCCTTGTATATACAGATCAGCCGCTTAGGCAAGTGTTGCATAAGATGGATGCCTCTGGCCGAATGCTAAAATGGGCTGTTGAGCTGAATATGTTTGATTTAACATTTGAGCCTAGAAAGGCAATCAAGGGCCAGGCTTTGGCTGACTTTATTGTAGAGCTTACTCGGCCTACGATAGAAAGCGTCCAAGATCCAGCAGCAGGAAGGCGTCATTGGACCCTTATGGTGGACGGATCCTCAACTGCCAACGGATGTGGGGCAGGAATCATTTTTCAATCTCCAGAAGGGGATAAGTTTGAATATGCTATGAAATTCAAGTTCCAGGCGTCCAATAATGAGGCAGAGTATGAAGCTCTCTTAGCCGGCATAAAAATGTGTAAAGCGGCTGGGGCCCTGGAAATTGAGGCTAAGACCGACTCTCTGCTGGTTGTCAGTCAGGTCAATGGTGAGTTTGAATGCAAGGAGGCGTCCATGAGCAAGTATATGAATTTGGTCAAGGATGAGATCAAGTCTTTAAAGAGGTTCGTCCTAGACAGGTGCCCAGATCAGAAAACCATCAAGCTGATGCCCTCTCTAAACTGGCCAGCTCGGCTGAAGGAGATGTTCCTAGAACAGTCTTTTGGGAGGTGAAGGCGGCCAAGAGCATTGAGGCCGGAGAAGTACTGTTTCTCAGCCGAGATGATGAGTGGATGAGTCCTATCATTGAGTTCAAGAAGACGGCCGTCGCCTCTTGATCCCATTAAGGCCAAGTATGTGAGGCTAGGGACAAGTGGTTTGAGTTGTGGAATGGGACCTTATACAAAAAATCCTATAATCGGCCTCTTCTCAAGTGCATCAGCCGAAAGGAAGGTCTGGACGTTTTGAAGGAGTTGCATGAGGGAGCTTGTGCTTCTCACATTGGAGGAAGAGCTTTGGCAGAAAGGGCTCTCAGGACGGGCTACTTTTGGCCGACCTTAAAAGAAGATGCACTCCTCTATGCCAAGAAGTGTGATAGTTGCCAAAAGCATGGTAATATCCATCAAAAGCCGTCCAATTACTGACGCCCATTCTCTTTCCTCTTCCCTTTGCTAAATGGGGGATGGACATTCTTGGGCCTTTTCCTGTTGCTGCCGGCCAGAAGAAATTTGTAATAGTAGCTGTAGACTACTTTACAAAATGGGTTGAAGCTGAAGCATTAAGGGGCATCACCACCAAGATGTCAAAGGGTTCATCTGGAAGAACTTGATTACAAGGTTTGGCATGCCCCAGTCCATCGTCTTTGATAATGGGCCGCAATTTGAAACGCCCAAGCTTCGTCAATGGTTGGCCGATCAAGGAGTTAAGGCTCACTTTGCAGCAGTAGCTCATCCACAGGCTAATGGGCAAGTAGAGGCCTTTAACAAGATCCTTTCGGCCGGAATAAAAAAGAAGTTAGACAATGCAAAGGGGCTTTGGGTAGAAGAATTGCAGCTGGTCTTATGGTCAATTAGGACGACGGCCAAGAATTCCACAGGAGAGACTCCTTTATGATGGTTTATGGTTCTGAGGCTGTCCTTCCTATTGAAGTTGAGGAACCCACCTTAAGAGTAATGATGTACTCAGAAGATGCTAACTGGGCAGCTCTTAGGACGGCTTTGGACTTAGTTCCTGAAGTCAGGGGCAATGCTCTGCTGAGGATGCAACTATATAAGTTAGAATGGCTAGAGACTTCAACAAAAGAGTTGCTAGACGTCCACTAAAGATGGGAGATCTCGTCCTCAGAAAGATGGAAGCGGTCGGCCGAGCAAAGAGTTAGGCAAGCTTACTCCTAACTGGGAAGGACCCTATAAGATAATCGAAGTCGTTCAGAATGGTACCTTTCGTCTCGAAGGATTGGACGGACGTCCTATTCCTAGGACGTGGAATTCTGACACTTTGAAGAAATACTTTGTTTAGAGCACCCAGCTAAATTGTAATCTTTTCCTAATGCATTACAATGAAAAAGTAGAATGTAGACATGTACCTTGACTATCCGTCAAGCAAACTTCATATAATACAATTCTACTTCTCTATGACTTTGTTTTAATTGTTTGCTTAAGTTACATACTAACGTCAAAAGCTAACTAATTTTCCAAAGCAAAAAGACAAGCACCTTTCATTGGGAGTGCGGCTGAACATGTTATCATTCTTAAACGGATAAAACATGTCAGATTTGGCCGATTGTTTTCTTAAAGAGTTAAACATCTCCTGAACAAGGTCGGCTGGAAATAAGACGCCTTAGTAAAGGCATCTTACTGTCCGTCCAAAAGCCACAAAACTTCAAAATAACAACCTTAGTAAAGGAACAAGTTATTTTATGATTTCACAAAGATGGACGAGGTTTTCCGAAGAATCAGTTCGTCCAACTATCATTCAGACGAGTTGCTCTCCAAAGAGGCAGCCCGTCAGAATATTAGCCTGGACGAGTTGCTTCTGGCATAAAACGCTCGTCCTAGTTGTTTAAAAATTATCTTCTTAACTCCTTCTTGAACAGGGAAAAGTTATAAAAACTCTTCGTCCAAGAAGGGGGGCATATAGGGACATAATTTATAAAATGGCTAAGTCTTTGTCCAAAGACGAACGACACCCAGGGTCTGGCCGAGCAAACTTTTATACTTAAAATCCAAAAAGTAAAAGCAAGTCTTTGCTTGAGCATCTGGTTATGAACGTCCAGAAAAGAGCTACTGAGTCAGATCAGAATGATTGACGAGATTATTTATACTTGGCTTTAATGATAGTACTAGAAGAAATCGGCCAAAAGAGTTGATTAGACCAGCCAAATATTAAGACGAATTACTTTTATACTTGAACATTGATGAAGTTGTAAGTATAATCGGCCAAAATGTTATGACGAACTACTTTTGTACTTGGTATAATCATGGAATTGTAAGACAATGCGTCCAAAACAGTAAAGCATAGAACAACAGAGATTGAAAAAGTTAGCTTCCCATAAATATAAAAAGATGATTACAACCTAAATTCATCTAAGTACAAAAGGGGAAAAGTTACAAGTGGCTCACAGCCAGATACAACAAAAGAACTAGGCGGCAGGAGGATCGTTGTCCTCTTCGTCCTGGGCCTCTGCATTGTCCTCTCCCTCTTCATCCTCAGAGGATTCTTCAAAGACGGGAGGTTCTGCTTTAGTTATGGTGGCCTTATGCAGGCTTCTTGGAATTCCAGCCGACGAGCATATCTGGGGATATCCTCCTCCTCGGCCATCATCTCAAAAGCCTTCACCGCCCATTCTTTTGAGGTATCTATGATGGTGTTCATAGCCTCTTTGGCGCCGGCAATTGTCTCTGCAACCTCAGTTCGAAGGGCTTGGTTTTTGACCTTCAGGACGAGGTTTTCCTTGAAGAAATCGGCAGCCATAGTCATGGCTGAATTCCTCTCGTCCGTCAGAACACGTTCCAACGAAGCCCGTTCGTCTATCATCTCCGTCAACCGAAGTAGATAGACTTTGATCTGAGATTCCAGCTCAGCCGACCTTTTTTCCAAAGCAACTTTGGTTTGCTGGTGCAACACCTCTTGCTCGGAAATGACGAACTGAGCATGGTCGGCGCGCAGTTACATCATGGACGAGCTTTTTATTCTCTTTTCTGAGCTCCTTCGCCCAGTCTTCTGTTATCATGCTGCGAGCAAAAAGCTGAAAACATAAAAGGATAGGGCATGTCAGGACGGATAATAAAAAAGTAAATGAAGACCAAGTAAAAAGCATAAGCGTCCGAAGAGGAAAGAATGTACCTCGGCAGCAAGCTGAGACATGTAGCCTACATGCCCAGACGATGCTCCCCTTAACCCCTTGATATAAGTTTCGGGAAAGCACTTGAACAGCTCCGTCTTGAGCTTCTCACGATCAGACGACGACATCTTTCCAAAGGCTGGAGAAGATTCATCGTCAGAGAGGCTAGGGGAGCCGACAACAGCAGGACCCTTCCCTTTATCTGAAAGGTTAGACTCGTCAGTACACCTGATGGGAATAACCACGGTCTGTTTGTTGGACGGACTCATCGGACGCCCGCCAACCCGTAGTGTTCTAACTACGTTGGAATAGTAGGACTCACCAGAAGAACGGGAAGCCGTCCTATAAGCGGCCGGCATCTGGCCTACCAGTTGGGCCACTGGCCCAGAAAAGGCGGATCCGTCCACAGCCGCGTCCGGCTTGGAAGATTGTTCAGCGTCGTCCAGAATGACAACCTCGTCAGGTTGCGAAGAATCGGGTTGCTCAGCCGGACCAGTATAGGCCACCAGGGCTCGAGAGTCAACTTCAGCTGGCTCCTCTTTGGTCTCCTCCTTGGCCGGAAGGTCGATCACGACCTTGGGAACCGGCCGAGTGGTCTTCTTCCTCTTAGCAGTAAAACCCTTTGCCTTTTTTGAGGGAGGGGCTTCACTGGTGCCTGCTGGCCGTTTCTTTGCAGCGGCTTTCTCGGCCAGAGCTTTTGAAGTTGGGGCATTTTTCTGAAAAAGATTGGAATGCTCGTCAAGATATCAATCAGGACGAATTGATCCTCAAATAAGCAACTCGTCCAACACTATTCTAGACGGACTGCCCCTCGAAGAGGCAAACCGTCAAGATATCAACCAGGACGGGTTGCTGTTCAGATGAGTAACTCGTCCTATGCTACTCCAGACGGACTGTCCTCCTAAGAGGCAAGCCGTCAAGAATTCAACCTAGCCGAGTTGCTTCTTGGGAAGTTAGCTCGTCCTGTGTTTCTCTGGACGAATTGCCCCATGGGTAGACAAGTCGTCCAGGCACCATCTTGACGGGTTACCCTCCAAAGTAGCAGACCGGCCGGCAAAAAAAAAAAAAAAAAAAAAAAAAAAAAAAACAAACAAAAATATGAATACATATACAAAGCTCACCAAGGTGTCGGCCCTCTTTTCGGCACCTGACTTGCTGTACTCCTTCCATAGAGTGTCCGCGAATCTGGATGAGCTCATATCTCCTATCCAAGACTTCCTGAGCTTGCTCCTGGCTGAATCTGAAAGAGAGAAACAAATGTTGGACGAATGATAATTAAGTCTAGAAATTTGTACTTGGAAGATTCTCAGTTGATATACCTCTGTCCTCGTCCTCCTTAAGCCGGCAGCGACCAGGAAGTTGTCATGATAAAACATTTCCTTAAAAGGAATCCAATTGGACGGACCTTTGAAAGAAACATCTTCCATAGTATACTCCGAAACCCGGAAGTACTCCACCATCTCTTCGGCAGAGTTACTCTCCAGTTCCAAGTATGAGGCCATCCGTCCAGTATTTGTGGTTGTCCGGCTAAAATACCGAAGACGGTTTGCCACCGCTTTACTGGGCGCCTGGACAAATAGGAACTCGCCCTTCCATGAGTGCATCTTGGAAGTCTTATCCCAAGACGTCAAGAATCCTTGACGGTTGCACACGCTCAGCCAGCTTCCTTCAATGGTCCTAGGGACCTTGGCGACGTAGTGAATAGGGTGAAAGCGGCCAGAGAAGGGTCCTTTCCCTTTAAATTGCAGACGGCCAGAAAGGTAAGAATGTTTTGCCAAGAGTTAGGGGCAAGCTGGTTATGTCCTATGCCGTAATACTGGAGAAGTTGGCTGATGAAAGGGTGAAGGGGAAAGCGCAGGCCGGCATCTAATGCCAGCCGATAAACTGCAAAATGGCCTGGAGGAGCACTGAAAATAGTGTCCTCTCGGCCGGGAAGACAAAGTGGTAGCCAGGCATGGGCATTGCCACCGAAAAAGGACTAAGGTCCGAGCCTAATCGTCCTAACCATGTGTTGTCGGCCAGGATGAACCTAGGGTCAGAAAGGGGACCTAGCCGTCGTCTTATTTCAGACGAAGTGGTTGATGGCTCTGAGCCACTAGCAGGGTCAGAAGAGCTAGCCGTCCTTGGCTCATCTGAGATCGTCCTATGTATGGACGGGCTGGCTTCTGGAGAGCCCCTGATTTCTGGTTCCTCCTCGGCATGTTCGGAGAAGGAGTGTGGTAGGCAGGACGAGCGCTTTGGGTCTCTCGTTCTCCTTCGGCCGGAATTCGCCCAGTGGATTCCTCCCTTTCAGAGCTAGAGGCCGGCATGGTTACCCCTCTTCTGATGCGAGCCGTTTGCTTGACGCGCGCCAGATTACCCTGCACAGGTAAAGACTGGGTCGTCTGACTTTGCCGTCCATGGCTAAAGATAAAGAATGCATGCCCGGCCAAGATAGGACCAACTCTAGAAGATGCCGAGGAAGTTAGGCCCTCTGTTCTAGGGTTAGCACCAACCCGTGAGCGGCCGGAATTGTTCGAGGAAGAGGACGAATCCATTTTCTTAAAATATGTGTGCAATCAAGAAAAGAGTTGAGAATATACCTGTAGAAGAAAATTCGGACGAATGTTGAAGATGACTTGAAACCTCGGACGAGCAAAACACCAATAGCAAGAGCTTGGACGGGGTTGTTCTTCTCTCTAAAAAGTTCAGTAAAAATTTGCAGAGTCTCTCTCTCTAGAAAATTTCTCAGCAAAGTTAAAATGATTCCAGGAGCGACTAAGGCACATATTTATAGAGGGGTGAAAATGACCCCCTCATCCGGTAAAAGTAACCGTTGTTCATAGGAAGTTGACCTGTGGAGACCGGCAAAATGGCGCCTCTTTTTTGAAAAAGAGAAGAGCAGTTCCAGGTCGGTTAAAAGAGGAAGATTAACCGTCTTGGCGCCCAAAAGATAATAACTCCCTCTTTTAAGGGGCAAATGTTGTAGCCTAAAAAATAAACGGCTCTGGTACTGACACGTGGTCTCATCTGAGCCCTACAAGTGGCATACATGCAGGGGAATAAAAGTACAAAAGGGCCTGAAGGTGACAGGCCTAAAAGTACGTTTCTCTGGAAACGTACTAAAAAGACCTTCTTCTGGCCCCAAAAACTGTACTTAGGCCCAGCAAGTCTGATTTACACCTTTATATGAAAGTGAGGTGTACTGACCAGTTAACAGCTGCCACGTGTCCCAAAACTTTGATTAGCCAATCAGATGCTCCCAAATTAGGGTGACATCAAGGCACAGCAGTCATTTCAAACAGTATAAATAGTCCTTGATTTCAGGGTGAAAGGTACGTTTTTCAGGGCATAGTACTGTTACTCTGTCATAAATTCTTCTCTCTCTCTCTCTACTTTCTCTCTCAAAAGTTCCTTTACATCCCTGATATCTGACTTAAGCATCGGAGGGGGAAATACCACCCAAACCTCCAGGGTGGGTCCCTTTTTGTGCAGGTTGCTGGTCAGGAGTTTGCTTCGGGATTTGAACCAATCATTGTTGCACAAGTCTCTAGTTCTAAGAATCCATCTTTGGGAGTTGTGATATAAATTGCTAGTTTTACACTACATAACACTAGTGTTATGGCTGAATTTTTTGACAGGATGACATTGACGCAATGACTCGATGACATGATGCCATCTGACATGATGACGAAGTAACTATGACTTGAAGACGCATCATAGGACGCGAGATTGGAGCAGAGCATTAAGTGGTAACGGTTCAGCTAAATAAGGAAGGAGTGTAATGAGGCATAAATTCAGCCGTTAAAGAGCAAGGATCATGACGTTGGAGCGTACATGAGGAAGATCTCCCATGATTGAAGGACCAAAATTAATGTAATAATTAGTGAATTTATTATGTATTCATTGAGAAAAAGCCAAGGGGGGAAAAGAGGCATACAAAAGGGGGTAGAGAATCATTAGTCTTTTTTTTACGCATTATTATCGAGAGAACACTCGAGACAGAGGTACTTTTGTAACGACAGTCACTCACTAAGAAAGACGGTAAACCATAGTAGATTGGTGGATCTCCATCCACCGGCGGTTTTTACCCACTTTCATTGGGGTTTTCCGCGTCACCATTTTTGTGTGTTCATCCCCTTTGATCCCCATTGCATTCGTTTGTCGCATTGTCTTAAACATAATCTGGTTAAATCGTCCCAAACTTTAATTTCGTCGTAAGTGATAAATTTTAGCATAAACAATTTGGCGCCCACCGTGGGACATAACCAAACCATCTACTATTCAAAATCCATCAAACGGGAGAAACACCTAACCTCGAGGAAATGCAGAGACAATATGAACAAATGAGAGCAGAAATGCTCGAAATGAAGCAAGCCAATGAGCGGCTAGCTACCGACTTCACGACATCGCAGGAAAGAATCCAGAAATTGCAGGAAGAGTTAGCGTCGTCCAAAGCTTCGAAGGTCCGACGTCGCGCTAATATGAACGACATCCCCTTCATGGGGAACCTTTCTGAGTCAGATAGTGAGGAGCTTGAAAATGACGAAGAGCCCGAGGATGAAGAGCCCTTAAACAATGAAGAAAACGATCAAGGCGAAGCAAAAGTGAATCTCACGGCAAAGCGCATGGTCTAGATCGAAAAGCAGAAAAGCAGAATAACTATTTGACGAAGTATCTGTGCCAGGCGTTTGAGGAAGTCAAGTCGCGAGCACTAGCGCAGATGATATTGGAGGAAGATGATGCCATCCTCAACACCATATCAACCCGACGTGCACCAGAGACCCCTGCTGACCGGAAGGCTTTCGTCCCCAAGAAGAATAATTGGCGAAGCCATCCATATAGTCGCTCAAATCAGGTAAACAATGTTACTGACGTTGTCGAGAATGCAGGTAACGACGCAAGGACAGAGTCGTCGACCTTCCCAGACCTAGACTCTTACGGATTTTCCGTCGATGTCGGAGGCGTCGTGAATGCTTTATCCAAAATCGGAGCACCCGTTCGTTGGCCAAAAAAGAGCGACCGACCGGAAGCGCAAAAAGATCAAACAAGGTGGTGTCAGTTCCATCATGACCATGGCCATAAAATGGAGGAGTGCATTGCGTTGCGATGAGAGGTCGCGTTCATGCTCAATAAGGGGCACCTTAAATACCGCTTGAGCGACAAAGGTAAAGCGTCCTTCGGTAGGAGTACCACGCAGTCCGACCCTCCTGCGTCGCCCACACACGTAAAGGTAATCAATGTTATTTCTGGTGAGTTTGATGTATGTGGACTAACGTATTCCGCAGCCAGGAGGCTAGCAAGAGAGGGTACTCCCTCGTCCGCCTATTTTAAATCTTGCAGGACAGCTGAAGAACGTAAGCTCGAAGCAATGGCAATAACCTTTGACGACGATGATGTCTGCGACGTAGAGCATCACGATGGATTAGTCATATCCCTGACTGTCAGTAATTGCTTGTTGAAGCGGGTGTTAGTCGATGGTATGGGTTTGTGCGATAAAGATATTACTAAAAAGTCTATTGTTTTGGCAGGATTCAGTGGAGAGGCCCAACATACTGTCGGAGAGATCACATTGCCAACGCTAGCCAAAGGCGTCAACTTGCCAACCAGATTCAACGTTGTGGATTGCCCGTCCGCGTAAAACATCATTCTCGGCACTTCATGGATACACAAGATGAAGGCCGTCCCCTCAACTTATCATCAGTCACTGAAGTTTCCAACCAAGTCGCGTCCAGGAAATAAAGGGGGAGCATAAATCTGCAAGAGAATGCTATAGTTCGTCGTTCAAACCCCCAAAAGCGTCCATCTAACAATTAAAGGATGGATCAGCGCCCGACGCGCACAGCGAGCAGGACTTGGATGAAATGATGCTCGATCCATCCATCCCCGATTGTGTCGTCCGGATCGGAGCGACGTTGTCGCAAGAAATACGAGGTCAGTTAGTTGATTTTTTGAAAGCTAACCAAGATTGTTTTGCTTGGTCCCATGAGGATATGACAGGAATCAGTCCTGACGTCATCACGCATAAGCTCAACATCGACCCCGATCATAAGCCCGTGAAACAGAAAAGACGCAAATTCGCACCCGAAAGGAATCAAGTCATCAATGACGAGGTTCAAAAGCTGACCGACACCGGAAAGATTCGCGAGGTAAAGTATCCAGATTGGTTAGCCAATGTCGTGGTGGTCAGCAAAAAGAACGGAAAGTGGAGAGTCTGCATCGATTTCAAAGATTTGAACAAAGCGTGTCCCAAAGATCCATTCCATCTCCCTCATGTAGATGCAATGATCGACGCGACGGCAGGTCACGAGCTTTTAACATTCATGGACGCATATTTCGGGTACAACCAAATATTGATGCATCCGGATGATCAGGAAAAGACCGCGTTTGTCACTGATAAAGGTATATATTGTTATAAGGTCATGCCTTTTGGTTTGAAAAATGCAGGTGCCACATATCAGCGATTGGTCAACCAAATGTTTAAAGACCAACTGGGCGACACCATGGAAGTATACATAGACGACATGCTCGTCAAATCCAAGCGAGCAGACGATCACATCCAGCATCTGTCGGAGGCTTTTGACGTCCTGCGAAGGTATGGCATGAAATTAAATCCCACTAAGTGCACATTTGGAGTGTCTGCAGGAAAGTTCTTAGGGTTTGTCGTTACGCAACGAGGAATTGAAGCCAGCCCGGATCAAATAAAAGCCATCATTAACATTCAATCTCCACGAAGCGTCAAGGAGGTACAAAAGTTGACCGGTCATGTAGCCGCGCTGAATCGTTTCATATCCCGGTCGTCTGAAAAATGCCATCTATTTTATGACGTCCTAAGAAAGAATAAGGGCTTCGACTGGTCGCAACAACACGAAGACGCGCTGCAGAAACTTAAAAGCTACTTAGCGTCGCCGTCGTTGCTGTCAAAGCGAAATATCGGAGAGACGTTGCAGCTCAATCTCGCGGTAAGCAATGTGTCCATCAGTGCTGTCCTGACGCGGGAAGCGGAAAGCCAGCAGCTGCCAATCTACTATGTCAGTAAGTCTCTGCTAGACGCGGAGACCAGGTATTCTTCATTAGAGAAGCTCATTTTAGCCATAGTCGTAGCTGTTAAAAAGCTTAGGCACTATTTTGAAACACATACTGTTATCGTTATGACTAACTATCCTATCAAGTCTGTCTTGCGACACCCAAAATTGACAGGACACATGAGCAAGTGGGCAATAGCGCTCAGTGCGTACGATATCCAATTTCATCCAAGAAGAGCTATCAAGTCACAAGTTTTGGCAGATTTTGTGGCAGATTTTGTGGCAGAGCTAGAAAAGCTTGCGGACGACGAAGTCGCAAAGATTAATCAAGTAAACGACGACTCTTGGATACTGTTTGTTGATGGGTCTTCTAACTTTTGTGGTGCAGGTCTAGGCATTGTGCTAAAGTTGCCACAAGGGGGCAAGATAGTACGAGCCATTTGCTGTGAATTTAGAGCGACGAATAACGAAGCCGAGTACGAGGCGCTCATAGCAGGAATGACGTTAGCAGAAGACATGAGAGCAAAAGCATTGAAAGTTTTCAGTGATTCACTGCTGATAGTCAGCCAAGTCAAGAGCGAATTCACGGCAAAGGACTCTAAAATGGCCATGTATTTAGAAATAGCTCAGCGTAAAAGTAAAGTGTTTAATTCATTTGACATTTTGCAGATACCAAGGGACCAGAACACGCAAGCGGATGCATTGGCCAATCTCGGATCTTCTTTAAGGGACGTTTCGTTTACGTCCGTCCCTATAGTTGATTTGACGAATCCTGCTATCGCTAGGAGCGTTGGGGACGCTGTCACGACGACGGTCGAACGGCTTCAAGACGACCATGAGGTCATTAGTAACATCGGTAACCTCGTATCTGAGAGCGAACCTGACGCGGAGGAGGTAAGTGTCAGTTGGACAAAACCGCTTTATGATTTCCTTGCTAACGACGTACTTCCAACAGATAAGGCAGAGGCACGCAGACTTCGGTTTAAAGCGTCGCGATACATACTCATTCAAGGAGTACTGTTCAAAAAATCTGCCGCAGGCCCCTACCTGCGTTGTTTGGAAAAGGATCTGTGGGGGCAAGTCCTGAAGGACATGCATGAAGGCACTTGTGAAAATCATTCAGGAGGACGCAGCTTATCCAACAGAGTACTGCGCATGGGATACTATTGGCCAACGATGAGGAAAGACGCGATAAGGTATGTCGCCAAATGCGATAGTTGTCAACGACACGCAGGTATGACGCATAAACCTTGTGAAGTTTTGCATCCTACTCTAACACCTTGGCCTTTCATGAAATGGGGCATGGACATAGTTGGCAAGTTACCTCCAGCCCCAGGCCAGAAGGTCTTTATGTTGGCACTAACTGACTACTTTTCTAAGTGGATTGAAGCAGGTTCTTTTCAACAGGTACGCGATAAGGAGGTGATTTCTTTTATATATACTAACATTATTTGCAGGTTTCGTGTTCCGTCTGAGATAGTATGCGATAATGGGTCGCTGTTCATTAGCAACGAGACAAGACGTTTCTGCAATGAATGGAGCATAACGTTGTTAACGTCAACACCCACGTATCCGCAAGCCAATGGACAGGCTGAGTCCAGTAATAAGACGATCATTGACTCTTTGAAGAAGCGACTCACAGCCAAGAAGGGTGAATGGGAGGAAGCGTTACCTTCCATCTTATGGGCTAATCGCACGACACCACGAACTGCGACTGGACAAACACCGTTCTCACTAGTATATGGTTGCGAGGCTGTCCTGCCTTCAGAAGTGAGCGTCCCGACTGCGAGATGTAGTTTAGCGACGGAGCGACAAAACTGCGATGAACTCGTGAACGACTTAGATACCATTGAAGAGTATTCTAGTGAAATCCTGAACCGTTGCAATAATATTGTCTGTTGCATTAGATCGTTGCATCATTGTTAACCATTGCATGTCACCATTGCATTTGATTCAAAATCTACTAGTGGAAGTTCATAGAAAGAACTTAAAGAGATTCATAGAAGAGAGTATTCTAGTGAATTCCTTGTCCATTGTATTCATCATAGTGAAAGAGTTTGATCAAATTGATAGTGAACCTTGTTAATCTTGCGTGTTCTTTATTCGTTTTTCACGTTTTATTGTTTGTTTATTCGCTTCCATTGCAACAAACTTGGTACCAGAGCTTGAGATTAAAACTAGTGTAAGGAATCTGGGAAGATAAATACGATGAACTCGAAGATTGACAAGTTTACGGGGAGCTAAGATTTGTTTTGGGCTATGGCAGATAAAGATGCGTGCTTTATTAAAGCAACAAGGCACCTGGAAACCTATTGTAAAAAATGATGACAAAAGCAAAGCTGTAGACGACCCTAGTAAGGTCGAATTGGAGGCAATAAAGGAGAAGGTTCACTCCATGATTTTGCTATGTTTGGTTAACGATGTGATCACGAAAGTTGCAGAAGAAATGACTGTTGTTACATGACAAAGTCACTCACCAACAAGTTGTTTTTGAAGCAACGTTTGTTTCACTTGTGCATGCAAGGAGGTACGTCTCTAAGAGATCATTTAGATAAACTTAATATTATTTTACTTGATTAGCATAATGTAGATGTTAAGATTAAGGATGAAGATGATGCTTTTATTTTTATTGTTTCACTTCCAAATACATATGAAAAATTTGTTGAATCATTTGTTGTTGGGAGAGAGACTGTGACCCTAGAAGACGTGAAAAATCAACACTATTTACGAGGGAGTTGCGCCAGAAGGCGGCAACGACATAGAGTGGTGGAGATTCATCGGTTGGGTTAGTGGTAACTCAGCTAAGGGGAAGGTTATTAAGAAGAAGAAAAAGTCTAAGGGTAAAGGGGCCAATCCCAGGAATGTCTGTCACATCTGTAAAGAACCTTACCATTGGAAGCATTAATGCCCTAAAAATCCTAAAGCTTCCAATGATAACATTTCTCAACAAGGTACAAAATATGATTCCGAGGAGGGCTTAGCACTAGCAGCTGTTGAAGTGTCTAGTCAGTCTAACCATTGGGTTCTAGATTCGGGGTGGTCTTACCATATATGTCCTCATCGTGATTGATTTACCTCTTATGAGTCTTGTGATGGTGGTAATGTTATCATGGGTAACGATGCTACTTGTAAGGTTGTAGGGAGAGGTTCCATTAAGATAAGAACCACTGAGGGTGAGGTTCATACGTTGATGAATGTTTTGCATGTTTCACAGTTAAGGAAAATTTTGATTTGTCTGGGAGTCTTAGATAAAGGAGGGTTTAATTTTTCTAGCTCGGATGAGGAACTATTTGTGCGGAAAGGTTCGAAGTTGGTGAAGGGAACCAAGTGGGTACTTTGTATGTTGTGCAGTGTATTACTATACTAATTGGTTATGCAAATGTTGAATCTACGAGTCCTGAGGAGGTGACTAAGTTGTGGCACAAACGAGTTGGTGACATGGGTGAACATGGGATGCATATATCATCCAAGATGAATCTTGTTCATGGCCACAAGGTGAAGAACCTTGACTTTTGTGAACATTGTGTGTTGGGTAAGCAACACCGGGATAAGTTTAGCAAGGGTATTCATATAACTAAGGCTACACTGGATTATATTCACTCAGATTGTTGGGGCCTGATCGGGTAGAAGGTATATGAGGATTCAGTTTCTTTGTGACTTTTATTGATGATTTCCCCATGTACAATTGGCTTTATTGTTTAAAGCATGAAGGAGAGGATTTTAAGACTTTTGTGCAATGCAAAGTCTTAGTGAAAAATCAGACAGGCAAGAAGATTAAAAGGCTACCTACGGATAATGGTCATGAATTTGTTGATGATGAATTCAATGAGTTTTAGGAGAACACCATAGCAGAATAGTGTTGCAGAGCGGTTGAATCTAGGGGTGTAAGTTATTTGGTTAAAACCGAAAACCAAACCAAACCAAACCAAACCGAATTAGTAATTTGGTTTGGTTTTTTTTTTGAAATTCGGTTTGGTTTGGATTAAAAAAAAAAAAATGGTTTTTTGGTTTGGATCGGCTTTGGTTTTGGAAAACCGAAAAAACCGAAATTGAAAACTGGACCAAGCGACCTGCCCAGCGCCCCAGCCCACTTAATGTCTTTTGAATCCTAAACTACTAACCTTCTAAAGACCTAAACTAAACCAGTAAAGAGTAAACCCTAACTCCTCCTCTCCACCTCCTCTCTTCTCCTCTCCCTGACGGGCGACGGCTGCGACCTAAACTACAGATCCCCACGCGGCACGCCGGCACGCCGCACGCGACAGAACTTGAAGAGGTTGTGCACGCCATTTCCTCTTTCAGATCAGGTATTTTTTTTGTTTATTCTTTTTATTATTAGTTACGAAAATATATCAATCTCTGTTTTTTTTTTGTTTTTTTTTTAATATTAGTTGCGAAAAATAGAAAATATGAATATATTGTCATTGATCTCTGTTTTTTTGTTTGTGTTTATTTTTTTTAATATTAGTTATGAAAATACCAAATTATTATCACTTAACATACGAATTTTGTCTGTTATTTTTTTTTGTTTCTTTTTTTTTTTTAATATTAATTTGGTATTTCTTAATATTAACAATATTTAACATACGAAAATATGAATATACGAATTTTAACTAGAGAAAACAATAACTGTTATTACTTATTAGTAATTTAGTAGTGTAAATGTCAGTGACTCATTGTATTGTCCCTTAAATTAGTAGTGTAAATGTCATTATATTATCTCTTAAATTAGTAGTGTAAATTAATAGTGTAAAATTAGTTATGAAAATAGGAAATTGATATCACTGATTCACTGCTGTTTTGTAGAATCATTTAGACATCTAGTAATGTCTTCTGCCGGAAATGTTGAAGCTCCACAACCACCACAAGCATCTGCCTCCTCCAAGAAGGGAACTCGGAAGCGTATGAAAGATCGATCACCAATTTGGGAGCACTTTGAGAAGCAAGAAACAGATGAAGGAATTCGAGCATAATGCAAATATTGTGCGCTTAGGTATAATTGTGACCCAAAAAAGAATGGAACTAGTACTTTGTGGGCTCATCTCAACAAGTGTCGTAAGTATCCCTATAACACACCAAGAGATTCTAAGCAAAGTTTATTGTCTTTTCAATGTGTGAATAAGAAAACTGGTGTGACTAGTAGTAGTCTTTCTTATCAAAAATTTGATGCTCAAAGTTGTAGAAAAGCTTTGGCTTTGATGATTATTATTGATGAATTGCCATTCAAATTTGTTGAGGCTCAAGGTTTTAGAAAATTTTGTGGTGTGTTGGAGCCGAGATTTCATGTGCCTTCTAGAGTGACAATTGCAAAAGATTGTTATGAGATATTTTTAGGTGAAAAGAGAAAGCTTAAGAGTTTTTTGAAAAAGAATAATTCAAGGATATCCCTTACTCCTAAAGTTGTTGAGAGTTTGATTTGTGCCCAAGATTGGCTACGCTCTTCCCCAATTCCTATGTGTGTGGAAGAAGACTTGGAATACGTGGAACAACTTGAAGAAGGTAATATATTATATTTGCATTTACTTTATTATGTTTGTGTTAGTAGATTTTGTTGCTATTAATTATGTTTTCCTTTTGTATTTTTCCTTTTATTTCAAGATTTGAGTAAGATTGTGCTTGAGGACGTTGATGAGGATGATGGTTGATCCCCGAGACCGTTGATATTGAAGATGACTAAGCCATGCCGAGATGTTTCTTGCTCCTAGCTTTATGAAGTTGATTTAGCATTTAGATTGACGTGTTTGTATTTTAAAAAATTGTTTGGTACTAATTACTATCACCATAAACATGTATCAAATGGTAGAAATTTTATGTTGGTGGCATTGTATGATGTAACTTGGTAGTTGGTAAACTTAAAGCTTGGAAGCAGGGTTATTTTTATCGAAAAGTTTGGTTTACATTCGGTTTGATTTGGATTTTGAAATATGAAAAAATATGGTTTGGTTTGGTTTGGATTTTGAAAGATAAAAAAATTCGGTTTGGTTTAGTTTGGTTTTTGGTTTCATATTTTGGTTTGGTTTGGTTTGGATTGAGTCGAATTTCGGTTTGGATTTGGTTTGGAAATTTCAAAACCGAATTTATTTCGGTTTGGTTTGGTTTTGACCTAAAACCAAACCAAAAACCGAACTTACACCCCTAGTTGAATTAGATCTGCTAGAGAGAGTTTGATGCATGCTATCTAATGTAAGGTTAACTAGAAAGTAACGGAGTGAATCTGCGAAAAAGGCATGCTACTTGATAAATCTTGGTCCACATACAGGTATTGACTGCAAGATACCTTATGAGGTATGGTCTGGGAGAAGTGCTGATTATTCTAGTTTGTGTGTCTTTGGTTGTATTATTTATTATTATGTTAGTGAAGGTAAACTTGAACCAAGGCCTAAGAAGGGTTGTTTTTTGGGATATGGAAATGGTGTTAAGGGTCACCATATTTGATCCCCATTAGAAGGGCGTGTCATACTTAGTAAAGATGTTACTTTTGATGTTAAGACTATGTTTGTATCTGCTAACAAACCTGCAAGTCAAAGCTGATGATAACACTCCTAAGGAATTGAGCAAGTAATTACGGCAGTTCCTACTTCTGAGACACAGGTTCGATTCAGGAGGAGGATGATGTTCCAATAGATTCTCCTACTGCGAAGACTAGTTAGATAGATGGAGTTATTGCTGATGAAATAACTAAACTCGAGTTTGATCATGAGGAAACTGCTGATGAAGGTAAAACATGACCTAGGAAGAAGACGTAGTGACTAATTGAACAGATAAAAGGCCGAAAAGTTCATGGCCGAAACTACTGTGTAAAGGAGATGATTAGGTATGCATTACATGTAGCCGGTGATATAGTCACCTGAACCAATGTCCTACAAGAAAACATTTTTTAGTAACGAATCATTCAAGTGGCTAGTTGTTATGAGTGAGGAGATAAAGTCTCTTCGCAAGAATCATACATGGGAACTCGTGAAAGTGCCACATGGTAGTAAGGTGGTGGGTTGCAAGTGGGTGTTCAAGAGGAAAGAAGGAATTTCAGAGGGTGGTGACAGTGTTAGATACAAAGCCAGACTAGTTTCTAAAAGGGTTCATACAATGGGAAGGGTAGACTACAATGAGATTTTCTCACATGTGGTACGGCATACTTCTATTAGAGTGTTATTAGCAATAGTAACACATTTTGATCTGGAGCTTGAGCAGTTTGATATGAAAACAGATTTCCTACATGGAGAGTTGGGCGAGGATATTTTGATGAGTCAGCCAGAGGGATTCGATGTTCCAGGGAAGGAGAACTTTGCTTGCCGACTAAAGAAGTCCTTGTATGGACTTAAGCAGTCACATAGGCAGTGGTATAAGATGTTTGACAGCTTCATGGTTGAGCATGGCTTTTATAGGGGTCCTTATGATTGTCGTGTTTATCATAGCAAGGTGGAGGACGGTTCTTATATTTATTTATTATTATATGTTGATGACATGCTTATTGCAACAAAGAAAACGTTAGATGTAGTGAAATTGAAAGCTTATGAGTTCTGAGTTTGACATGAAAGACTTTGGAGCAGCAAGGAAGATTCTAGGCATGGAGATTTATAAGGATCGTGCTCAGAAGAAACTTTTCCTTTCTAAGAAAACTTACATCTTGAAGGTACTCGACGGGTTTGGTATAAGTACTCTGAAACTGTTGATACTTCTGCTACTGCTACTGCTACTGCTAATGCTAATGCTCGTGTTTCTGTCGTTCTTCTTCCTCAATCTGATGAGGAGAACGAGTACATGTCTAAGGTTTCGTATGTTAGTGTCGTTGGTAGTTTGATGTATGCTATGGTGTGCACTAGGCCAGATATAGCTCATGTTGTTAGTGTTGTTAGTAGGTTTATTACTCAACCTGGGAAATAACACTAGCAAGCCGTGAAGCGAATTTGCCGCTATTTGAAAGGAATGGTAGATGTGGGTCTCATATATGGGAATGATACTGAGTGCTTGGTGACTGAATATTCTGATTCGGATTATGCTGCGGATATAGACATTAGAAGGTCAATGACTGGGTATGTATGCACTCTAGGAGGGTCGTGATTAGTTGGAAGGCTACGTTGCAGTCTTCAGTGACTTTGTCTACTACGGAGGCCAAGCACATGGCTCTAACTGGTGTGGCAAAGTAGGGTATACAGGAACATGGTTTGGTTAGTGATTTAGGTTTACATCATGATTGTGCGACTGTGTATTGTGATTGCTTGAGTGTTATTCGCCAAGGATCAGGTGCATCATGCTAGAACTAAGCACTTTGATGTGCGATATCATTTTTCGAGAAGTGAGAAGCGGATAGTGGTGAAGAAAGTTGGGAACTGCTGATAACCCAGTTGATATATTCACCAAGCCAGTTCTGGTTCGCAAGTTCAAACATTGCTTGGACTTATTGAATGTTGATAGTCACATATAGCCTCCTTTGGGGGGTTGTTGCCTCAAGGTGGAGGCAATCCCGACCCTGGGATAAAGAGGGAAAAGTCCGGCTCTGGGTTAAGGTGTGAGACTTGGGAGGGGTCAAGATCTCGTGTATTGTTGAGAGATATCATGGTTATTATTTCAAGGTGCAGTACTTATAGAAGATGCAAGTCAAGGTGGAGATTTGTGAGAATGATGACTTGATCTTGACCATAGGAGTGTTGGGTTGTACGGCAATCGACGAAGGAGATCATCAATTGTTGAAGGAATTTGTCCAGAGCTGCAGGGCGCGGCAAAAGCAGTAGTGTGGATTCGCGAGCCGTGGAGCGCGGCCAAATTAGTCTTGATGTTGTAGCGTGGGATGTCGAGCCACGGGTTGCGGCAAATGGCGGACTTCTTGAATGCAGCAGCACACGCATTACGCGGGGGGTGGGGTGGTCATTAAATGACCTAGGGCTTGTTTCTTTTAGCCTCTTATTCTCATGTATTATTAACCTAGCCATATATGCTCTATTTGTGGGTTAATTAGAATAATCATCCAAATACAAGACAGAGAAAACAATAAAGAAGTTCATAGAGAGAACTTTGAGAGATTTATAGAATGGAGTATTCTAGTGAATTCCTTGCCTATTATATTCATTAATCCGCTTGATCATAGTGAAAGATTTTCTCCCTTCCATTAGGATGTAGCTATCAAATTGATAGTGAACCTCGTTAAATCTTGTGTCTTCTTTATTCGTTTTTCGCTATTTATTGTTTGTTTATTCACTTCCGTCGAAACAATGTCAACTTTGTATTCGAAGAGAATTTGATCTATAAGGTATGGGTTGTAACACCCCGATAATTCTCTCTTTTCAGAAATAACTTTATAATATAGAACTTAGAGAATTACCCAGGCATTATCGCCCGTGTGATAACGTATCGGCTTATTCAGAATTTTGCAGCAGAAAACAATTTACTAAAAACCAACTTTATTAATACTTACTAAATAAATGACAAGTGTTTGAAACTTAAACACACCAACTTAAGTAAACCACATCTGAAATAAATATGTTCTTACGAAAACAAAACTTAAACTACGCTAGATATATATAGTCTCTCCACTCCAGATTCCCAATGTGATGCACATCTGCGAACCTGTACTGTCAATTCTATATCGACTCTGCTCACCAGAAGGATCATCACAGGATCAATAGGCAAAGCCATGATCACACACACAAGTAAAGCACGTAATCAGCAAAGCTGAGTACTACATATCAAATATAAATATTCCTAAACATGATACTAAACAATAACGTGTAGGAATAAATAATAAATAAACATATAATAATCTGCAGGGAACTTTTACTGAAATAAACCCAAACATCTTTTGATACTTAAATGGAATAGTTATTGGACGAGTTGACTTAACTACTAATGTGAAATGCGAGCGCGACTCCGCATTTCAGAGTTACCTGCGATATCGAGGAACTTTTGAAATAAAAGAGGGATGGTGATCAATCCATTCCTAGAAAAGCCATGGGCTACCACCATGTACTCCAACCCTTATGTCCAACTCTAGACGTGCACCAGTCTAAAGACTATAACTTATTCTCGTTACACTTTACGTTATTTACATATTATTACCTATATTGACACGCACATATAAGTGACACATACATAAATAAACAGACATTCACAACTGAACTTATTTTATCTTTGGATTTAACACGTGATCACAATTCACAATCCAAGACTACTTTAATTCCTTTTTACTCTTAACTTTATACTTGTTGAAGCTAGCCAACAACAATCTTACCTTTATATAGGTATAACTTGTAACTTACCAAATAAGGTCCACGGCCCTCATAAAATAATAAAATAATACTTCTCAAAGAATACATGCATTACATGATTTACCTTAACATATACTAATTCTTATATGAATTAATAAATAAACTAACTTACATGCTTGCATCAATTATTCCATACAAATATTATAATTCAATAATCATAAACAATTCTAAGTCACATGTTGCACACAGGCATAAAACATGTAAAATAATTCCAGAAATCACATATACGAACAAATCAGGTTATCTAGCTAAAAATTTAAACCTTCCTTAAAATGTTACTAAGCCACATAGCACGTAAATAATGTACGTACCTCGCTATATACTAGCCTGTAGGCCACTTTTAAATCGTTAAAAGTCTCCTACAACGTATTATCTGCCTAGAAAATAAAGTAACTAAAATTAATAACTTGAACCAAAAATTACAGCAACTTTAATCAAATTAAAACCCCTTAAAACACGTTTTAAAATCATTTTTTAAGTGTCAAACTTAAGTTATTTTTAATTCCTAGTATAGTACTACTATTCTAGCAATTAAAAATCCTTAAAAACTTCATAAATAATTCTTTTCTGGAATTACAGCACTTTTAAAATCTAATAACCATCCTTAAAACATATCTCATAGTTCATAATATATTTCTTTAGTTTCTAGCAAATAAAAACCCTAAAAACTCTTACTTCCATGATTAAAACTAAAAATAAACTTAATAAAACAAATCTGAAATTTCTTATAATATAAACTATGATGACCGAAATTATATATATAAAAAAACAGTAAAATTTAATTAGTAAGCATGATAAATAATAATAAAATAACATAAAAACCCAGTCTTTTAATGGAATCTTAGGAAGGAAGAAAGAAAACAACCGACAAACGAAGGAGGATGGAAGGCGCCGGCACAGCAGCACACGACAGCAACCCAGCAGCAGCACTTTCGGATTTTTGAGCAAGGTTTGTGATGTTTCTTTTTGAACAAGAAACGTTACTTGAAGAAGAAGAAACGAGATTTGAGAGAGAGAACGAGAATGGCGCACGAAGGGGAGAGAGAAAAGTCGAAGGAAGGGGAAAAGAGGTAAAGCAACGTGATTTTGAGGAAAATAATTGGGTAGGGTGAAATAATTGGGTTTTAGGATATTTATGTAAAGGCTTCCCTTGATGGGCTTAGGAAAAGAGATGATGTTTAATGAAATTTGATGACTAATAAGATGGACAATTTAAGACTTTAGTCATCAACATGACTCTTTCCCTTTATATCCTTCTAGGATTTTCGATTCCATTAAACTCTTTTCAATATACTTTAATATTTAAAACTTTTATGAAAACATGCTTAATTAAAATATTTCTAATTTATTAAGCTATGAAAAATAATTTCATTTGACTTTTAAAAATAGTCAACCCTTTTTAAATAGTCAAATCATTTTTCAAACTCATTTGGATCTAAATATAACTATATAAATACTTAAATATATTTATAAAAATTCTTTAAAATTGAGGGGGATTACATGGGTTCAATAACTCAGGTCAATATAGGACAGTTTCTCGGCTTAAGTTGTGTCGCCATATAAGAAATGAGCATTTCATGGTTTTTTTTGTATGGATTGTTTTCGGGTTGGGAACTTGGGATTGGTCAAAGTCCCACTTTATTTCAGGGTCCCAATTGAATTTCGTGTAGGCTTTTCTTTGTCATATATGAGTCTCAAAAATCAATTAGGGTTGGCGTGAGTGGTTAAGGGCCTCTCGCTCCTTAACCAAAGTTGATTTTATCAATTATTTAGTATTAGAATATTAGAATCATTTTTATCGAAAAAATCATTCATTTTTCTAGGACAAGATGAAAGAGTCTCGAGTTTGAATCTTGGTTTTGGCAAGACCATCTTGAAGATTTTGGGGCCCGGTTCTAACATGAAAATTGGCCCCTAAATCTATAGAAAATAAAGATGAAAGGTTAGAGTTCTTAAGATGGAAAGTTGAAAATCTAAAGATAAATCATTGACAAATTTATTAAGGCTGGAAAACAAGGGTGATTTCTTCAAATATAAAGTAAAATTTTCTAAATAATATATTTTGGGGCCTTTATAATTTTGGGGGCCCTATGTTGTTGGGCTCTTTGCACACCCTCATCTACCCCTCTAGGTTTTGGAAAAAATCCCATTTGGAAGGAATGCTCCCTTTTGAGGTACCATGCAAACTCTTGCAGAAGATTAGTCCACTCGTTGTAGACGGTGGGAAATTACTCATAGTAGGACAAACAAATATATGAGTCTAAAAAACTGGGTATTTCGTGATTATAGAGCCAACCTAATTTGGACAATTAAATGTCACCGATAGCTAATTTAGCGAGTGGCATAATGGTGACTCCATGGCAATTGCTTGAGAATTTTCGGTCTTTAATTATTGTTGCATGCTTACATTTTTCCTTTTCAATGGACTTTTGACACCAAGTTTAAAGCTCAACCCATTATAAGTTTATAATGCAACATAAATATATAATTTATTTGATGCCAGATTGGAAATTATTTACTACGTGGTTGACCCTTTTATACTGCATGGTTAACTTTGTTTCTTAGGCAAACTGGGCCTTATGCATGGCTAGTTAGTTCCTTTAGTCACAATCTAAAAACAAAAACATGTACGCCAAATAATGCCTTGCTAATTTGTATCGTTGATTCTATAAAAATATATTCATAATAACTTTCTAAACTTAAGTCGTATCAAATGAATTATTGAACGTCAAATTCATCTAAGTTCTAAGATGTAAGAGGAGAAATAATCAGAGTTATATATAATACTATATTCTTTTTCAAATACATCGTAATATATATGCAAGTACGTACTCCAACGGTGTTACAACACTATTGGAACACAAGGTGACACTCAAGAGGGGGGGTTGAATTGAGTGACGGAATCTAATCGATTTTCGCAAAATCTTTGTTATGGCACTGTGCCTGGCACTGTGTCAAACACTCGTAAATCGCTGATTTGAGTTTTTGCGAAAACTAAACTAAAAGTATGTGAAATTTGATACGCAAACACAAGATATAACGTGGTTCAATCTCACCTCTGAGATCTACGTCCACACGAAACAAAACTCTTTATTTCTTTGAATCCTAAAATATCAACTTCTTGATACAATAAGACTCCCTCACTACTAACCCTAGCAGCGCTAACCAACCTTTAACTCTAAGGGGGCGTCTGGTTCGCGCAGGGGTAAGGGAGATGAATCCAGAAAGGGTTACAAGGAGAAAGGAAAGGAATGACCCTGATTTTGTCTGTCTGTTTGGTTCCAACCCTGAAAGGGAATGGTATACTCCCTGATTCCCTTTGTGACTGTTTGGTTTTTTAAGAAAGGGAATCAACAGTTTATTAGATTATACTTCTCACATAACATATTTTACAAGAAAATATATCATTGATAATGCTCCATGATCTTATTGACTATATGGAATGCATCTTGAATTGTAGGCTTGATCTCCATGTTCTTCACATTAACCCAATGGGTTTTCAATCAAAATAAACGTGCAATTCATTCTGGCTTCCTAGGACTCATTAGTGTTTGACATAAATCAAATAAGATCATAGAAGAAAACTTCATTCTAAATCATTCATATCAAAGACTTTCAGCAATACCAACAACAATCTCACCCAAAACCTCACCAAATCCACCTTCATCATTATACGTAATTTTTCATCTACATCACCCAAAACCTCAACAACAATAGAAATCAAAATTTTCATCTACTGCATTTATTTATACGGTGGTCACAGGAAAAAAAAATTCATCTTTATACGTAATTTTCACATCTACATCTACTGAATCTGCATCTACTGCATTTGTTTAATTTATAGAATAACTACTGCATTTTTTTTATATACTGCATTCGCCGGAAAAAAATAAAAAACGAAATTTTGAGTAGAAATCATGCATTGATCGCCGGAGAAAATACATAACTCGCCGGGTTATGGGGTCGTCGTGGTCGGTGCGGTGGTCACAGGTCGGCCGGTGGTCACGGGTTGGCGCGATGGTCACAGGTCGGCCGATGGTCACAGCGGAAAAAAGTTGAAGTGAGTTGAGCAGTATACAAGAGGAGAGAGAGGGGAGGGTAATGAGTTGGGGTAAGGGTTTTCAAAAACCCTTGGGGGGTGGGGTAATCAACTTAGAGGACTTTGGGGGTAACCTAATAGGAAAAATAGGTAAAGGGTTTCATTAAAGTGGTGAAACAAACAACAAAAAAGGGTTTCATTAATGGTTTTTCCCTTACCCTTTCTTAACACCCCCCAACCAAACGCCCCCTAAGTGTTGACACTCTCTATAATAGTGAAATTACAAAAAGAAAAGACCCTCAAAAGTATGATTCTCAATCAAGCAATTAAAGGACAATTACAACCGTACCGTATAATAGTTACTTGAATCTGACTCGAACATTGCTATGCTCAGTGCCTTAGGAAATTGTTTTCAGCTCTTAATATTTCTAATTTTTCTCTCTGAAAACGTAAGTTATGAAAGTGAATTCTAAAACCCTTTTATGGTACATGGCCTGGTCGAAAATCGTACGTTTCAAAATATATTTATCTTTTACTCCTTAATTTAAGGGATAAAACTTTCCTTTTAAGAAAAACAAACTTTATCCTTTTTCATCTTTATCTTTAATTTCTAAAAAGATAAGTTTTTCCTAAATCAATGTTATCAATGTTTATCTTATATTTTGAATAACCAATAGATTTGCTTTTTATCTCAAACTCTTTTATTATCTCAAATTCTTTTTCCAAATTCTATATTAGAAAACCTGAATTTATAAAACACGTTTTATCAAAACACGATTTTTATCAAAATACGTTTTACAAAAAAATCTTTTATAAAAATGGTTTTTATCAAAACACATTTTTATTTAAACTTCGTTTTATTTCAAAAATTAATTTCCTTTCACATAGACATATAATATTAATGCAATAATTTATTTCCTTAACTCTAATAATTATACTAATTTTATATTATCTATATTTAGCACATAGTATATCACCTTGTTCAAGTACATTACATTTTTGCATAAAGTAACTGTACTTAGGAATATAAACTTGCACTTCAATCTTGATTCTTCATTTCTTCAAAGTCTTCATGTATTTATTCCTTTCTCAATCGTCTGTTGCAAACTTTCACTGTTGCAAACTTTCATACTATAACATATTATATTAATTTTCATCATCAAAACATAGCATGTATATGCACAACAAACACATTATCATATTATAGGCCTTGTTTGGTTGAGCTTTTTGAGAACCTGAAAACAGATTCAGTAATCTGAATCCATTTCTTCTTGTTTGTTTTGGATAGTAGGTTAACCATTACCCTTACTTGAGGGTAACCCAAACCCCAAAAATGTTACCCTCCAAGTAAGAGGAGTAACAAAATCATTTTCATTCCTAACAAGTGATTTATTTCCATTGTTGAACCAACCACCTAATAAAAGAAGGGAAATTTTCTCATGTACCTTTGAGATTTGACGTAATTCTCAAATTACCCCTCACATTTGGGGAATTCCTCAGATACCCCTGAACTTTGACTTTGTGTTCAAAATACCCTTAATGCTAACGGAACCCTGACATCGTTAGTTTTTTCTCTCTTTCTCCTCGATTTTCTCTCTCTCCTCCCACCACCCTACATTAATGACTATCTAAAGCTCCAAATTTTCTCTCTCTGCTCTCACCATCCTCCATTGATGATTATTTGAAAACTTTAAAATTTTTCTCTCTCCTCCCACTATCATCCATTAATAACTATCTAAAGCTCCAAACTTTCTCTCTCCTGCCACCTCCATGCCTTTCTCTCTTCTCCCAAAGATTTCGAAAAACCCAAACTAAATACTCCATTGTACCTTTTCTTTTCTACTTCTCTCTCACTCTCTTTCCTCTCACAAATTTATATCAGAAAAAGAGATGTTTTGTTGGTTGAAAATGCTAATTGTACTCAAATCTTCATCTGGGTATCTCATATTTTTGTGAATTTAACGAATTTTGTGCAGATTATACGGTTTGAGCCCTGAATTTTGAAAATTTAAGAAGGATAATTTGTAATTTTTGATGTTTTAGATGATAATGGTAGCTGTCATTTCTATAGTTTTGCTTGACTAATTAAAAGGTTCATCTCAACAAGGAAATGGAGCTCATATAGTAGGATGTCATTGTTTCCATCGTAGAGAGAAACTAGAGTACATTGTTCAGCTCTTCGAGAATGAGAAAATAGGAGTAGAGGAGAGAGAAAGAAGAGATGGAAGATGATGATGAATATTGGGAGGAGAGAGAAAGGCATGGAGGTTGGGAGAAGGGAGAAAGCTTGGAGCTTTAGATAGTGATTAATGGAGGATAATGGGAGAAGAGAGAAATCAATAGAAAAAGACAAAAAAAAAACTAACGGCTCAGGATTTCGTTCGCAGTAAGGGTATTTTAAACACAAAATCAAAATTCAGGGATATGTGAGAAATTCCCAAAACGTAGGGTAATTTGATAATTACGTCAAATTTCAAGGATACCTGAGGAAATTTCCCAAGAAACAATTATCGTTACCATTCCTCCCCTCTACGTGATTCTATTCCATTTCCATTCCTATATCTGAACCAAACGCCTCCGGCCTCCTAAAAATACAATTTTCACAATAATTCATGTTAGTTTAGTTCCTATTATTAATAAAACTAACTATCATGGATTTTCGAAAGGAGGCCAAAAAAATCATCAATAAAACTAATAGAACTTACCAATGCTACTTTCTGACCTAACCTTTCAACAAAAACCTAATTACTTGTTAACGCAAATCCTCAACGTCCCATAAAGGCATAAACGACGTCTTTCCTTTTTTTACTCTTTGTTTTCTTCTTATAGAATTTACTCTCTTCCTTTTTCTGGAAATCACTAAGCTTGTTGTTGACAAGAGAACACATGTATGCCCATTTGTCAACTCCATAACAAAGTTTTGAAAAACCTTTTAACCGTCCCCATATCACAACTACCCTCAATTCAAATGGGTAAGATATACTTGGTGAAGGTTCCAACTCTTCTTCACAAACCCTTTTCTAATTTTCTTTTCTTTGCTTTGATTTCCTCAACAAAAAGTACAAAAACCTAATATAAATCTATGTTGCTCCTACTAGGACTGATAATCAGGTCGGGTTGGGTTAGTTTCAAGTTGACCTGATTTGTATTTCAGGTCACTTACCCCTGACCCAAACCCGACCTAATTTATATTTCGGGTTGAAAATCTCAACCCAAACCCGACCTTATATTTTTCGGGTTGACCTGAAACCAACCCAAAATGACCTGAAATAAAAATCTAAATATCCAATGATCAAAAAATTGCCAACTTAATTCAAAAAGGTAATGTACATGTATGTAACATGTTTAAATTTCAACATTCAAAGCAAGAATTTTCAGGTTGAAGTGAGTTGGGTTTGGCCCAATATTATAACCTAACCGGCTAAGGGCTAACCTAACATAATATAAGTTATTTTTAAATCAGGTCATTTTGGGTTATTTTCAGGTTCAAAAGGTCAACCTGAACCTAACCCATTATATTTTCAGGTCAGGTTGGGTTGACCCATTTTTTTTCAGGTCGAAAATCTCAACCCAAACCCGGAATTTTCAGGTCAATTTCAGGTCGAGTTATCAGGTTAGGTCAGTTTTTGCCAGCCCTAGCTCCTACTATTCACTATTCAGTTCACCTCGAGTACTTATATCGAATTATCGACATTGAGATATGATTAGGACATTTAGACATTTATTCAAAAAATAATTTAATCGGATACTTGAACACCGACGTATTCATGTCAAACATGGATCTGAATCCAAGCAACATAGTTTTTCATTTTCTTTCAAAGGTGGAAAACCAAAGACTAGATGCATGCATTTCATATCAAGATGTCAAAATGGGCGAGTTTACTTGACAATGTCGAAATTATGCGGCGACAGGTTTTGGTGAACTTTTAAAAAATCCTCGTAATTATCTAGTCAAGCTAATTTTCCTCCTTTATTGTCTTTGATGATAATTTTCCTCCTTATATTGTAAAACAAGTAAAAAAAAAATAACCATTCTTAGGCTGTTATATTATGAAATTAGTATTGAAGATATAGGAGAATATGTGGCGACACGTTTGCGTAAACGGCATTGAATATTTAGAATAGCAAACTATAATTGTAATCCTCCCAATTATATTAGCAAAATAAATTTAAGTCTTAGCTGCCATCTAATTTTCTCTATCCTCTCATTATCCTTGTCAGCATTTCAATATTACACATCATACATAGTTAAACTATTATTTTAATAGAAATAATTCTCTACGACTCACTCCTATCGTACTCCATCATTGATCTTTGACTAATTTTTGCTCATCACACGTGTTTATCATGAAGAGTTCTCCTATCTACACTCAATCAACGGCTCCAAGTAAACATCATAGATTATACAACAGTCTTAAATCGGACGGTGGAGGGTAGGCAATTTCTCCGCCTAACACGTGTACAATGATTAATCTTGATTTTTCATCTCGTGAAACAAGTAGAGAAATTTAGCTGATCCACTACTTAATTAGTTATATTAGCCATCATATATAGCCATACGTTAAAGAATATTCGAGAAATATTTTTTCCTTTACTGAATTATTCTTTTAGAAAGATTTGATATGCAAATGTACCTACATGAGGCTAAAAATGAAAACATATTAAGTATACGTAACATTAATAGACGTATGATTTTGCGATAACATGTTTAATATTTGATTTGATCAGGGCTAATCATATTCAATTAAATGTAAATATAAGATCAAACCACGGCTATATAAGTTTAGTTAGGTCTAATAACTTTAATTTAAATAAGTTTAAGTCAGTACAATCGTATATCAAAATGTTTAATTTTGTTCTTTTTACCTATGTTGTACTTCTTTTATTTTATTTTTTCCTTATCCTTTTCACTTTTCTACTAGCGTCTCTCTTAATATTCATCTTTTAAACTTAAACACTCTCTTTGTGTCTTTTTGTTTGCTACATTGTTGATGTGCGATTTTCAAGACGTTATATATATAACCCTTAATATCTTTTATTTCGTTTGAGTAAAAATTATAAAAATTTGATATTATTAATTACACATCTAGACGAATTTTACAAGACCACATATAAACACTACTACAATGTAAAAAAAAAAAAAGAAAAAGAGCAGGAGTATCTTTTATGATACATTAGTAAAAATTCTCACTACTAGATATTAATAAAGCAATAATTAAGATGAGTCAAACAATATTCTCACGAGGTTGTCGTGTAAGCGACCGCCTACTTCTAAATTAAAATTAGACCACATATAAACACTACTACAATGTAAAAAAGAAAAAGAAAGAGAGTAGGAGTATCTTTTATGATACATTAGTAAAAATTCTCACTACTAGATATTAATAAAGCAATAATTAAGATGAGTCAAACAATATTCTCACGAGGTTGTCTTGTAAGCGACCGCCTACTTCTAAATTAAAATTAGACAATGGTAAGCGGTAAGCCTAAGATTAAAAAGAGAATTAGCCAATTGTAACTAGGTTAATTTTTCTCGGTGACTCGTTTAATTCATTTAGTAATTAGGTCTACTTTTATATTAAAATTAGATAGTCTCTTTTAATAATTTTTGTATTCTCGCATGTTCATCGATTGAAAAAAAATTAAAAATTATCTTGAAGTATGAATAGTATCAAAATTATAAATAGAAAAAATAAAATACAGAAGGAATAATTTTTTTTTATTTGAGTTTGTTTTGATTTAACAGCTGGGTTGTCTCGTCTTTTACTTATCTCCCTAACCCTTGGGGACCTATATAAAGCATTTGCAGCCTACAACATATGCATTCAAACCTTCCTCCTTCCTTCCGTATATTTCCAAACTTCAAAACAAACCAAAAATATAAACACTACTACACCTAATTTTCCAATTTTTATTGATCTTCTGATTCATTCATTCTTTCAAAAAACAAAAAATGGCGTTCAAGAAAACGCTAGTTCAAAGATTATTCAATCTCTCAAGATTCTCAACACCAGCCGTATCAAAAACCCCCGCCGGAAAACCACCGGAACCTTCTAGAATAAAGCGCAACATGCAACGCCGTCCACTCTACCAGTCGGCAAATTCACCGGCACCATCAGGTCTCCGGTTATTCCCTCCTACCGGAGAAAACCTTGTTGAGAAGTTAAAATCAATGAACATTGCAAAAGACCGCATTCAATTAAGCGGATTATTACCACTTCCTCACGTGACATCAGATACGGCGCGTGAGGATGACTCGCCGGCAGGGTTGTCGGTAAGTGAGGTGAGGAAAGTATTGAGAGCGTCGCAAGTAGAGATGATAAGAGAGAGATTAGAAGAAGTTGAAAAAGATTGGGTAACGTATGAGAGATTTATGGAGTTAATTGAAAAAAGTTGTGGTGGGAATAAAGAACAAGCGTTAGGGTTTGCTAAAACTTTGGATGATTCTGGTTCTGTTATTGTTTTGGGTAACGCTGTTTGCTTGCGTCCTCATCAGGTTGGTTTCTTATTTTTCATTTTCTCTCTCCTCCTTTGTTTTTCATCTGATTTTTTGTGTTCTCATTTGATTTTACTCTCTATGTCAAATTAGTTGCAACATTTGCATTTCATAAACATTGAAAATATGTAAATTTAACATAGGAGAAAACAAATGTTGTTTACTAATTTGTTGTGGGGAGTAAAATTAAATTGGGTGTTTGAATTTGTGTTATATCTGAGATGGATGAAAACTGATGAGATTTATTATGTGTGTTTTTTTGTGATTTTGATTTTCTTCTGGACAGGAAATTAAATCTTTGGTACGCCAGATCTAAAAGGGTTCCACTTTTGACATCTATTTTATCGTTTGTGGACCAATTTTTAGCATTCTGGTATTTTTTCCAGGAGGACAGTGGGAAGAAAGAGGGGAAAAACAAAAATAAAAGAAAAAGAGGGAGGAAAGAAGGGAGGAAAGAAGGAAAAAGAAAAATGAAATACAAAGAGTTCTAAATTAGTTTTTAGAGGAAAAAGATGAGAGAAAGACATTTTCTGGGACTTTTTTTGTTTTATTCCAGTTCTTAAAATCATCCAACTTCCCCCCACCCCACAAAAACAATGGAAAACAAAATTGAAAAGATTTAAGAGAGATACAATTATCTCCTAATAGGAAATTATTATACATAATGTTAATCTTAATCTTGATACAAGTTTCTATACAAGCGTTTGAATGTCAATTAAACAAGTTTTTCCATCAAAAAGAAATCCAACCATTTTTCTTGATTTATGTCTGTTCACTTGATTTCAAAAACTCAAACTAATGTTTCAGGGGATTTGAGGGGGGAAATAATATTAGTTGGTATGATGGTACCTAATTTACATAAACTTTTTTGTTCATAATAAAATCAGTAGTCCTTTTGTTTGAGATTAATTAACCTTGATCGTCTTATTTTATCTCACTAATTTATAAGTCAAAATTATTGTCAAGTGAGTTCTTGTTTTGTTGTATATCAATTAAAAAGATAAAGATCCAATATGTGTTTTGGAGATTCTGGAAAAGCACGTAGAAACTTCTTCAAGTTAATAACTTGAAATTATGCATAAATACAAAATTACATGTTTAATGTCACATATCTTAAAGAAAAAGGGTCATATTCATGTAAGCAGTAGACATTTGATTGCTGTCATCAGCCATTTTTCCATTGTAATGGCCCAGGTCCTTTTGCAAGAAAATGACCTTTAGAAGTTAGAACATCATCATACACTTGCATTTTCCGTCCATTTTTAGCAATCATTTTGAAATAGTCATACATGACTCCTATAGGAGTCTTATTTGGTGGTTTTTGTCCTATTGTGTGAACATGAACATTTTAACATGTATTCTGATGTAACATGCCAAAAATACTACTTCCTCCGTTTCATTACTCCAGAATTAATTGGGAGTAATTTACCATTGTAACTTTGTTAAGTAACAGCCTGTTAATGTTAAATCATAGTCTTCATATTACTGGCTAATGTAAGTGGAGCCAAGTTTTACCCAAACATCCTTTGTTTCCAATTTCTTTGGTTACAGGTAACTAAGGCCATTCAGAGCCTAGTCACACCTTCCGTAGTTTTGGACCCCAACGACCCTCGAAGGGAAGAGCTGGAGTTGATGGAGGAGCAGAAAATGGAGCTTGACCGGAAGGCAGAGGCACTAGTTCGCCGGGAGTTGTGGGCTGGGTTGGGCTACATGGTGGTCCAAACCGCGGCCTTTATGAGGCTCACATTCTGGGAACTTTCTTGGGATGTAATGGAGCCCATTTGCTTCTATGTTACTTCTGCCTACTTTATGCTTGGCTATGCATTCTTCCTTAGAACATCTAAGGAACCTTCTTTCGAAGGCTTCTTCCATAGCCGCTTTAGTGCTAAGCAAAAGCGCCTTATGAAGAGTCATAATTTCGATCTCGAGAGGTATAATGAGCTCAGGAAAGCTTTTGACCCCCACTATCTATCATCCTCCTTGGATCATAGTAAGATGTTTAAGCTTCATCACCATAAAACTAATTGAAGAAAACAGGGATTATTGATACTTTTTATTTTAATTTTTACAGTGTTTGATTTCTAATCAGCGGATAAGCCTTTACTGTAATCTTTTTTGGCCCCTTATCCAAGAATTGTAATTCTCTAATGATGAAAATGTTGGCTTAAGTCAGCTGCGGGCTGCGGCTGTGTAAAGTAATGGAGAGGAACCCATTATTTCTTGTTTCACCAATGTACTCCAATTTGAGATCCCTATCTTTGAGGAGAGGAAAAGAAAACGAAATCATTTACAGACTTTGGGGTTGCTCAGGTGTTAAATGTAATGTTCGTCTCAAATTAATTGCCACAATTCATATTGGAATAGAACAAAAGAGTAGAGAAAAAAAAATGTCGAAAAGGATACGTGTATATAAATTGTGACAATGAGAAATATAAAAGTTGTGCTATTGGTAATGAATTTGGGATGGAGTAAATTGTTTGTTTTAGGATTTGTATATGCACTGAGATCTTGTAATTGTAATAGATGGTCCGATGACATGAAAGAATGCTGCTTGTTTGTATATATTACACTACTAGTACTACATATGGGAATGGTATTATTCAACCATTTTGTGACGATAGTTGATGTTTGAGGAATAAGATTCTCCCCACTTTTTATCTTCGAATTACAACACCTTAATAGAAGAATATAAGTTCTAAAATTGTCGGTAATGAGAATCGGAAATCTAACCGTTGCATAGAGAATTAGAAATTTCAATTGCTAAAAAACTTTTAGGGGGCATTTGGTTCATATAGTGGTATGGCCGTATGGGTTTGGAATTAGAAATGAAACCAAGATGGTATAGGTTTGAAACTTGATACCTAATACTATATGTTTGGTTTTCATACCGACCTACCTCGTGGGTTTTAAAACTGCATACTTTATAGGTTTGAGGTATTGATTTAAAACTTTTAATTTTGTAAAGAAATACTATGTATGAGTTTTGCTTATTCTAAACCCATACCTCATACCAAAATCATTTGAACTAAACGCTCTTTTAGGACCCTGAGAGGTAGGCAAATGTAACACAGAACAAGAGATGGCAAGTGACTGAGTAAGCAGCAGCCGATACGTAAATGTGACAAATCTTAATTGGCCGCTGAAAACTGGGAGGATCAACAAAATGGGAAATGGTGAATTGCAGCACTTGCCGCTAAATGGGAACTGTAATAGTGGGGGCAATGTTTAATGGCATATATGATCATTAATGGAGGTTGAAACTTTTTTTTTTTTTTTGTTGAGGAGAAAGATCACCTATTTCGTTGTCTTGACGATTGTATGCCAGATTGATTTTTATGTTTACCTCATGATAGTCAAGTGTCACTCAACTTACTGCATATGTCAATGGAGCTGCAGACTGCAGAGTGTAGGGTATCTTCCAAATTTGTATAAATGAGATTTTGGGAGGAACCAGGGGAGGTGAAATCATACCAATCTCATGCATTGGGAGTTCAAAATCCTGCATCTTTTTGAAGTCTGATTCATACCAAATTCTAGTATTGCCTTGTGATATCCAAGCAAAACTCCAAAATTTTACCAAATGTATGTCTGTTGTTAATGAACTCCTGTGCACGAAGGCAGGAAGTAGTAAGGTTTGGTTTTGTTGGTCGGAAACATTTTTAATGAAATATGAATTTTCGTAAGCAATTTGTTTTATTTCACAAAAAAAAACAATTTGTTTAGAAAAGATAGTATTCTAGTATAGTAGTTTTCTTTTGTATGGTCCCGAGCTTTGCCTAACTCCTTTCCTACCTCTCAGAGAAAAAACTTTAAGCCTATTCGATAAAAGTAGTTGTTTGAGTAGATGTTGGTTGTTCGAGTAGTTGTTAGTTGTGTGCTAGTAGTTGTCGGCTTTTAACTGTGAAAGTAATTATTTAAAATATATGTGTTTGGTAAAAATAGTTTTAAAGATTATAATTATAATATTAATTTCGATAACATGATCAATTATTGACTTGCTTTCTTTTAATAATATTAGCCGATTTTTATGCCACATTTATCATTTTATATAATTTTATTAATTTCATATACAATATTAATCATTTATCGTACCACAAAACTATTTCACTAAATAACATTAAGCTTTTAGTAAAAAAAGAATGATATTCTTTTCTAGAAAAATTTTACTGTGATTATCTACAATGATGTCATGGTAGAAACATTATTCATTCCTCTAAACAATTCCTAATAAAGAGAATTAGAGAGAAAAATGAAAATGAAATATGATGTTATTTATATTTTTACAAGAACCCCATGCACATGTACGGACGCACCTAGTACTTTTGCTGGAATTTCACGAACAAAGAGGGAGGAAAAAAGGTGAATCAATCGTTGACGTTTTGACAAAAATCCGACAAAAAGCTGTGTAGTTCGATAATATGTTTAGGGTATTTTTCACGTTAAAAAAATTAGATAAGGTGTTTTTTCACAAAAATCGAAACAAATAAAATCTTCTCGATGGTTTTTTTTCCTTTTCACTTTTACTTTTCACGTATGTTAATGCAAAATTTTGAGCATAAATATCCTTACTTTGTATATGTAAAAATTAAAAAAATTAAATTTTTATAAAATACATATTTTTCTCTCAGCATCTTTCTTTTATTTTTAAATTTTAAGTCATTGATCTTATATCTAAAAGAAGGGAGGTTTGCATTAACAATTAAGCCTACTACGCTGGTCTATTTCTTTCAAAGACAAATCTAATAAGAAGATCTTACATAACTATCTTTTTTCTCACGTACAAATTACAAATAATGGTTAAAGTTAAATTTATGAATAGTGAAAAATATGCAGCGTGTCAGTTTCTAATTTTTTTTTTGGCTCTCCACGCAGCAAACCGCAGCGTTTTGCTGCGCAGAGAGCCACAAAGAATTTAAAAAATGATGATCAGGCAATGGGTCCCACTCCCACGCCTGATCATCTTTTCACTCATCCCATGCAATTTTTTTTTCCACTCATCCCTTGATCTTTTTCCCAATCACCATTAAGAGCATTTTTTTTAAGATCACCCACTTGATCTTTATTTTTAATCACCACCAAGGCTTCGTTTGGTAGGGTGTAAAATTTTTTCCATGAAAATGAGTTTTCCTTTTCCTTTAATTTTTCATTTTTTGGTTTGATAAGGGGTGTAAAACAAGATTTTCATCAAGGGGGATTTAGGTGAAAATAATTTTCCTTTCAAAAAGAAGGGAAAACACATTTTCCTCCCTCTTCCTTGGCAACCTTTTACTATTCTCTTATCCATCCTCTCCAAACAAAGGAAAATTAGCTTTGCATTTAAATTTTCCATTGTAAAATGTTTTTACATGATAAATCATTTTACATCCAACCAAACGGAACCTAAGGGTGCTCTAACATTTCAGTACTCAAAATAGCTGTTGATTACGTAATCCCAAGGGAAGGCTTATTCTGAGGAAGGCGAAGATCTGTATGTCGCATTTGATTGGTAGAATTAGGTGATACGCATTTACAATATTGATTACACAAGCTAACCTCACGCCAATTTGCTTAATTGATCGTACTATAGATGATCATCGAGGAAGTCCCACTTTGTTTTGCTTGGTCCATATTCACATCCAACACCTAGAAGAACGTGGCACGTCTTTTGTCCAAAATTTTTGGGGATTTTGTTTCTCCCTCCCTCGCTAATTTGCTGCACGTTTTATGTTTGTTCTGTCGAGATGAATATCTTCGACGTCGCGTGAAGACAGGAGAAGCTACAAAAGCCCCACAAGCAAATCAAAGCTTTTGAGAAAAAAATTACTTTTTCTGGAAATAAAAAAAAAAAGGAAAATTTTCAAAATACTAATTCTTTTAACCAACTTTTTTCAAAAAAGTACTTTATAAAATTTTTCTTTCGAAAAACTACTTTGTATAACAAATTTCTTTCAATATACTATCATTTTACGTTTATATTTAATATTAATCAATAAATGACAGTTGTTGTATGTGTTGGTGCCGATGGTGTAGCGAGAAAAGAAGAGAAAATGAGAGGGGAAGAAAAAAAATTATTGTGACTCAATTATTAGTGATTAAACAACATTTATGATAAGAATCTTCTCAATTTTTTTTCAATTTATAAGAAAAAAATATAGTCATATGGGGTCTAGTTTAATTCGTCTCAATTAATATTTTATTAATACTCAATCGTTATACTTTTTAGTAATATATAACGAAAGATATTTAAGTTCGAAGATGCGCATTGGGAGAGGCACACAGAAAAGTGAGAATGATAAAAAAAGAAACACAAGGAGTACTATATTAAAATGCACGCAATTTGTGTTTGAAGTTATAAAAAGATGCACAATAGTCATAATACATAATTAACATCCAATTGTAAAATATTTGTTTAAGAAAATAAAGCACATTTAAGGAATTTGAAGTGGATATAAAGCTCTTGACCAACTCCTCAAGAGTAGCCTTATACTATAATTGTAGTTATATGCACGTGATGCATGCAAAATAGGTTAAAAATCAATTTAATTGCTAATCACATCTAATAAATTACGGATTTTTAACTTTTTAATCAGTTTATTCCACTAAATTTGGAATTTTTTAAATTTTGTAAAAAATTAGTTGGGAGGGAAATAACTAATTGTGTTGTGAATTTTTCAATGTTTTCTTTTTGTTATGCGTTTTTTTATCTTTTTATTTAATTAGGTAGTTACATTCTTTTTTATTTTAATGTTTCCTTTTCTATTTTTTCGTGTCCCACCATATATATTCGAGATGCTTAGGAAAATTAAATATAGATATACCAACTTAGACCCCAAAACTCTCACAATATGATGTAAAATACATAACTCCCTACAACGTAACATAAATAAAAACTCCCTATATTAATTAATGTATAAACTTTTCATAGCTCATCGGTCCTTATTTTGCTAGTACGTTTGTCACATCATTTGTTTCATGCCTTCTATAAATGCATTTTCCATCCCGAGTTTATTCATATCTATACTAATTTATTTATATCTACCTAAAACAACACAAAAATCATCGAAAAATATACAGTTTTTTCACCATATATCCTTGACAAAAAAATTTTTTGCACCCCATAACTCACCATATATTCCGTACTTTTAAAAAAAAACACACATAATGCGTTTAATGACTAACGGAAGTTAACTTCATTAGTCATTAACAGTCTTCCCCTTTGTCAACTTGATAAACAGGTTTAAGAGGCTAACGTGTTGAGTGGTTATTACTTTTTTATAACTAATTCATTTATGTTTATTTTCCTTTCCTAATTATTTTGTTTAGTTCCTTCTTCTATGATTCCCTCTTTCGTTGCATCTGTCCACCATAGCCACCAGCACCTCTCCCTACAATCCACCACTGCTCACCCACGTCAACGCCATTCCTCGTCATCATCCTCTTCTTCATTTTTTCTCTCCCTCTTTGTTTTTTGTCCTCTGTCACCCATCATCGTTATGGTTATCTCTTAGGCGCAAAGCAGAGGAAGAGAAATGTAGGGCAACACTAGCAGCAACCATTAGCATCAGACAACAACATTAGCAACAACGAGCACCAAAGGAGAAAGAAAATCGGGTTGTAGACCCACCGCGACAGCAACACCAGTGAAATGGTTGAAGGGTAAAAACCTAGCCCTTCAATTTGAGAGGAATTGGGCATAGCACCAAAGGTGAAAATGGGGTGGAATTAGGTTGAATTTGAGAGAAACTTTCCATTTAGGTCTAGGTATTGGGAGGTGGTTCGAGGACGGAAGACTGTGGGTTGTGAAGAGTAAAAGGCGTAGCAGGGGTTGTTATAGTCTAGGCGACAGTGGGCTGTGGCGGCGTAGAACAAGAGACCGAGAGAGAAAAGGATGTGATCGAGCGAGAGTGCATGAGGTTAAGTCTTGATCACTGCGGGTTGTAGTGCGTTATCAGCAACGAGACTGGCGATGAAGGGATTGACTGTAGGCAAGCGGTGGGCACATTTATTTAGTTCCTTCTTATATGATTCCCTCTTTCGTTGCATTTGTCCACCATAGCCACCAACACCTCTCCCTACAATCCACCACTGCTCACCCACGTCAACGTCATTCCTCGTCATCATCCTCTTCTTCATTTTTTTTCTCTCCCTCTTTGTTCTTTGTCCTCCGTCACCCATTATCGTTATTGTTATCTCTTAGGCACAAAGTAGAGGAAGAGAAATGTAGGGCAGCACTAGCAGCAACCATTAGCATCAGACAACAACATTAGCAACAACGAGCACCAAAGGAGGAAGAAAATCGGGTTGTAGACCCACCGCGACAGCAACACCAGTGAAGTGGTTGAAGGGTAAAAACCTAGCCCTTCAATTTGAGAGGAATTGGGCATAGCACCAAAGGTGAAAATTGGGTGGAATTAGGTTGAATTCGAGAGGAATTTTCCATTTAGGTCTAGGTATTGGGAGGTGGTTGGAGGACGGAAGAGTGTGGGTTGTGAAGAGTAAAGGGCATAACATGGGTTGTTCTAGTCTAGGCGACAGTGGGTTGTGGCGGCATAGAACAAGAGAACGAGAGAGAAGAGGATGCGATCGAGCTAGAGTGCAGGAGGTTAAGTCTTGGTCACTGCGGGTTATAGTGCGTTATCGGCGATGAAGGGATCGACTGTAGGCAAGCGGTGGGCGCACTAGAGGATAAACACTAGTAGTTATTGTTGCGGTCAAAAAGTGGCCTATTGTTGCGATTTTGGGCGCGCAACAATTAAGGGGGCAACAATAGGTAATAATTATATTGTTGCGGTTTAAAACCGCAACAATATTTGAACATATTGCTACGGTTTTTGGGTAAAACCGCAGCAATATATTTATTTTTTATTAAAAATGTATAATGTATTGCTGCGGTTATATCCCAAAACCGCAGCAATAGGTGCACGTAAAAAACAAAAACAAAAATTAATTTTTTTTTGGCATCGTAAAATTGACTCTGATAACTTGTATATCATTATATTACAATTTTTTTTACGAGAGACAGATTCGAAACTACTACATCCGTTTCAAATTAATTGTTACACTTTGACATTTTACACTTTTCACAAAATCGATTGTTATAGTCTAGGCGACAGCGGGCTATGGCGGCATAGGACAGGAGACCTAGAGAGAAAAGAGGATGCGAGCGAGAATGCAGGAGGTTATAGTCTTGGTCACTGCGGGTTGTAGTGCGTTATCGGCGACGATACTGGCGATGAAGGGATTGACTATAGGCGAGTGGTAGGCGCGCTAGAGGATGGATTTGGTGAGGTATGTGATGCGCTCGTTGTAAACACGTCAAAAATATCTAAACTACCCAATATAGGGCAAGTAAAGGGACGAATCCACAAGGACTAGTGGAAGCATTAATAAGTATTATGATAAGTTAAGTCAAGTCTTTTTTTTTTTGAAGGTACATAGATTAGAAGACAATAAGAAAAATAACATTGTGAAGTGGCATCCACCAATTAAACCATTCATAAATCAAGCAATCACAATGAGAATCGACAATGGGGATCAATTGAGGGAAATTATTCATCCATTAGTACTCTAATTACTCTTCCGAGCTAGCTAGATTGGCCTAGTATCTTACCAAAGACCTATTCTTATTACTAAGACATTGAACCAAGCAAATCCATAAACATCATGAACATAAACAACCAACTAAAGTCCCTTAGGCTAGGTATATTAGTCCTTATTCTCACGATCCTTCAAGCCTAATAATCGGTTTGAGGCAAACCCCTTAACTTCATCTCTTTATCCTTCACTAAGGGTACCTAAATTATGCTCCTATGATGACCAATCACACGTACATTCATGAAAATGCCAAATCAATTAACCAAAATTATCCCAAATCAAAACCTGATGTTGGATTTAGAGGTTCATGAAATCATGAATGGCTTCAAACCCTTCCCAAAGAAATATATATAGCTACTCATAAATCAAATTGTAAACTAAAAGAAATTAACAACTATTAACATGAACTATAACACTAATATAGGATGAACAAGTAAATAGAGTGAGAATAACGACATGAAATAAGAAAACAAAGCAAAAAAATATAAGAGAAAGTAAGAAAGTCTCATCAAAGTTGAAAGGAATCTCCAAATCATCAAGTTTCCTTCTTAGATTCTTTAAATTTCAAGATATCAACAAGTTTCTCTCACTACTCTATCCAGAAGATGAGAGTTTCTCTCCTAGGCTTCTAAGAATTTGAAATTCTCAACTTTATTAAGATATAATGTGTCTTTGTTCCTAAAATAAGAGGAGTTTGCCTTATATAGTCCTAAAATAAACTAAGCACAATTACAATAAAAACCCTATACACAAGAGCATCGGAAGAACTTTATTTTCCGGAAAAACTCAAGACCCGGGTGGGTTGGAGTGATGTGGGCGCTCGGGTTGGGGTCGGGTTGGGTGAGTCAAATCAGCATAACTAAAAATTTCATGTTTTCACTGAATACCCAGGCAGGTCAGTTGACTTGAGCGCTCGGTTCATTTTTTAGTTTCATCGTTTTGTTTTCAAACAGTCATATCTCACTCGTTTTTCATCAGAATTGAGCTTGTGACCACTCGTTGCAAAGCTATTGAACTAATGTTTATTTTCCAACTTGAATCTCTTAAAAATGTTTTGTTTGTTGAAAGTTATGACCATTTGAAGTTGACTCTTGTGCTCAAATACTTTTAAAGCTTCTTATATTTGCTCACATGAACTCAATTATGCTTCCTTGACCTTCCTTTTCGATATAAATATTTGGGGTTGTTCAAGTTTCCTTCAATCATGCGCCTAATACCTGAAACAAAACAACGCGCTTAAAGAAAGCGCATATAAGGAGAAAAATTGCACAAATTAAAGAAATAGCTAACAAACTAGCATGAACTAACTCAAGAATAAGAACTATAAAACCAACTAAAAACTACCAAAAAGTAAAGAAATAAACAAAACATTAGTAAGGAAAGGGACGGTGTGATGGTTGTGATGTAGTTGGATATGCAAGGGTAGATGAATTTATTGATCCGGTGTGGTGGTCGGTGTGATCATTGATGGTAGCTAGTATGAATTCAGTGGTCAAATTGAGAAAATGGAGGAGAGAGGATAGGAATCAAAAGACGATGATGGTGATGGTGATAGTGAGAGGAGATAAAGTAGGATGGTGGAGGTGCAGCAGCACTAGGTAACTAGATTAATTGGTGGTGGTGTTAATGGTGGAGGAGAGAGAGATTAGAGAGAAGTAGGTTAATTTGACTAAACAGGGAGAAGAAAGAAGGAAGATTAAGGGAGGTCATTTGTTCAGGATTAGTGTGATAGTTAGATCAATCAGGTATTAATGACTAAAGGAGTTAACCGTCGTTAGCCATTAAGGGCATTCCGTGAATTTTTAAAAAAGTGAACAATATATGGTGAAGTTTGAAAATTGCAAGGGTATATGGTGCAAAAAAAAATGTCAAAGGTATATGGTGAAAAAATAAAAAAATATACTATAGTAAGTTAATATTCGCCATGTATACCGGCCAGCTTGAAAGTCGGGGTCATGTGTTTAGGTTAGTGTTTGGACTTGATTCGCCGTGTATAACTTTTTGGGTGTTGGCCTATTAGATCAAGGATTTTTTTTTTATTATTATTATTATTATTATTATTATTATCATTATCATTATTATTATTATTATTATTATTATTATTATTATTATTATTATTATTATTATTATTATTATTATTATTATTATTATTATTATTATTATTATCGTCATCATCATAATTCCTTATGTAACTACTAGAACTATTTTCTGATACAATTCGCAAAAGCGACTTCTAAAGTTCTAACTAGTTATGCCCATGTTATGCCCAGGGTAAAAATTTCCATTTATTAATATTGTACATTAAAATGATAACACATACCACTTGGTCTAATGGTTAAGACTCTAGTTTATGAACTTGAGGTCATGGAATCAAAGCCCATACTATGCAATTTTTAATTTTTTAGTGTACATGGATTACATGAAGTGAAACACCCTTAAGGAGAGCGCCACATACATGACATTGTTTCTTGTTTAGGAATGCCTATTAATAGATTTATATAAATATGTGTTTTCCTTCGCACATTCTTAGACGTTTGATGATATCTATTGATAGGACTGACGAATACATGTGGTAAATTATAGTACTTCTTCCGTTTCAATTTAGTTGTGACACTTTAAAAATCACAGACTCTTAGGCAATTTTTGGAGAGGAGAAAGATAGAGAAATAAAATAAAAGGGTCTCATGCGATAGGAGAGAGATAGAAAGAATATTACCCAAAATGAAAGTGTCACAACTAAATTAAAACTTTCTAAAATAGAAAGTGTCACAACTAAATTGTAACGAAGGGAGTATAATAATTAAAGAAATCATACTATACATCAAATATCAATTACCATTTACTGACTATTAAGATAATCCTTGTAATTATGTCATAATGTTGACACATATTAGTCTCGACATATTTTTAGACGATTGATTATGTCCTAAATGATATAGCCACCAAATTAACCATCTATTGACACGGACGAGAACCAAATGCCAAACACATTGTATTTTTCTTAAATAATTGTTGTAATACTTAGGTTATGTTCAGTTCACCTTATTTTTGCTTATTTCAGGTCTAATCAGAACAGATCACATCACATCACATCACAATAGACCAGACCAGACCAGACCAGATCAGATCAGATCAGATGAAAATAAATAAGTTTAGATCAAATCAGATCATGCTTATATTTAAAAACTCATTATTACTATTGATACTATTATTTACTAGTACATTTGTTCAAAAGGATTATTATTGTTGTTGTTGTACTTATTGATTATTAATATTGGTAATTATTATTAATCTTGTTATTATCATTATTAATGTCATTGTTATCATTATTTTAAGTTATTTTGTTGTTACTAAATAATAGAAAATTAAAATCCACGTGTTAAGAACACAAGATTGGTGCAAAAATAAGAAATATATAAAATATGATAGATCAAATTCATGACAACGAAACTACTAAGTTCGGACATTTCAAAATAAGCTAAGTGCGAGATACAAATTATAAATTTAGATCTGGTATACCTCTTCCTATCGAATTCCAAATCTCTCCAGCTATTTGAAGTTGCATGTTGTCCATTTCTTTCTTGCGCAAGTCATAGTTGTTTGTATATCTTATTTTATTTTATATGAAAAAAGAGTTGAATCTACCGACTTCTCAAGTGTGAAACATTTGTTTTGAAAAGGAAAGTGTGAAATATTTTATAAGTGCTCTTATAAATTAATGACTTGAGTTATATAATTACTAGAATTTTTTGCACGCGATGCGTGCTTGAATTTTTTTCGAAACAAAAACTCGATTTTATTCAGCATAAGAGTCAAAATTTGAACATTAGACATATGAAGTATAATTGTTTTCAGTTGCAAAATTTGATTGGTTTAGTTTCTGTCACTTAAGTCTCTCACCATTATTTTTGTCTTTTTTTTTTTTTACTTTTCAAAGTTAAATTTTATGAACAAAATAGAAATTTTATTGAATTTTTTATGATTTCTAATATTATAATTTTTTAGTTGATTTTTGAATTAAGTACAGTACTAACTTCTAAATTCTAAACACTATAAAAAAGTAAATAATTTTTTTCCTTGTCTAACTTCTAAATTCTAATTTCACTACAAATGCACCTCAATTTTTATCATGACCCACCATTAATTGTGAATAGTTCTTGAGAATAGTGATTAGTACGTAAATTTTTGTAAATGTTTTTGTATGTATTGACGTTCTAGGTTATTAGTTCTAGTTTGTATGTTAATTTTAAGTTTTAATAAAGTTTCCCAATTATTTGAGTGATTTGAGTGATTTTTATAACGTGATTTTCTCAATTGTATGAGTGATTTGTAAAGTTTCTTCTTTTAAGTGATTTAATGTGAGTGAGTGTTGTAAATTAAATTTCGATATGTTTCTTTGAGTGTTGATTTTGATTTTGACATTCCGTTTGTAATTTAGAAAGGGAAGGGGGCGAAATAGGCATTTCAAAAGAGGACACCATTGCTCCCCCTTCCCTTATATAATAGAGATTTGTAGTAATTATTATTATTATTATTATTATTATTATTATTATTATTGTTGTTGTTGTTGTTGTTGTTGTTGTTGTTGTTGTTGTTGTTGTTGTTGTTGTTGTTATAATAATGATAATAATAATTATTATTATTAATAAAAGTTGTGTAAAATTTGTGATAGAGATAAAATGATAATAATAGTGATACTATAAATAAGATCTTATAATGTATTGCATAATAATGAATTACAGAGTAATATTATATTTTATAAAAGATAAGATCTTGTAAATCAGATCAGATCAGATAAGTTCAGTTCAAATTAAAATTTTCAGGTGAACTAAACATAACCTTAGTCGTGTTGTCTCCCTTCTTTTGCACACAAAAAGAGTACTTCGTAGTTGTTACTTCCTCGATTTCTTCCAACCCCTTAATTTATATTGATCATCAAGTGTATATTTAAAACTATGTGAAATAGTAGTACTTGTCCAATCTTTTGCACTTAAAAAATGATCCATTGTGAACATTGGAGTTGCAACAATATACTAATAAAATAAAAAAACTATATAGAAGTGCTAGAAACTTAGTGTAAATACTTAAAAGCAGGGAGCAAAATTAATACTCCCTCCGTCTTTTTTTATTTGCTACATTTTGCCATTTAGGGGTGTTTCAATTTATTTGCTACATTTGCAAATATGTTCATATATAGTACATAGGTCCCACACTTTATTTACAAATTTGCCATCACTCCCTTCTTGATTTTGTAAATGTTTCCATATATAATACATAGGTCCCACAATTTACCTATTTGCTTTTTTGTTAATTCCATTTATGTCAATGGTCCCCACTCCCTCCTTGGTCTTTGTGAAAAAGTGCTTGTAGCAAATAAAAAAAGACGGAGGGAGTATAAGATAAGGTAAGGCAAATCTAACACTGTTAAAATTAAAATAAGAGTAAAATTGTCTATTCCTATTAGTAAAGCTCAAGGAATCGATGGGTTCAACAATGATTTTTTTAAAGCATCTTGGGACACAATTGATGATGAGGTGGTTGATGCAATATTGGATTTTTTTCTCATTTAGAAAAATTCTTTAAGAGCTTAATGTCACTACAATTACTCTAGTTCCTTAAGTATGGATTCCTAGTACTGTGAGTGACTTCCGACCCACAAGTTGTTGTTCCTCTATGTATAATGTAATACAAAACTTCTCTTTGAACAAATGAATAAGGTGTTTATTGTTGGAAGAAATCACATTCATAATGTGCTGATTTATCAGAACCTAGTGAAGAACTATAGGCCTAAGCAATAATATAATTCTTGTTTAATGAAGCTAGACATTAGAAAAGTGTATGACACTGTAGAATGGGGGTTTATTGAGGATATGTTTCAACAACTCCAATACCCAACACATTTTATTAAGATGTTAATAAACTGTGTCACTACTCCTAGTTTTGCTTAAATGCTTCATGGATGTCCTAGTAACCTAGTGATTCTTAAGAGAGGCTTAAGGCAGGGAGACCTACTTTCTCCCCTCCTTTTCACTTTTTGTATGGAATATGCTTCCAGAATCCTTACTAAAGTGGGTAGCATGCCCTCCTTTAAGCATCATTCAAGATGTAGAACTGTAGCAGTATTCAACTTAATCATTTGTGCTTTGCTAACAATTACAACTCTTCTCAAAAGGAGACATTAACTCAATTATCATGTTGATTGGTGGCTTAAAGTTATTTTGTCAAATAACAGGTTTGCATATCAGTCAAGAAAAATATGAAATTTACCTCATAAGGATGAATTCAGAGATGAAAAACATGATTTCCCACCTCTCTGGTTTTAGGATGATACTCTTCCTTTCAGATACTTGGGGATACCTATCATCTTTAGGACAATGAAGAAGGTTGAATGTGATATATTAGTACAGAAGTTGGGCAAAGAATTAAAATCTAGAGCAGAAGACATTTGTTATACAGTGGGAGATTACAACTAGTTAATGTTGTTCTTATGTCTATATGGGTGTATTAGTGTCAGTTTTTATCCTTCCATGATCTATCTGACGGAAGATTAATGCTATTTGTGAACATTTTTTATGGCGTGAGACATGAGATAGCACATAAGTTAGGTATGTTGCTTTGGATGAAGTTTGCCATACAAGATCTGTAGGAGGTCTTGGGATCAGGAATTTGGTTTTATCGAATCAGGCTGCAGTTGGGAGACAAGTATGGGCTAATTTCCGCAAGAGAGACAATCTATGGGTAAAGTGGATGCATTTAGTCTTTACTAAAGATCAATAGTGGAGCAATTACAGATGCCATCAGGGTAGTTGGGTATGGAAAAGTATTTGCAAGGCTAAAGAGAGCATTATTTCTCTCATTCAGAGTACTCTGCTGCTACAACATAAAGCAGACATTAACTGCTCTCTATCTAGTAACTCCAACATATTTGTGGAGTAAAGGCGTTTGGAATAGAAATTCTATTCCCAAGCATAGATTCATCTTGTGGCTTATTATGAAGCATAGACTACCTACTAGAAGTAGGATGGTTAGATGGGGATTGGCTTCCATAAAGGAGTGTTGTATTTGTGATGGTGTGGAGGAAACTCACACTTACATGTTCTTTGATTGCAATGCTAGTACATATTATATATTGAAGATTACCAGATGGCTAGGCATTCAGAGGCATGTCCGCATGTATAGAATGCATCTAGATTGAAGAATTGGATTCAAAAGGACTGCAAACATAGTATTTTCAGGAGGAAAATATATTTTGCTGTTGTAGCTGCCACTTTTTAATACATGGAAAGGTAGAAATGAAGCAATATGAGAACAAGAAGTACCAGATATTAATACAATTGTTACTGATCATATCCAATACATAGTCAGAAATAGGATTGTACAAATTCATGGAAAGAAAGTAACGACAAATGACCTTATTGGGCTTTTTGCTTTGTAGCTTGTTTAGTTGGTTGTTGACAGGCTACCTTGTTATTAACATATGTAGTTTTGATCAGCTGTTGGGTGGGGATGCCTTCAAAGAAGGACTGCCCTTTTCCAGCTCGAGGCTCTAGTTTGTAAATTTTTTGAGTGTAATATATCTTTCCTTACTTCTAGAAAAAAAATCTAACATTATTGTTATTGTTATGTCTCCAACAAATGAATGACATAATAGCACGTAGTTGGGTATAATTGATCTTCATCCTTGTATAAGATAAAATAGGGAGGGATGGAGGTTGGAGATTATTATTAAGAAACTTTATGGAGTGTTGTCAATTTCATAATATCTTAGAAAAAATTCAACAAATATACATTCATTTCTCCAACCATGATGAAAATTTTAGTAGTAAATATTCAAGGTATTGCTTTGCTGACCTTCTTCACACAAGATATAATTAAGTTAAAGATGTCATCGAATGGCACAAAGACACTTTTTCGAATCTTAGCTTTTTCACTTACACAAGTCAAGTTTTATCTAACCAACCAAGTTTGTGCTAGCTAAATTATAACTATGATTTAAAATAGTATTATATCACTAGAGAATTTTTTGTATGCTTTTGTAGATTCTCCTTTTATAAAGGGTATTTTGGAGGGGTTTTGACTTTCTTCCTTGATGAACACAAATCTAAAAAAATTTAAAGTAGTGATTTCTTTACCCGGTAAGCCAATTGCCAAATGCAATCCAATTGTCATGATTTCAACCATATCCTCATTTTACTGTATTAAACTCATGGCTTTATTTCTATTGTATATAGCTCTTACATATCGATCAATTGTACTAAAATGAATTGAACTGAAGTTGTGATAAGAAATTAGCTGATCATATAGACTGAATTGAATCAAAAATGTGAGAAGAAACCAACTTAATTGAAGTTAAATTATACCCAAAATAATATGGCTTTAAAGAGGTTGCATCAACACTATGTATATTTAATGAACAATTCATTTGTTTGTTGCATAAACACTTTTAAAGTCAATTGTTATATTAACACTATTTGTAGTTGCTAAATAATATTTGTTAGCATCGTATTTTTGAAGGTCAACTTTTTGTTAGGCTAACAACTTTACTATTATTCTCCCATATATATTGTCAGTCTTACTCCACTACATACAATTAATTAGCTTTGATATATATATATAATATATATAATATATATATATAATATATATATATATAGGGGCAAGATCACATGAGAATGCTCCTTACATGAGAAATGAGAATGAATCTCAACCACACGATTGTGTTTAGAGTTACAACACTTATTCATTAGAGTTATATTCCTCTAAAAATTTTGAATTCAAAAAAAATTATTTTTTTTTGAATTTTTTTTTTCAAATATTTTGTTTTTGGAGTTACATCACTTTTTCGTTAGAATTACATCACTTATTCATAAGAGTTATAGCGTGTAAAATTCATTTTCATTTCTCATATAAGTATGCATTCTCATATGAACTCACTTCTATATATAATAATATTAATATATATATATTATATATAATATATATTATATATATATATATATATTATTATATATATATATATATATCATTTACAAGGGTGTGCATGAATATATGATCCATGATTATGTGGACCCGTTCCGGTTTTCGGACATTCAATCCGTTTTTTTGTTTTCAGATCGAATATAGATAAAATATTTTCGATTTTGGCTATCCGAATCGGATGTTTTTCAATATATATCCGAAATTATTCGTTTTAAGACTGAATATTAGAAATATGTTTCCATGATAGGGATCCAAAATTTTTTAATGATATGATCCGAAACTTATTTTATGTACTTTTCCTTTGAAAATTCTACTTTTTAGTTTTGGATATCGCATCCACTTCAAAATTTTAAATTGGGTATTCAATATTTTTGAATTAGATTAGATTTTTCCTGATTTGGAATTTCAGATCGAATTATCAAAATATCAGAAATCACACCCTAACGTGTTCTCTTTGACATAAAGGCAATTGAACTGAATTGATTGCAACTAAACTGAACCAAATTATAACTAACAGAAATGATAATTGAAGCTGAACTGAACTAAATTGATTGCAACTGAACTGAAAATAAGTTGAAAAGAACATACCCTAAATTCATTTTTCTCATATATTTTTTGGTTGCCCACCCGGTTCACCGACTACATCCGAGCTCGACCCAGGTTGCATACTTAGCTTTGGTGGTGAGTCTCCTAACAAGAGTTTCTGCATACGGTGAGGCTTGAACTTGAGATCTCTTTTAAGCGACATCAAATTGCTTACCAGTTGAGCCAACTATTGTTGGTCATTTTTCTCATATTGATACAGTGATACTCTTACTTTATGAGTTTATTCCCAACTTCTTATTTTCAGTTTAGTTCAATTCAAGTTTTTTTTTTTTTTTTTTCCTCACATCAACCAAGTCTGGGCTTTGTTGTATAGTTTCTATCCCGCGCCTAACTCAGGCTATGTTTAGTTCACCTGAAATTTTCTGATCTGAACTTATCTGATCTGAACTTATTTTTTCTGATCTGATCTGATCTGAACTTATTTTTTCTGATTACAAGATCTTATCTTTTAGATTTTGCTCAATATATAAGAAAAAATATAGTCATGTGGGGTCTTGTTTGATTCGTCTCAATGAGTACTTTATTAATATTCAATTATTATAATTTTTACTAATATGTAATGAAAGATATAATGATTTTAAATATAAGCATGATCTGAGCTGATCTGATCTGAACTTATTTTTTCTGATCTGATCTGATCTGATCTGATTAGATCTGAAATAAGCAAAAATAAGGTGAACTGAACATAGCCTCAGTCTCACTCAAAAAAAAAAAAAAAAAACAAGGAAAGAAAAAAAAAAAGAGAGAGACTCGTTAACTCAAATCATGAGAGAGAAGTTGAGGCAGTAGGAACTTTAATACCACTCGCCCACTCCGGTGCTCTGAAAGTCGAGCCCAATTTCATCTCTCTTTGCTTTTGTATAAACCGAGTTTCCGTAATTAAGGCCAACCAAAATTTTAAAACTTCACCATTTTCTTCTGTTCATCTTCTTTTCTCACAAGTCACAACAATGTTAATTTCAGAAATACTTGAAGATGAGAATATTATAATGCATAACAAGAACACTAGTACTCATGAAGGAATCAACCCCACTATATCTTCATCTTCCACTTTCTGGGGTAATTTGTTTTTTCTTTTCTGGAAAGATTATTAATTTTCATTATTATTATTTTTGTATCAAGTTTCTGCCTTTACATCATTCCCCCACGACCTAATAGCTTCATTTTGCCTATTGCATGTGTTTAATTAAGTTTCTACTCCATTGTTGTAGTTGTTATGTGATTATTAGAATGATTTAGCTATATTACTACTTCTACATTGCATGCTTTTGCTTTCATATTTACTTCCAAAGTAAAAAAAATTACAAATTAAATTGTAATTTTTGGGTATTTAATTTGATGAAGGGGTGAAAGTGTCGCAGCAACAGCCAGTTACTGTCAATTTTCACAATGATCCCAGCAAACGCCTTCACGTTTCTCAGGTCTACCTTTTACTTTTGCTTTAGAGAATTTATTCAATACTGTATAGTAGTATTTTTAGGGATTTATAGATATAACTCTCTTTTTGGTTGCACATATTACTACTACTATATTATCATTATTTGACATGTTTATGTATGAACTATAAATGATGTGGATTTCTATACTGCATAGGATTAGAAGTTAGAAATTGGTGGATTTAACTTTCCTCTGCTCACTTTTATCCTTTCTTTTGCCATACTTATGTATGTTTTGTAAAGATAAATTGTTCTCTTATGGAAAGAATGTCTGGATTCTTGCAGGTTACTCTAGGACACTTATGTGTTGATGACATGAAAGAAGACAGAACTTTCTTGTCTTGTAAAATTGGTGACAGTCCTGAAGTATTTCTATGTTGTCTTCGGCTTAATTCGAAGGAGATGATTAGTCTTCCAGATGTCAAGCTTGGAGGACCAGGGGACATTGTCTTTGCGGCTGATGGCCCTAGAGAACTCCATATAATTGGTTTTCTCTATGACGATCCTTCCGTTACTTTAGAGACGTATGTTCATTTCTCCTCCATTATTTTAGTTTATATCTGATTAGCCTTTTATTATCTTTAGTAGTTGCATTTGCCTTCTTTACGGTGTTGTAGTTTTCTCATTAAAGTGAAACAATAAGATTGATTTGCTTACTCTTAATTTTGATGTTGCAGCATTGCCAATAAAGGAGGAATTGCTAAGAAAATACAGCAGTCGTCATCAAAAATCTTTCCTGAAAATGATCATTGGAAAAAAGGTCAGTCATGTAAAGTGAGTGGAAGTGAAGTTCCCTTGTTCCGCAGATGTCCTCCTCTCACCTACAAGATACTGAGTTTGAGTAATCTGCATGGTAAATTATCACCCGCTCGACTTACTTTTGTGACTTTTGGGATAAGTTATTGCTGTTTTAAAGTTTATAATAGTATTCCTCGTCAAAATAAATCATTGTGATGTACTATATTAGCAAATAAAATAATATAATAAGAATAGATTTGTACAAATGAGAGATTGGTATGTATAGTTGATATGAGCTTAAGGGGAAAAGGTCTTGTTAGCAGTTAGATAATAACCATATAACGTTTAAAAAAAAAGATGTGCAGCTTCATTTTCTTATTTATGGACTCAATATTACACAAAAAGTCAACCATACAAACTTGATACGTAGTCAATATTACATGTTATTACTATTTACTAACATAGTTTCCATTTGTTATATCTCTACTAACATGATCACCTTCAGATGAGGCTGAAAATCTTGATAATGAAGGTACATTGGACAAGGTTGAAAAATGGGTGGCTGAGATAAACAGAGCAGAACAAGCTTCTCGATGTAATGATCCTCAAATGATGGAAGGTGATCAGCATGAAAACGAACAAGGGTGAGTATCTACATTTTCATATGTTTAGGTCAAGTAAAGTCCAAGACCTGTCGTTTTTACTTTTTAGTTGTCTAATAGAAATGTTGAGTTTTCTAACAAACTTTCCCTCTTCTTTTTTGTTTCCTTTAAGTTTTTGTTTTCCGATAACTCTTTCCCTTTGGGAGTCTTTGAACAGTATTTGCTAACATGTCAAAATTGTTTATGTCGACACCTCTGCCATGCTAAGCATCTAGATAGAATATATGAGGATAGTTGTGGAAGGTATTAATGTTATTATCAAACTTGTAATGTATTACTGATGTGTAGAATGAATGTAGGACAAACTGTAAGGGATAACCAACCTTTGGCTCCTTGAAGTTTAGATGAAAATTATCCATTGGACTGAGGCATAAAGTACATGTTTTCAGTTATAACTGAATGCAACCACAATTATACAAAAATGTAGTAGAGAAAGCGGATTAATTAAAATGAGCGTGCTTTTTTTCTTCTGATATTGCTTGAAGATTAAATTCAATTAGCTATTTTATGTATGAATGTATTCAAAGGTAGAGGAGATTTAGGAATTCATAGCGATTTTTACTCTTAAGAATTGGAAACTCCCATCCTTAGTTTAGTTAGCCTAAATTTAGAAAAGAAGTTATGGACCTACCGACAATGTCTATAACATAGCAATATCAATAGCACTTGTATAAAATCTATTCAAACAAAAATTTGGCGATAGGTAACAGATTGAATAATAAACTTGATTAACCTTTGTTCGTGTGAAGAACTGCTTTGAGACTTGGAACTTTCTTTTCTTATGCTCAGTTATCTTCATCGGCATATGTTGTCAATTGTTGTGTAGTTTTATTGTAGCCCCATCAGCAACTTAAGTCATTATCTTAGATGATTTCAAGTTGTTCTTATTTCTGTTTTTCTTTTTTTCATGAAACTTATTTCTGTTTTTCTAGTTGTTGGGTTTGTTCACTTCTTCTTTCTCTTTCTTCCTTCACCTTTCTTTTCAGCACAATCTGGGTCAAGAGAAAGCTTGATAATGATGTCCTACATATGCGGGATCCATGTCAGAAAACAGTAACGCTGGAGGAGGTGACACATACTGATCCTGTAGTGGAGAAAATTGATATTCAGGTAGAAGAGACAGTAGAAGAGAGAGTGGAGCAGGACACCATTCAAGTGACTAGCAGTGAACATGAGCCAATAGAAGAAAGAGTGGAGCAGGATGCTACTCAAGTGACGAGCAGCAAACAAGACAAAAGTGGAACAATGAGGTATTGTCTTTCTTGCTTGCCTAATGTTATGTATTCCAATTTCAAGCGGCAATACATTTATAGTAGCAGTAATCAACTTCTAAATTAGAGATCTAATTGAATTTCAAGAAGTTTGGATAACAAATATTATCACTTTCCTTATCCAAAGATCTTTTTTAGTAACATAATTTTATTTTACACATTGAATGTTGAGGTGTATGGTTGATGAATTCAAATTGCTAGTAGTGATTCTGCATCTCTACTTTGCATGTAGATTAGATTATGAAGCAACTCTGATTCTAATTTTATATTTTCTGCAAAAAGCTGCAAGGTGTATCAGTACTAAGTCCCCAACTAACCAGCACATTTATCCTTAAAACTAGTCAATGCGAGTATGCAGGAAGGATTATTTGGTGAAAGTCTGCTTTTGCATGATAATTGACTGTTTGTGCTTGTAATTTTCATATTGATTTTCTTGATGTGCCTTTATATATAAATATTTTTTCGAAAAGTTTACGACTTTTTAAAGTTATGTAGCTAGACAAACTATGGTTGCAACAATAGCTTATTGATTTGTAGCCCTTTGGCACTGTCATTAAAATCCACCTTTATGATAAATAAAAGTGAACTTCATCTAAGCTTTAACTATAAAAAGGTGGTCAAAGTATCTTGGGAAACATCTTATGTACTTCTTCCATAACAAAATAGATGTTACACTTTGACTTTTACGCTTGTCGATCCAGATTTGACCATTAGTAACTTTAATTGTGCATGAGTAAAAATTATAAGAGGTTAATATTATGAAAGTATGCATTGAGACGCATCCAACAACATATCATATAGTAACCGTTGATTTTATCTAAAACTAAAACATGCATGGTCAAACGTAGTAGGTGAATAGTGCAACATTCAAATTGTAACATCTATTTTGTTACGGAGGAAGTATAATATATCCGCTAAGCTCAAGCATTTTGTCTTGTGGCTCAAGCTTGTTTGCTTATCTTTTGTGTGATATGCTTACTTGACTTTCATAATATGGAATTTTTCTGTAGTTAATAGTTAGTGTTGCTTATGATGGTGCACTTGATTTAGTTTCTTCCTTTACCTCTAATTTGTGTTTATAGAGACAAGGAAAAAAGGTCGAAAAGAAAGAAAAGGCACTCTCCAAGTGACGAGCAAATGGATGGAGATAATGGTGAAGGGTGAGGGCTCATAAACATTTAATTTTCTATGATATTCTTCCAAGTGATTCCAGGGTGATGGAAAATCAAATGCGGGTTCATTTCTACAGTCTAATGTTTAAAAATTTTATATGGTCTCTTCATGCGTAGCTCTCTTAGCCCTCCTCCTCCGCTTGATTCTGGAGAACTTGAAAAGCTGAAAAAGAAGACAAAGTATATTGCTGAAGATGATGATATCAGGTGCTTCTATGGGGATAGTATTAACTAATACTACCTCCAATTCATGTTATTTGCAACGATTTGACATAAAGTGTGAGTAGAAAATCTCTAATCGTTGCAAATAATGTTAAACGGAGGTAGTAATAAACTTTTTAATTATGTAAGTTCCTTTGTGTCAGTTTATCTTAAATCCTTCTGTAGGGATGTGTGATATTTTGGTAACTCCTCATGCTTCTTTATTGAATCTATAACGCATAACTCTCCTCGAACATCTTGTCAAAGTATCTTGGTAAACATCTTTTGTATAATCAGTATATTTGCGAAGCTCGAGCATTTTGTCTTGTGGCGCAAGCTTGTTTGCTTTATCTCTTTCTTGATATGCTAACTTGACTTTAATAATACTGGATTTTGCATGATAATTAGTGTTGCTTATGAGTTATGATGGTGCACTTGATTCATTTTCTTCCTTTACCTCTACTTTGTGTTTATAGCGATAAGGAAAAGAGTTGGAAAAGAAAGAAAAGGCACGCTCCACCAAGTGACGAGCAAATGGATGGAGAACATGATGAAGGGTGAGGGCTCATAAACATGTTTCTATACCACCTCGCATTTCTTAGCTATAAATGATAACACCTTTTCAACTCCAACACCTGATTTGTTTTTGGAGTATGCTTGCGTGATCTGTATAGCTGTCTAAACTCGTAAGTACAATTTTGAATTTACGGACATGAATAGCGCATATAGAATGAATACATTTCACGCCAAATTGAATTTATTTATTTATTTTTATTCCTTGATGCGGCAACAAGGCTCTTTAAGGTTGAAGCTCTAAAGATGTTACTCTCCAAAAAGCTTTTCTAAGTCATGTTTGTTTATTTCCTTTTGGCATTTCATCTACTATGATATTCTTCCAAGTGATTTCAGGGTGATGATATCAAAAGTGGATCACTTTTACGGTCTAACGTTTAAATATTTATGTGGTATCCTCGTACCTGTTATTGACAAGGTCAACATTGTGTAGCTCTCTTAGCCCTCCTCCTTTGCTTGATTCTGGAGAAGTTGAAAAGCTGAAAAAGAAGAAGAAAAAGAAGCAGCATATTTCTGAAGATGATTATGTTATCAGGTGCTTTTATAGGATATATTAACTAATGATAAACTTGTTAAGTATATGATTTCCTCTGTGTCAGTTTATCTTAAATCCTACTGTAGGTATGTAACGTCACATAGCTTTTCTCCCATCTGTTGTCATCTTATTACTAATTCTCTCCCCCCCCCCCTGTTTTGGATTGATATTTCATTATTTTGGTACTTCCTCGTGCTTCTTTATTTAATGTACAAGGCATGACTCTCCTTGAACATCTGTGTATTGGTGGTTGATGTCAGGAAATCTGGAAAATCAAAGAAAGAAATTGTTGAATGTGATCCTAACAGGTGTGCTGCCCTTGTGTGTTTTTTCCCTATTGTATTGTATTATTTGCTGAATGCCTGAATAGCACCTTCATTTAGTTGTATCTTGTTTTGTTCTTCAATTTTCATTATTTATCGGTTTTTTTCCTTGCCTTTGTTGGTAGTTTGCTATCATTAATCAAAGGTTTTTTTCCCAGCCATGACATCCAATGGGTTTTGTTCTTATCTAGCCAACATTTCATCCTGGTTTAAACATTTGAGTCAATATTTGAGCCAGTTGCCATTTTTCACACCATTGTAGCTCTTATGAGCTTGATTCTATTTGTCTTTTTGGCTGCCCATAGTGTTGGATGAGTCCACACTGTTACCTTCTAAATTATAATTTGGTTCCATTTGCTTTTCTAGTGTCCTCTCCCTTGTCTCTTTTATGGGTATAGTGATTATTGCTTTGTATATTTGCAATCATTGGTTTTTTATGTTATGGTTTCTAGGATTTGACTTCCATTTATATGGAGTTATATGCTCCCGAGTTGTATCAACTATCGAGCATTAGTTCTGCATCTCAATATGAATAATATAAACCTTTGATTATTAGATGATAAAAAAAGATCGGCCATGATGTAGGGTAGAAGGTTCAGTTTTTATTTCCGGTTATATGTTAGATAATTGCCAACTTAAATCTTAGTAAAAAATCTGATAAAGTAGTTCTACTATTGATACTAGTTTGTTTAAACCAATATCAATCATCAAGCAACTAGACCTAGAGCATTTTCTTGTCCTGGTTTTGTTCAAGCTAGGACAACTATAAATGTCAATCATTCTGGCAATCATTAGAATTCAGTTAAGACTCTTGAATTAAATATGCTTTTACTATATGGTTCTTTTGGATGTTTTTGGTTTTATTTTAACCATGTGAATCGTCTCTAGCAATATCATTCGCATTAGAACGTTCTACATCTAGTAGTAATATATATGTTTATAGAATTATAGTTGATACACTCGTTTGGTGTTATATCTATAATCCTCTTTCATAATGACAATAGCATTGATTAAATATTGTGTCTTGTGGTATTTTCATGTGATTTTTTATGTTGATAAGAGCTGCAAATGACCCTTCACAAATTCCTGCATTGGAAACCAGGGAAGTTGCGAATCCAAAGAAACAAATTGCTGAAGATGGCAGTTTAAGGTGGCTAATGTTGATGAATTCTATCATCCATGATAGTGCAATAACTAATACTGTCCATTCTGTAGCTTATGGGTGTATTGTGTATCTCTTATCTTTTTCTTCCTTTTGTAACAATCTTCACTGAAGTTGTGCTTTTTCCTTCTGCATTTTTGTTGATAAGATCTACACGCCATGGTCGCTCAGAAGAACCTGGTGTTTGTACTACTAGACAAGCTAAAAAGGCAAAGAAACACAGCGAGAAGATTGTTAAAGATGAGGGAGTCAAGTAAGTAGCTACATATATATTCCTTGAGCAATTTAAAAGCATTTTGGTTGGGATGGTTGTGTTTTGTTGTCATGAACATTAGGGGCGGATCTAGGATTTCAAAATTGGAGGGTCCTAATTAAACCAAGCAAATTGACAATGATCATAATGCACAAATGAGAAGTTGAGTTTTGACAATAACAAAATCGAACTTTATATGATTTGAATCATGAATTAAAGACACCTTCATTATATTGATATTTCATTACTGTCTCCATTTTTTGTAAATTCAAAATATTGACTTTCACACTCATCAACACACAACTTTTACCTTCAACATCCTCAATCATCTGTTACTAAAGTTTATAATAAGTTGATATGAATTGAGTATATGTATTAGATAGAGGCAAATCCAAATATTTTACATAATGAAATTTGTATTTAAGTATTCGTATATAAATCTTGGTCATACTTCATATATCAATAGTGTATAGAGTCAAATTGTTACATTTATTTGAAAATGGAAGGAGAATGAATCGTTATTTTACAAAAAAAAGGTTAAAATTACAGCTAAAATTAAGAGAGAAATAAAAAGTTTAAAAAAAGAAAAGAAATGAACACGTGCTTGTTTGACTTGCAGGCCTCTCGCTGCTTCTTCAGAACAACAGAACACAGAACCAGAACCAGAACCAGTGACAGCAGAAGAACACTTGTCAGGAACTGCCGGGATGATTGTTTGTGGTTTAGCCGCACTTAGTGTGAATGAAAAAAAGTTAATGTCACGTAGGCGGAAGGAAGGATAGTATTTTTTGATGTCCCTTTACCTCGTGTTGTGGTCGTAAGTTTTTGTGGATTAAACTTGCTACCTTATAGTTTGGGCGCAATCTCTAAGGATACACTATGGTTCTTAGAGTTGTTGAATCCCCCATTTTTGTAAGCGGCATATGCTTTTGGAACTAGTAGGTGATATTATGTAAACTTGATGGTTAATTATAGTTCCTTGCTGCAAAATTTACCGATACTTTTACTCCGTTCTTTCACTTGCTGCTATGGCTACTCTGAACTCGATCCCCTAGTAAAACTAAAGGCATCTTTTGTAGGATCTCAGGGCTCAGGCCTTGAAGATTGGAAACAATATTTATCTCCAATATCGTATTGGTTGCTGTCAGGAGTATCATGTGACGAGCTCTCGAGTAATCTCTTTAGATATTACTCAAACTCCTCTATCTGGAATAATTCCACCCGATAAAGGACAGTTCAGTCAGCTTCAGACTCTGGTGTTAGCTTTAACCAATCTGACAGGCACTCTCCCGCTGGAAGGACAAACTTAACGCTCAACATTTCAGGCAACAACATAAGTGGGCATTTCCCTTCAAAATTAACAAACAAAATGACTCAATTGCGAGTTTTTGGATGCTTATGACAACTTCACTTGCCTGCTGCCTAAACTTAAGACTCTATTCACATACTCTGAGCTTGTAAACTTAAGAGGTCTCAATAGCATTACTGGTAAACTTCCTTGGGGTTTGCGTCGTCTGTTGAATCTTCGGGTATGTGGGTTGCTACAACACTTTCTGAGGGAGGTATCTCTTACGAATGCGGCTATTTAAAGTCACTTCGAGTTCTTGATGCCACTTCTTGTGGCCTTTCAAGCACAATCCCTTCAAATTTTAAGATATCAGAGTGAACTAAAGGTTCTTTATCTGCATTTTAACAACACCACAGGTCATATACCAGCTAGTATAATACCTGAAAGTTTTTCCCAGTTAAAGAAACTTGATTTTGTCAACCTATATGAAGGTAAAATCCCTGATTCCATCTCTGAGCTCCTTAATCTTAGTAAATTACAGCTATGGGGAAACAACTTCAACTCTTATCTTACACAAATCTTGGTTAGAATGGAAAGTGAGATTGGGTTGATGTCTCAATAAATCACGTTAGATGTCGGGTTCCAGAACAGCTATATAAAGGAGGGAAACTACAAGGATCAATACCGTATGGATTTTTTTTTTTGGGTTCTATTCCTCAAGAGCAGGTACCTGCAAGAGCTTGGTTTGGGTTAGATTAGCATCAATCGATTCCGTCTGGAGTACAGTATTCAACTTACCAGATGATGCCAATATTATTGAGCTTAATCACAACTCGGTCGGGTAAACTTCCCTTGAAACTCTACAGTCTAGACCTATTGAACAACTCCATCACTGGAAACATTCCTCCATCTATCCAGATGAACTTGCAGGGATGTTCCTGATGAATTTTTCAGTCTGAGACTCTGAGTAACATATCGATCATCGATGTAAAAGGTAATTACATAAATGACGAGATATCGATGTAAAATCCCACCTGCAATATCTAAGTTGAAGATATTGAGCAGTCTAAACCTATCAAGGACCCATCTTGTTGTTGAGATTCCTACTGACATGCAGGATATGACTTGACTGACCTTTCCTATAATAACTTTTCTGGTAGAATTCCATCTGAAGGATTCTTTTCTTGGTAATCCAACCTTTACTCTTCAACTCAGTCAACTTCAGCTGAATGGAACTCGGTTCATGGATTTTGACTAGGATCATCATATTGGTTCAAGAATATGCTTCTAGTTGTTACGTGTTACTAGTTTTTTTTTTTGGTTTTTTTTTTTACATATTCTACTTCCCGAAAAATACTACAACTACTCCTCCACAACTTTCTCAAGTAATATAGGATAGACTATACAACTTTTGTAAATGCTTCTATGATTTCAGCTAATAAACGTTTTTGACTAGTAATATAATATTCCTCCATATCTTTTTATTTATTACAGATATCTTAAATAGATGTTTCAATGTAGTTATATTTTTCTTTTTGGCTTATGGTCTTGAGGCGGTCAAATGATTGTATGACAAACTTCCTCTATATGAAGAACTAGTTTAACACTCGTGCAGAACTGCACGGGATGTTAATTATTTGCGTTTATTTTTTTAAAAAGTTTAAAGAGTATGGATGCGACATAGATACAACCAACAAAGTGATGTATAATTATTCAAAAAAGAAGCAAATTATCGTATAATATGCAACAAAGTAAACGATATGATAACTGTGAGTGATTATATGAACAAATTGAAAGAAAAAAATTGATTACATAAATTAAAAGTTTTCATAATTCTTATTACACATTCTGAAATACTTCCTTATACACTACATTTGTGGTAACATCTGAGTTCTCACGCTCTTTATCACATATTAAAAATTTCGAACCTTTTTTGCTTGCAACTCTTGATACAGCAACATAAAATTGTACATGGTTGAATACTGGCAGTGGGAGATATAATCCTACATAGGCTACAACCTGTCCTTGGCTTTTATTTATCGTCATTGCAAAACATACAACCAATGAAAATTGCCTTCTTTGAAATTTTATCGGGAACTTTGTTGCGTCTGATGGTGTAAATGTCATACGGGAATAAAAACTTTATTCCCCACATTACTGTCGGACACAACAACAGCCTCAATAATGCAATTGCCAAGATCGATGTTTGACATCTAATTTGATACCATTACATAGCCCAAAAGTCTAGCATCACCGCTGCCCCTACCTTCAATCTAATGTTATGATTTGGCAATCCCCCGCACTTGATCGTATTTAGAAATTCAGTAGAATACATCTCATGAACTCCAAAATTCTCTTCCTCAACGGAAATTACATCTGAACTCAAATAACTTCTATCTTCACCTGGCAAACGAGACAAAACATGTTCATTAACCATGTCGGAAATTTAATTAGTTGGAGCAAAAATAGCTCGCTACTTAAAATATTTTGCTTCCCATGTCTGATCCTATAGGGGAAGGATATGTACTCTCGACTATTTCAGAAATAGGGTCACCTCTTGCCTATATTAATGATTCATGAGGAATTTCTACATCGGCTTCATCGTAATTTGGTTCACCAACTTTTCCGTCTCCAATGTTCAGAATCCACTAATTTCATCCACATCGAGTTACCCAAACATGTTCTTACACACATACTTTGCCTTAATCTTTGCACACAACAAATAATCCCATAAGTAAGAATTGTTGATTGATGAGAAGACAATATCTTGTGTGGTTCATTTGGGAAGGACAGGCAATATCAAGTCTTAAATCACCAGTGAACTGCACAGGGGAGTTTTTTGTTTTACAAATTGATGATTTTAACAAGTTTCTTCTAAAATCATAGTAATGAATATTAACTTGTGATTTTAAAATTTTATAATCATGTATTGAGATTATTTTTAAACCGACTTATGACCAGTGTGTTTAGTGGTTGATACAGTTAATGTCATGGCGGATCACGTGACCCACTATTTTTTAAAAATGGGCTGATTGAAATAATCTTTCCTTTATCTACTGCTTCCCTTAGAGTCTCTGATAAAATCACAATCCACGCCTCCACTGACACTTAGCCATACACCCGCAAATCAATGGTTGAATTCATAATTATTTACTTATTGACGCACTCTGATCTTTAATGTTATTAGCTTTGCATGTTCAGAGTCTTAAATGCTCACATTTGTTCATCAATTTTTTATAATAATATACCTAACAAATCAAATGGATTCTGACATATCTTATACAACAGTATCAACACAGATGGAGTATTAATATAAATTTATACGAAAATTTTTAAACTCTGGAACTTGAAATAATGAAAGTGAATGGAAATTTTAGAGAAGGAAGAAATACTTTTTACATATTACCAAGAATATCAATGACTACAGTTAATGCTTTTAGACTTTAACAATTCCATATGAGAATAACTCTATTACATTTCAAAATTTATAACTTGTGATTTATATTTTATGATCTTGTATTAAAAGTAATTAAAATTGGCTTATGACCCTTATATTGTACAACTATGAATTTCATAAATTTGATTTAATATGTGAAAATTTTGTTCAATACTTTTAGATTGGCAATATGAAACATTTTTTACATATTACCATCAATGTCATTGACAATCAGTGCTTTTAGACTTTGAGAGCTACATCAGAATAACTCTATTTAAAGTTTGAAACAAATAGCTCGTGATTTAAATGTTATGGTCTTGTTTGGAGAATAATTAGAACGGTTGTACAATTATGATTTTTGTCTTCTCATCCTTTCTCTTTTCCTATCTTGCACTAATGATGCACTACACCTGACCAACATCCACCAACCACCACTGAGTGTCTGCTACACTGCAATCTGCAATTTACATGTACCCTTTTTTCTTTCACTATGGATTTAATATGTTGATTTTGTAATTTGTTGATGGATTTTAGTTAATTTGCAAGTAAGTAAGTTATAGTACTGAATTTTGACCGACATAATTAGAAAATTATAGCTAATCATTAGTCGATTTGCAAGGAAGTTAGTAATACTAATAAATTTTGATCGACATAACTTATCTTATATATCTTACCTAAACTTAACTTATTATTGAACTTGTCATATCTTATATATATGAACTTATATTATATTTTTTAAACTTATCTTATCTCATGTTATTTGAACTTATGTATACTTTACTTTACTTATATTTAGTACATAAGCTAAATTAATGTCATTACCTCTACGAATAACATATATGGTACACCTTAAGAGTAAGTAGAGCTATATAATTAAACCTAAGAAACAATCTCAATATATTTTTTATTTTTTCTGAGTGGGGCCACTTAAATTAAATGAGTTGGTAGTACATAGTTTTATATACTCCAAGGTGTACCTTATGACACGTGTCTTACTTTCATGTCTTTGATATTACATTAATTATCTATGAATTTTAACACTATGATTTAAGAATATTATCATAAGTTCATAAATATATATAATACAAATATCACGTACAACATGCACGGGTCCAAAAGTTAGTCCAATATAATACAAAAAGTTCCTTAAAGAAAATTTGTATGACTCCTTGTATGAAAGTCTAGTACTCTGATTATAAAAGCTAACCTTAGCTGTCTTTTAAAATGTTGGGTCAAGAATCGTGCATTTAGATCCTTAGATGCAAGCTAACCATAGACTAATATGTTTATTTTTGATTTGCACCATATATTTGATTATATAATATTAGGGAATAACCACGTCTATTAACACACCTATTATCACACATTATTTAGTTTTTTTTTATACGGAAAACAAACTTAGACTTGACCCCTATTCCGGGAGCTAGCCTAAAACATCCTTATGGGTGACAAGAGAGAAATCAATACAATAAGGAGGGACCACACAAAAGGGAAGGATAGTTGTGCGCCTTCCTAGCCATAAAGTCCACTGCACGATTAGGTTCACGAAAACAATGAATGAACCTGCACTCAAGAAAACAAGACACAGCAGCATGAAACAATGTTAGAAATTTCCCACAAAATTTGTCAAGAATTTTTAATAGAATTAATAACTCCTAGATTATCTCCTTCAATGATGAGATGAGAAATATCCAGGAAGAGGGCAGCCTTAGCCCCTTCCCTAAGGGCCCAAGTCTCGGCCTGAATTATAGACACGTGAGAGTCCAGAGCTTTACTAGCAGCAAGAAGCACCTTACCCACACTGTTTCGAATGACAAAGCCAAGGAAAGCATTTTCATTGCTAACCTTAGACCCATCAAAATTCCATTTTTATGTTGATATATAGTTCCTGAAATCATGCCTATTATCTAATATATGAATATTTATCAAATTCTTTTTATAACCTATATACCCTTTTATTTTGCAAATTTAATTTATTACTTCCTAAATTTATGACTACTATTAACTTATTTAGACATTAAGTGGATCAAATACGTAATTTCTACCGTATCTTATATATTATTAGGTAAGATTTCGTCTAGTTCAGAAGTTAAGTGACATATTAACAAAGAGACTAAATTAAGTCTAAATCTAATGACAAAATTAATAATTATGAAACTAACAAAATAACAATAAAGAGGGAAAAAAAAAGACAAATTAAACTTCTCTAAGAACATTTCTCAAACATAAAAAATGATAGGATTGGAAAGATTTTTCTTTTAATTATTACTTCCTCATTTTTTTTTTTTTTTTTGCTAAGTAATTATGGTAAGTATATTAATCACAAAAACTCATTTACAACCAAAAGTTAGTCAAGGGGAGAGCAAACCAACTAGGTTGGAACCCCCCCAAGACCAACACAAAAAAAACCAAGCAAAAGCAAGTTCTATACACACTACACCTTTGCAAACTGTAGAACCATTCTCTATCTCTTCTGGAAACTTTCCTAGGCATTACAATAAAAATTCTTGTTCTAACACTCTCTCTTATCCAAGAAAACATGTGTTGCACAGTTGAAACTTTTTAATTCGACTTGCTATCATTTCTAGCCTGCCATACACCATAAACAGCTCCTGAGATAGCTGTATTCCAAGCAGCACACTGGAATTTAGATTTCCTGTTATTAGAAATCCATCGAATCATTTTGTGAACATCATCCAGGGGAGTGTCCATGCCCATCCAGGTTTTTATCGTCTATAATATCTGCTTACTGTAATAGCATTGAAATAATATTTGGCCTTGAGTTTCAGCCATCACACCACATAACCAGCAATCTGTGGCCTGTGGGGGAATTATTACTCTTGCATACCTCATGCCAGGCTATATATCCTCCTTTTGAACTGAAATAATTTCCAGTCCACAAGAAATCCCTACAAACATTCTCCACATCCTTTATAACACTATTTGGCAACACAAAAATCTATGTCCAATAGACATGAATACTCAACAACATTGCATTAATTAATTGTACTCTTCCTGTGTAAGAGATATTTTTTGTACTCCAAACACGGATTTTAGCAATCATTTTCTCAACCAGGCTTTCACACTGAGCAACAGAAATCTTCTTGGAGTAGATGGGCACTCCCAAGTCCCAAGTATTTGAAAGACAATATGGCTCTCTTTATTCCAGAAACTTGCTGAATTCTATGAACCTCACTCTTCTCCATTCCACAACAACAAAAGGATCGGAGGACTTTTGCACATTTGTTTTTAACTCATATGAGTCAGAAACAATTTAAAAGCTTTGAGCAACATATAAACAGATGAATATTCACCCTTAGAACATAAAATTAAATCATCTGCAAAGCTTAAATGGGTTAACTTCACAGGACTACACCTTGGGTGAAAATGAAACTGCTCCATATTGCCAGCTGACCCAAAATCCTAGCCAAGTATTCCATGTAGGGACAAAAAGTAGGGGGAGAGAGAGGGTCTCTCTCCTTAAAACCCCTCTTGGAAGCAAAAAAAAACATGCATCTCACCATTTATCGATAAGGTTTAAAAAATTTCGGCTATATGCGTTGAGAATTGAGTGACACGTGACAAATTTGCTTAGTTGGAGAGTGTTTTAAGTGTCTAAACAGACACGTGGGATTCGATTTATTCTGAAGCTAAGGGCAAAAATTGATTGCCAAATGGCGAGAGAAATTATATAGCTGACACATAGGAGAAAATTATCCAACTTTATTAGTATATATAGATGTTTAAGAAGCTAAATTTCCAAATTCCAAGTTCGCCAAAGAAATGGAAACCATCAGGTGGTTCTCTTAGAATCAATTATTGGCTTGAATACAATAAACTTCGGGAGATGAGGCATGGATCAGACGAATTTATCCATTAATTCAAAAGTTTCTTCATATTGGCATTTATTTTTGTTTTGCATTAACCACTCAAAAACAACCATTAATTTGACCAATCACATTTATAGATAGATGATAATATTTTTTTTATATTTAAACTGCAAAGTGGAACTGTCAATTAGCCTACATAACTCATAGATGTCTTCATCAATTACGTACATGAACTCCTTCGGCGCCATTGTCAACCCAAACTCAATCTTCAACTATAAAATATTGTAACTGGGTTATGAGTCACTTTATTTTCTCCACGTCTAATATAGATTGTTACTCCCTCCGTCCCTTAATAGAGTGCCCATTTCTTTTTTGGACACTATTCAAAGGTAAAGAAAGCCCTCAAAAAATATTTCTAATATATAAGAAAAAACATAGTCATGTGGGGTCTTGTTTGATTCGTCTCATTACGTACATTAAGAAAATCAAACTTTTATAATTTTTACTAATATGAAATTAAAGATATTAACGATACAAAACGTGCATTGGCAAACGTGCATTGGAAAAATGGGCACTCTATTAAGGGACGGAGGGAGTAATAGTCAAACAGCCAATACAAGTAGCTGACAAGATGTAACGAGTGAAAAACCACCAACTGATTGTTGAGTACTCTCAATTACCAAACGATTCATAATGTTTAATAATTGTTTTAGTACTTGGTAGTTGTTACTTCATATTTTTTTGGCCTATGTATCACTTCCTCTACCGGATAATGCCAAAGCCTATGTGCCCTATGCCGCAAAGAAAATTCCACAACTACCAGTGTAAGTCACACATAAATATGAAAAGAAGCTGCTCATGAGTCATGGCTATTTTAATTTTCTGCCCGTAAACACTTAAAATATACAGTACTTCTGGAATAATCTTTTGTCCCAATTCCCTTTCTAGTCTTCTAGATGCTCGTTGTGACTATTTTTAACCTTTTTCGTATTGGCTCCGTACAATTTACTCCATTTTTACATTTTTTTTTACTTTATTTTCGTAACAATTTTTGTCCTACAAATCTATTTGTTTGAAATTCAACTTACTTCTACTATACTATACTTATTCTAAGACGAATTTTAGTTGAAAATTCCCACAATTTCTGTTATTTTTTTTTTTTTGGTGTTTGCACCCGGTTCACCCTTCAGGCTACATCCGGATCGAGGCCAAGTTCGGGGTGGTTAGGTTCCATTCCTCTCCCAAGGGTGTTGCGGGGATTCGAACACGAGTCCGTCCTACCAAAGCCAGTCCCCATCACCACTGGGCCAACACTTACTTGGTACAATTTCTGTTATTCATCATCGTCATCATGCTCGTTGTGACTTATTGTGTTTTTCCTATTTGATTATCATTATGATGATTTCAATAGTATATTCCCTCCATTTTTAAAAGTTATTCTTACTTTGACTAATTTTCTCTCAAAAAAAATTTCAAATAAGAACAACAAAAGTAAATAGATGGAGTAATATTCTTACTATCTTTTTTAATTTTATATATTAAAAGAAGTCATTATATATTTCATAGTTTATGAGCATGAAGGGAAATAATTTTTAAGAATATCCAACCGTACCATCGCTAATGAGTCGTCATCACTAATAAAAAAAAAAAGTTTAACTAGCGCCTCTTTTGAAGACAAAAACTATTTGATAGGTGTTTTTTCTTTTCCTTTTCTTTTAAAACGTCATTAATGCAATCTTCTACTTTGGAGTACATCAATTTTCTTACCAAATTCACAAGATATTTTAGTGAGGGCTTGGTTGGAAGTATAATGCCAACTCTGTTTTTCATATGTAACATTTGCTTTTGGAAATTTCTCATTGGTGATCTTGTACTTTTGATTTTTCCATTGATAACCTCGTGTTTTTCTAAATCACAAAAATGACCTTAAGCTTTAATTAAGTATCTTAAGTGTGATTTTACTTGCCTAATTCCGTTAATTGACCGTTATATCCTAACCCTATATTCATCCCAACCAATATCACCCAGCCACAAGCCTACAACAACCCCATCCAGCATCACCCATCACATCACGATCCCAACAACCACAACATAAATCAGAATTTTCGAAAGCAACTGCAAATATGAAGTGAAAATCCCAATTGGTAGATGGTGGACTAGTGTCTACCATTACAATGGTAGACACGGCCCAAAATACAGTCCAAAAAACATAAAACGCGTGAAACGAATGTACATCAACTGTTCTCCAATGAACATGTGAAACCAATGTACACCAATTGTTTTCCAATGAACATCGATTTCGACAATTCTCCTTTGTTGACCTTTATCTTTATGTTTCTTAGTTTGTTTAATGTAAATATTTCTTTGTTCATTGTATTTTGTTTGTCTGTTCATTAGGCTGAGTGGTTGTTCATCAAATATTTCCTCTTATGTTCATCTTTTTTTCTTGTTATTTATTGCTAATTCAAATGTTCATTGAGTCTCGCGTGTTATTCTTTTGTTCTACTTTCATTTTCATGTTGCTTAGTTTGTTCATTGAGGATGTTGTTTTGTTCATTGTATTATAATGCGAAACGACGTATAGAATGGTGCGCATCATTTAGATGGTAGACTCGTGTCTACCATCTAATTTGCAGTGAAAATCCGAAATAAGCAAAGAACAGAGGCGGCTAATCGATTTATTACGGCGGTCAAAAGTAGAGCAAATCATTGGGTGTTCTCAATCGATTAAGTACCACAATATATCCCAAATATTTTGGAGATTACTCCCCGATTTGGATTGTAAATTTCGAAGCACGAAGGTTGAAGTTTAAGAACGAAAATAGAGGAGCGGCGTCTTGGATGCTCATTGTGATGATCGAACAATGGCAACCGAGGTGACAAGATGCATGAGTACTCAGAGAGACGATAATGGTTAAGCAAAACATTGCATTATTCCACAATAAGTCCATATTCTCTTTCGCTCATTATCTTTTTTGAAGGAGAGAAAGAGGGAGGCGATTTGGCGGAGATAAAAAGAGATGGTGGAGAAAGAAAGGGACGATGGAGGTTAGGAGGATAGAGATGAGAAGGATTAATTTATCATGATTCTCAAACAAACCCTCATTTACACATAATTAAAGATAATTAACAGCAAATACCTCCTTGAAGCCACATTTGAAAAGTTAGTTAAAGTTTATGATCACTTTTTGAATTTGAAAAAACACGAGATTACTAATAGGAGAATCCAAAAGTATAAGGTTACCAATTGAAATTTACCTTTGTTTTTTCGTGATACACTTTAATTATATATAAGTGAAACTTATACAAAGTTGATATTTTTGAATCATTGCATTAAAAAAATCTAAGATGATTTTATTTGACTATATTTTTCTTATATAATGGTGAGAAAACATAGTCAAAGTTGATTAATGAAGAGTTGAATGTGAAATCATAAATAAAAGAACAAGGGGGTATTTACCTATGAAAAGAGTTTTCCAAGTTCCAATGATGAAATATGGAGTAGTTTTCTAATGATTCTTATATGAATGACAGTAAAATTGCATAATGATCCCTGAATTAATCTCAAGCAAACAAACCATAGCAATAACAATAAGCCTATTCTGATGAAAATTCCAACAAAATTTGAATCCAAAATGAAGAAAAGAGGAAATTCATTATTTAGATTCATTCTCTCTATTCTTCTCCGTCTCCACTACAATGTACACGAGCATGGAAAAAAACTGATAGGGGTAACAAATTGAAGCAACAAAGTCAAGTGACAATGAAAATCTGTTGCAACAATTGATTCACACTTCACAGTTTCATCTACCATAACATATAGCTAGTATCTACCTCAATCATGATAGTAAATGCCTTATATACAATGAAAAAACTCCACACAAAATCATCTATATATCACAACATCATCATCATTATTAAAGATCCTTAACCTTTTCTAGCTCAGAGCTATCGCCATTGCCGCCGCCGCCGTCATTGCCGCCATTATTACAATTATTGGAATTAAGCTTGCTTTTCTTGAGGTACCTCTTGACATAGTAATTCAAAAAAAGGGATAAAATGGCAGTATTCAAAACCGAATTAAACCCCCAAGCACCAATACCATTACATCCACCTTTAAGAAAATGCATAAGAAGAACACCAACATGACAGATCAAATTACACCCAAGAAGAACAATCTGACAATTCAAAACAAAAGGAAAACACGCACTCGGCAATCCAATTGCAGTCCAAAATCGATACCCATAAACAAGAGACGAAACAAGAGTTGTGAAAACAATGGCGAGCACCTGAAAAGACTGTGAAAATTCAAGCCATAGAAACGACGAAAAGATAAGAATCGAGTGGTTCAAGAGGTGATGCGCGGGTAATTTACGGCGTCGTAGGAGGTAAAAAAAAGTACGGAAAAGATGAAGAAATCTAGAGAGGTAAAAAACATAAGACCAAAAGAATACACGACCAGATGGACGTGTACCAAGTGGGAAACAAAGGAGCCATTGAAAAGGGGTTTTAGACCGCCGCCATAACCACCGTGTGTCACGGATCTCGGCGGTGGCGGAGAGAAATATGCCGGAGAATATAGTGAAGGAGATTAACGCCATAGAGAGAGAATGAAGGGCTGGGATTGGGCCTAATGGTATAGGACGACGACGTGGTAGGATGATACATAGAACAAGGTGGAGGAAAAGAGATAAGATAAGGTATAGAGAAATTGATGTGAATAAGAATGACCATGTTGAACCCCATGATTGAGATGAACTCCATCGAAAATTTAGTATTGATGGGTGTTCGGATAAGTAATATGTTATGTTGTCGATGTATTTTCCGATTGTTGACATCGGATAAATGGATGGCAACAACAAACCTGAATTTACATCTAATCACCACCACCCCCAATGAATGATAGTTTGGAGTTTGGAGGAGGAGAGAGAAGTAGAACGAGGAAATCGGGTGTGTGTGTGGAAAAGTAATGGTGGGTGATGAGCTGAGGGAGGTAATCTAGTATAATAAGGTTATAATAATATAAGGGGTACACGTGGGAAGATGTGAATGGAAGGAGATGTTTTTTATTGTGGTTGAATAGTTAAGAAAGGAAAAGGGGAAAGCGAGGGGTTTTATAATTAAAAGTTTATAGGTTGAAGAGCAACAGAGAGACGGAGACGGAGAGTTATGGAGGAATGTGGGCGGAAGATTAGTTTAAGGGTTGGGTCAAAGAGACAGAGTGTCTAAAGGGCTCAAACTCGTAGAAAAACACGCAGAGGATTAATAAGTATAGGCGCAGATATATGTAGACTCGTGTGGTGTTGCGGACGCCCTAAACTTTTAAACTTCAACGTCGGTTACCACATGCCACTAGAAGAAGGTATTGGTCTATAGCCGTGATTGGCACTTCACAAATCACAATACCCGTTGAAAAACAAATTTTAAGGGTAAAACAATTTTATTTTATTTTGTTTCTTTATTCACATTCTTCTAGTAGAATTAGGTACGGGTGACCATTCGGGATCAAAAAACCATGCTCGAGTTTGATTTTGGGTTGTGATCGAAAAACATATCTAATATAGAGTAAAAGTTACAATTACTTTAAAATATGATATTTGGTCAAATTCAGTTGGGTTTGGGTTTCTCTCAATAATTTTGAGACGGATTTAAGTCAGGATACCGAGTCGAATCAGGTATTGTCAGCTCTGGTTCAATTAGGAAGGTATTGGTAGTAATTACATTGGCTTACACATTCGACTTAAAATGGGCATTTCTCACAACACACTTAATATTTTTGGAAGACATAAGTCGGAGATGAAAATTTAGCTCGATAACTTTTCAATGTTTGGGTAAAAGCTCAATTCTGATAAAAACGAGTGAGATATAACCTTTTGAAAATGACCTGATAGGGCTAACGCGCAAGCGGCCACACAGAAATGCGATGCTCTACTTTACATAGAGGTGGGAAGCAGGTTATCCGAGTTGATTTTTAATTGGTCAATTTTTTTAGATTCTACTTATTTTTTGGTTGAATTCATGTTGGATCGATTCAAATTCAGATTGATCTGTTTTAGGACGAGTCAATATTTAAATATGATAATATGTGATAACTCAAATCAAGTATGCAAAGTCACGTATAATTGATATGAGATAATATTAAAATAAAATGATAAAAAGCTAAGAATTTGGAACATATTGTAACGAATAGTCTATATAGTTGACGATATAATTCATGCTACTCCGTGTCGGGTCAACTTCAAGTCTGTCTGGTTGGGTTCAGGTTGGATCATTTTCGGTTGCCATTTTCGAATTGGATTTAAAACTCGAATCGGATTATTTCAAGTAATATCAGTTTTTTGTCAGATCTAATTTTATAATGGCTAATTAAAAAACAGGTTGACGTTAGTACTCTTATATTTCACTTCTATCTTTACAATATTTTCAGGTTCTTACCTATGCTTTGTTTTCTCTTAAATAAATGTCATATGATTATCAATTAATAAAATTTATCTTTTTACTTTTTTGAAGTTTGATATTCTATCTTAAAAAAGAATGAAACAACACAAAACCTTGAGAAATGAGAAGTTGATATTATTGTTGTTTTCTCTCTGGAGGGGGTCACTTGAGGACCTACAATTATGTCACTGTTCTCCTTTGTGTCAAACTATCCACCGTCAAATAAAAGGGAAAAAAATATCTTCCACGACCACGAGATGCATGTGTTATATGGCGTTGCGACGCCTAATTTCCAACGTGCCCCAGCTTATAAGAGCTAAGCGCAGCATGCTGTTAGCGGAGGAATGATAAACCTCTTTTTGTTAGATGTTTGTTAACATCTAGCAGGGGTAAAACTGTCAATATATATAGGAAATGGTTGTCAGTCAAACAGAAAAGTTATCTCGAAAATTGCAAAGTGTCAGTCAAACCAAAAAGTAATCGCGAAGATTCCGATGCTAAAAAATAGTGTTCATGTTACTAAAACTAGTGTTCGTGTAACTAAAAATAGTGTTCATGCAACTAACAAATAGTGTTCATGAAATATAAAATAGTGTTTTATTCATCTTCTATTTCATGGGACCCATATCACCAAAAAGTTATCTCGAAAATTGCAGAGTATCAGTCAAACCAAAAAGTAGTCGCGAAAATTCCGTTGCTAAAAGATAGTGTTCATGCTACTAAAACTAGTGTTCGTGTAACTAAAAATAGTGTTCATGTAACTAGCAAATAGTGTTCATGAAATATAAATAGTGTTTTATTCCTCTTTATTTGCTAGATGTTTGCAAACATCTAGCAAAAAGAGGTTTATCATTCCTCGCTGTTAGCGACTTTCTTAGGACCTCAGCTACCCAAGAGGCCGTATTATTGCGGCATATTATGGTCCTTACTAGTAGATGTAGACATGTTGTTGGCTACTCGGTTTTGGGCCATGTTCCAAGTCATTGTATAAAGAGACATCTATACTAATATAATATATTAAGTATAAAGAGACATCTATACTATAATATATTAAAAAGCGTGCATAAATTAGAAATTGCATAATATAGGTTTTGATCCCGTGACCTCAAATTCATGTATTAAAGTTTTAACCAGTAGATCAAGTTGTATTTAGTGTTATCATATCAAAGTACAATATTAATAAATGAAATTTTTTCTTACCTGTAGCATAGCCCGGGCCTAATAACTAGTAATGAATTAAAAAAAGTATAACATAAATATATGCTTTGTTTTATATTAAAAATTATAACATTAAGGAGAGATAAAAAAATTTAAAGCGTACAAACATATAAAGAGAAATGAAAAGTTTGACCCTATCGATGATGAGAGAGATAAAGAAAACTTATTACTAGATAAAGTAATATTGCAACGTATATGTTAATTTTCCATAGAGAGAAGTGTTATAACTTATGTAAAATGGAGGATGTCAAGTTTAAGGTTATATTTAGTTACTTAGAGCTGAAAATTAATACCATCTTATTGTAAGTATAGTTAAAAAGATTGTAATTTAAAACCAACCTGTAACACATATATTGGTTATCCGTTCATCAAGTAATTTTTTTTATTGTAACTTGGTTTTGTGAGAGGATTATAGTAACTTGATTGATTAATCTAAATCTAAACTTTTTTTTTTCAAATTTACAGAATTATTTAAACAATAAATTAGTTGTTAAATTGAAGAAATAGGAAGTTGATATATTTGTTGCTTTTCGAATGAAATTAGTTGGTAAACTGAAAAAATAATGTGATAGATCTACTTCAATTATTAATATTATAATCTTTTAGTGGTATACAAAATAAACGTCTTAATTTACTATTTGACCTAATAGACTTTTGCCCAGCCCTCAAAAATCCCAAACTTGGGTGAAAATTTTCCAATTTTTAAAGTTCGGTCCAGCTAGAAAGACGGGCAAGACTTGGGCTTTGGCTATAATATATAGGCCCACAAACAATCTCGTCAAATTTAGCTGTAGGGCTAATAAACGCCTAAGAAGCCCAAATCAATTTTCCCAGATTTGACACAAAAGTTACGACCAAGTTTATAGAAAAACTAAAAAAACTTCCTTTTTCGATAAAAGCCATACTAGACCAACCCAACCCATCATCACCTTTTGGACTTGAGAGTTACTTCTATGAGGTAAATTTTAAATTATAGACTAACTAATATTAAAAAGAAAAAAAAATAATACAATAGTCCAAAATATGTTTGCTTTACTTAAAAATATCTTAACCTTTTGATCATCTTACAACCGTCACAACTTTGAGGTTCTCTTTATAGAACGGTTTGTGAACTTATTTAACTTGTTAAATCTGTTAATTATGACGCATTATTTTATTAACTTGAATTAATTAAATAAAGAATTATCCGTTATCGTATGAGTTTCATGAGTTTTAATTAAGTTAAAGAATCATTTTGAAACGAGACTCCCAATATTAGGACGGGTTAAAATAATTAATATTGAAGACCTTTTAAGACGAAAACGATAGAAGTATAATCTTGGGCCAATGAGAAAGCCCACTAGAAAAATCTTCTGGTATAGATGAAGATGACATCCTAGAAACTTCCTCTTCTCTATTTGATCCGTGTGTTCTTGCTAACCCACTATAATACTCCTACTATTTTGCTTCGGTTTAATTTTATCATTCTTCATATCCTAAATTATACGATGTATAGTCATTATTCACCAAACCAAAACACAAACCCCTGAATCACTTCGATTTGATCCGTGCGACTTACTCTCTTACCTCTTTTATTGGTGAGTTTTATCCTTGATCTTGCTCTTTTCAATTTTCAATTTTCAATTCAGTTTAATTTTACTGGTTATGTTATATTTTGATTTGCTTGATCAAATTATACTTTGAGCATTTCAACTGCATTTAATTTTTGGATCCAACGATTTGCAGGCGGAGAAATATTGGGAATTAGTATTTGATTTGAAGAAATTAGGGTTTAGGAAAAAACAAAATGGGGAGTGGGTTTGAAGAATCAATGAAAGCTGAACCAAGTTCGAGTAATGGAGGAAACAATAATAATAATAATAATGATGCTGGTGATTTTGAGTGCAATATATGTTTTGAATTAGCACAAGATCCAATTGTAACATTATGTGGACATCTATATTGTTGGCCTTGTTTATATAGATGGTTACGATATCACTCTCAATCCCAAGAATGCCCAGTTTGTAAAGCCCTTGTTCAGGAAGATAAACTTGTCCCTCTTTATGGAAGAGGGAAATCTAACACTGACCCTAGATCAAGGCCTGTTCCGGGTATCGATATTCCGAATCGTCCTTCAGGACAGCGCCCTGAAACCGCCCCGCCACCTCCGGGGCCTGATCATAACTATTTCTCGAATCTTGGGTTTGGATTTTTGGGAGGGTTTATGCCAATGGCGACTGCTAGGTTTGGTAATATGACTATGTCTGCTGGCTTTGGTGGGTTTTTCCCTTCATTGTTGAGTTTTCAGTTTAATGGCTTCCCTCATAACACAATGTATGGAGCCGCCCACGGTTTTCCTTATGGTTATCCACATACAGTTCATGGTAATGGGATGAGCCATGGTCATGGGTACCAGCATCATCACCATTCTGCAAGTCAAGGACAAGATTCTTTCTTGAAGAAACTGTTTTTCATTATTGGCTTTTGTGTCCTAGTGGCTCTCGCGTGCTGGTAATTTTTCTAGCTTCAAATTCTTTTTTTGATCTTGTACACTCTTATGCCCTTTCTGTATGTTGGCCGAGGAAGTTGTCTATATAATAAGATGCCAATGATCACTTCCTGTGGATTTCATTATTTTGAATGTATAACTAAGGATGGAATTTTGTATTGTGTGTTAGACTCATTATAGGAATTAATATTCTGTAATTGTTTGCTATTATATTTCTATGTCTCATGTTCTCCTGCAAATTTGTTCCCATACATGGTGGTGTTCTTTCCCCTTAATTTTGAAATAGCTTTTGTTATCTCTAATTCCCTAAAATCCTGTTTTATGTGCAATATTATGACTGCTGTCTTTTTCCTTTTGTCCTTAAGTTCATTGTTATTAATCAGGCATGCATTTTTTCCTTTAAGATAGTACAGATATGATCCTGTTGCTTATATCTTTATGACATGAAATTTCTACAATAATTTTTGGACTTGGGAACTTTATTCTTCGATGATTGGAAGCCATGACATGTATATTTTCATTTTTCTTAGAAATCTTTTTTCCCCCGGAGTTTATTTTGTCGACAAGTTTGAAAATATGGTTGCTGGTGCCTATCATGCTTCCTAAGAGAATGATGGGAGCTAGAATAGATGATTAGTTCAACAGTGAGTTTAAAATATATTCCGAAGTCTAGACAGGGAGTTCAGTTTAGTTTGGCCTTGCTTACTTTTTTTTTTTGCTTTGGCTGCATCACTAATAATCTAAGCTGTCGCTGGGAAATGGTATCTTAGAACACCTTTTTTCTACATCTCTTTTTATGCTTGTCTTCAATGGAAATTTTAAGTTGGAACAATTGAACTTAAAACCCCTTTTAATCTAGGTTATCACATAATATCTTTTTCCTATGTGGTTACTGGGGGTAATGAATGCATGATAGTGGACTAAGGCCTTTCATTAGTCGCATTGAACTGAAACAACGTCAATCATATATATTATGTTTTTCCTCCTTATGGCATGCTTGGAATGTGGTTAGTAATAATGGGGATTTTAGGAAAAATAAATAACGAGATCAGGGCGGATGGAGGTGGTAGATAAAACATGGATTGATTGTATGAGGGGGGAAACTATTGCACTCACTTTGGGCCTTGGGGGGTATTAGTCATCCACCATCCTTTAGGGTAATGTATTAGCCTCATTTCAGGCAATTGTTTCCTCTTCCATCTCTCTCCTAGCATTATCTACAATAGCCTTAGATGCACGCAATGCGTACGAATTCTCTTTGCATTTTGTTTTTTTTTTTCAAAAAATGTTGTTTAGTTTAAATGTGATACTTTTTTCTTTTTTTTTTCATCCAAATGAAACAACTAGTTATCCCTCTCTTTTCTTTTCTCTTTTTTTCCTTTTCTATTTTTTGGTGTCCCCATGTGTTGCCATATATAATAGAGATCTTTTATTACCACTTAAATTTATTTTTACTTTTATATCTATTACCCCCTAATTCATTACCCCCAATCAATCATGCTCTTAGTCTTCATGCATGTAAGTTTTGCAAAGTGGGGAGCTTTTGCAAACATTGTGAGAGCAAGATCAAGATAATGTCGTGCAAATATTATGAGTCGATAATATCGATAATCAATTTTATTTTTGGTGAGAATAACATTAGTTCATTTTTGTTGGTGGATGACTTCTTCAAGGTATAATTATAGAGAGCTTTTTATTTTCTTGTCTGCACAATATACAATCAATGGGTTCTTTGCAAGCAAGGTAGGAAGTATGATCATTTTAATGATAAGACACCTGTTATGCTATGGATTCACTCCTTACCAATTTTTTTTCTACTGAAACATCTAATTGGAGACAGAACCGTTACAGCTTCATTAAGACCGTTGTGGCAATCAGCTAAACAAATGCCACTACCAAGTGACCATTCTGAGTGCAGATGTAGTTTGCTTATCCCTGGCATCAAAGTTTAGTGATATGTGCTCTTCTTGGTTGCCTGAAGTCATTGACCTGGACTTTAGATGTGCAAGACAAGCGTTTGTGCTTTTTGAGCTGTTAGGTGGTATTTATGGTTGTCTGGTTGATGCATTGAATTTATCATAATTCATTTTGATGCTTCTCTGACTGTACTCGTGAGTTGGGTTGGTAACTTTGAGTTAGTTTATGTTATCAGGTTGGTTGTGTCTAGGTGAACTTCTAGGTCAAGTCCATTCTGTTGTTTCTTTAGGTACTAGGCTGAAACTCTCTTGCTTGACCTCAAATCTTCAGGTGGATTTTTGGCCATGTCAAGCAGGGTCTCGTTGAGTTCCCTAATTTTGTGGGAGTGTAGAAGTTTAGACTTGAGAGTCTCTTGTAAAGTACAATAGATGAAGTGGAATGACTGATTTAATTGGCTGCGTCTGTTGTTGGAAATAGCTTGTTACTAATTTCCAGGATGTTGGTTCATCTTGTTACTTTACACTCGCAGTAGTTGGGTCTGTTTTTTTGGTTGATGATCTGGATGCTGCACCCTTGATGATGTCTTTAATTGCAGTGCAGTTTTGTATTCTTAGCTTGTCTTGCTGACCTGTGTACCTGACTGAAATGTGATTGATGGAGTTGGGGGTACGGTTGTTCTTGAATTGCTTTTCAAGAGAATAGTAGAAACGAGAATGAATCATTAGCCCACTATCACCGTTGCAAACAGTATCTTCCTAAGGTGTGGGAGTTAGAGATATGATTATGTTGAGTCTGCTATTGTTTACCCATTGGTGTGGGCAATTGATCTCTACATTCTGTGTTGGAAATAGTTTTTTTAGGCCTTTTTTTATATAAAAAAAAGTATGTCTGCTGATCTGCTATTCCTCGTCATTTCGAAAAAAGCTCAAAATTGGAACATTTGAAGCACCTTCATGATCTGGTGGGGTATCTTGAACACCATATTTCTGTGAATCCGTTGCAGATTTTGATGGTATTTAATTTTGGCTAGAGAGCTTACTTGGAACCTTTTCTATGTGGATTCATAGAATGCCAACCGTAATTGTGAGCTTTTCCCCTATAGTCCCCACCAAGTCCTGCAGGTTGAGAATCTGGCTTTGCTTGTACAAATTTTTAACACCAAACTTTTGCTAATGTTAACTGAGATAGCAAGTTAGCAACATTAAATCTAATCTTGCGAAAAAATTGTTTGTTGATGAGAACATGAGAATGTCAATTATTTTCGTGTCCCCTCTGTACATCATTATATTGCTGTAATGGAATTTTTGCCAAGGGTTTGTTCATCTTCTTTTTAGCACCAATGTACAATTATGTGGTGATAAGGAGGGGAGTGCTATGCGTCTATAGGATTTGGTACATCTGTATCTCTGGTATGCTGGAGCCATCTTAGTACCTCTCTTGGAGTTACTTCATTATACCAGTTTTCTTGATGAAACATCTAACTAAATGCAGAAACTTCAAGATCTTCATCCATGCAACCAAACAAATTGTAATTGTAACTGCAATTGTTTATTTTGATGAAGATGTGTACCGTGAATTCCTCATTTATCCATCTCGTTGTTCTTGGTTCATATTTCTTTATTGAAATGATTACCTTTTTTTTTCCTGCCCTGCGTCTTGTGCTTGTAAATGCTGTGATGTGTTGTCTTGTTGGTTGCCTAATTTCACTAGATGCAGGCGATAGTGTTTTTAAAAAGCATGGACCTTGGAGTAATTGGGATATTGATTATCAATTGGTTCATTAAAGCTTGTGCATAAATTGAGTAATCAGGTTGTCATTGTGCCTTTTCCCCTAAATGCTTGGAGTGATTGGGATATGGAGTATCATTATGAATTGATGCATTGAATCTAGTGTATAAGCTGAGAGATTCTTTAGACGATGTTGATATTGTGCCTTTTCCATTTTATGTGCTGCTTGGTTTTTTACATAATTCTACCAACTAAAAGGCGTTGCTGCTGGTTAGTGTTAATATTTTTTTTGGCTGAATTCCGTTAGTAAGTTGTTCTTTTGGGTTTTAAACCATTAGATCATTTTAATGTTATTTTGGGTCTTTAACTTGCTTGGAGGATGAGGAAGAAAGTTGGGAGCTTCACATAGAAAATGCTTGACGTTGTGGAATTAATATATGAGGAAATAAGGTGTCCGGGTGTGAGGAGATGAAATGGATAGAGAGAAGTGGAAGAGGAGAATCGGAGAGAGACAGAAACTAGATTGCAGACTTGCATGGTTTTTTATTTTGATTGTAGAGACTAGAGAGGAATACACTTAATCCAGGTTGTCTTTGGTTATTGCTACTTTGCTAGTGCTGGTTGGTTGCGCTGTCTGTGTTGTTTGATGTGTTAAATCTTTTGGTGAAGATTGTTATTTCTTAGACGAGTAATTGGAATCTAGTAGGTGGTGCATATTGACAATCTGTTACATCGCTGCTTAGCCAGTAAAAGATGGTAGTGAAACATCCGAAAACATGTTAGTGCCCATAGTATCCAACTAAATGTGTTTGTCTTGCTAGATTTCTGTTAGCAATTAACGATGTAGTACGGAAATGTTCGGAGTAGTGGAAAGAGTATGTTTCGGCAACAGGGGACTATATATTCTAGCTATCTCTAGGTTCATTAGCATGAATAGTTGGGGTTTTGGAAATATTTTCGAAGATAAAAATCTCCTGTTCTAGAGGTTTCCGTGTTTTATAGCCATTTTGATACTTCCTCAGATGTACTGAAAGAAAATATTGAAGAAAAATTGCAGATTTGGGGATATCCAAACATTATCAATTGGCATGGAACATATTTGACGCAAGTACCTATAAATTCATTGTTCAATTGCTACATTAATTATTATCTGTCAAACAAGTCATGAGAGCTTCATAGGTCAATGATCTTGCATTTGTGTTTTGGGATAGTTGAAAGGTTATAAGAGGGTTACAGAGGAGGTTGGATTGGCATCTCATTGTTGGAAGTGTATTCTTACGAGGATGTCAAAGTGATCCCACAGATTTGAGTACCAAAGTAAATATAAGTTAGTACTAAATCATTGTAAAGTTGGTACGAAAAGAGTCATTGTGATATCATTACTAAAGTGACTCTTTTTTGATATAAAAGAACACTCTGGTATTGTGTTTTGCTACCAGCTTACATTCCAGCATATATAGTTACTAAGATCCTCTTGTTGGAGTCTGAAATGGACTTCAACAGTGAGACGTCAAGAGTTTCTCCTTAGGGGGAGAGATTTACTAATCAGTTTGTAGGAGTTCTACAGGAGAAATTGCATCAGTATATATGCAGTAGCTATGTAACTCTATTCATTCTCATCGGAATTAACTTTAATTGGAAGCTTTTAATTAATCTAAATCCAATACAATGAATAATGAAGTAGTAGATTTTAAAGAGGTTGCAGACTTGCAGGTGGTTGAGACAAGCTTGTCCTTTTGCTACTGAAGTCCATCGAGGAGAGCTGGTTGTATAAATGCTTGTAAGTAGTTCAGAGTAATAATGATTTATAGAATATCATTCAATAGGTTTTCTACAGCTTGGCTGACTTACGCTGCATGGAGTGACCCACCATATATGATATATCTTTTCAAGTGTCGGCAAGCATATGTCAATTTGCTGAGTGCTTTGCTTTGCTGCCTTTTATCTCCTTTGTTTTCTCTCAATTAGTGGAATTACAGGCTTACTTATAGATTAATGGATACGCTTTCGCTGTGCTATTCGATGTAGCTCGAATTTTGGGCCCTAATTTAATTACCAATCCTGAAAGTGTGCATCAAGAGCAATTGGGGTAAATAGTTTTAAGTCTTTGTTCCAGTGCTGATATCATGCTTTACTTCATAGGATTAGAGTAGGGGTGTTAACGAGCCAAATCAAGATCGAGCATGGGCTTGCTCGACTCGTTACATTGTTACTCGAATTTGAGCCGAGTCTCGAGCTTTTGCGAGCTTAAGTTTTCAAGTTCACTTTATCTTAAAATTCATTATGAGTTAAAAAATTAAACAGTTTCTTCACCAGTTATCCCTGTGATATTTCCAAATTCATGGGGGTACTTCCGCTATTTGTAAAATGCACCAGGTATCCTTACTTTGGGGGTGAAATGCACGAAATGTCCTTAATGACTAACAGTGTCATGTTTTCGTTATTTATTAACCTTAATTAACCCCGTTAACCTAATAAAGACCTCTAATCCTAACCCCCAAAATTCTAATTGTATCCCTCCTAACACCTAATCCTAACCACCCAACCCCTAACTCCTAACCACCTAACCCTAACCACCAACCACCACAACCCCTTCCCTCACCATTGCAACCCCACATCCCTCTTCCCCAACCCCACATCCCCCTTCCCTTTACCGTCTCCTTCCTCCTCAAACCCACTGATTATGGGTAGACTAACAAGTCAGCAAAGCAGCACCATGCAATGGAGGCACCACCACCAAGGGTGTAGATACAGCAGCGATAAAAACCACATGGTAAGTGAGTGGAGTGAGAGAAACAAGAACAGAGGAGAAACAACAAGGGTTCAGGCAGCACAAAACCGGCGAGGTAGGGTGATGCATCACCGATGACGCTACATCGGTAGTACCGATAAGAGGCGGTGATGCGGGGTTGTTGGGGGAGAGGGGTGCGGGGTGGGGGCCTGCGGGGGTGGAGGAGGGAGGGGGTGCTGCGGGGGGAGGGCAGAGGGGTGAGGAAGGGGTTTGTTGCAGGGATACAGGGTGGGTGGGGAAGGTGGCAGCGGGGTTAGGGTTTGAAGTTAGGGGGTTAAGGTTAGGGTTTGAAGTTAAGGGGTTAGGTTGGAAGTTAGGATCTAGTTAGTTAATTAGGATTAATTAGGGTTTTATTAGGATTAAAGGGGTTAATTAGGATTAATGATTAATGAAAATTTGACATCGTGAGTCATTAAGGATATTCATGCATTTCACCCCCCAAAGTAAAGATATTTGGTGCATTTTCCAAACAGCAGGGGTACTCCATGAATTTCGAAATACCACATGGGTACCTGGTGAAAAAATCGAAAATTAAGTTATACGGATTTTTCACCATATACCCTCGATAAAAAATTTTATTTATCATATACCCTTGATGTTTTCAAAATTCACCGTATAACCCTCAATTTTTTGATAATTCGTCATGTGTCCTTAATGATTAACGATTATCAATTTTTTTGATCATTAATCCTTGATTCCATTACTAAATCTTACACTCATTTACCATAACATATTAGCATTGAAACAACACCTCAATCCAAAAAAAATAAGAAAAAGAGTTATGGATGAAAAGAGCTAAAAGGGGTCATTTATGGTGTTTCAATGGTGTTCAATTAAGGCTAATAACTTAAATATGGGTTAATTAGAATTTGGTAACGAAATTAGGGGTTAATGATCAAAAAAGTTGATAATTGTTAACTATTAAGGGCATATGGTGAATTATTAAGACATTAAGGGGTATATAATAAATTATGAAAACTTTGAGGGTATATGGTGAATAAAAATATTTGTCGGAGGTATATGGTAAAAAAATCTGTTTTATTATATGTATTTTGTAAATATGTTTAGACTACTTACTCTGAGCTTTTCACAAGTATTATGTACAATTTAAGTATTTCTTTTCATTTATTTTCTATAATATGGAAAATAATATACCGAAAATATATTTCGAGCTTGTCCACAAATTTTTTGAATCGAATTTCGCTATGTTATGCTTTGCTGCAGAAAATTTCAAGCCGAGCTCGAATAGTTTGCGAGCCATGGAGGCTTATGAACACCCCTAAATTAGGGAAGTGGGATATATGTTGTCGTTGGGCTACCTATTGTTATACTCCCTTTGTATTTTTTTTATCTTTTTCACTTAGAATCTTGACATTATTCATAATTAGAGATAGGCTATGTTTAGTTCACCTCTGATCTGAACTGATCTGATCTACAATATCTTATCTTTTAGATTTTTCTCAATATATAAGAAAAAATATAGTCATGTGAGGTCTTGTTTGATTCGTCTCAATGAGTACTTTATTAATATTCAATTCATATAATTTTTACTAGTATGTAATGAAAGAAATTTAATAGTAATAATGATTTTTAAATATAAGCATGATCTGAACTGATCTGATCTGAACTTATTTTTTCTGACCTGATCTGATCTAATCTGATTAGATTTGAAATAAGCAAACATACGGTGAACTGAACATAGTCATAATCTTTTAGATTTTTCTCAATATATAAGAAAAAATATAATCATGTGTGGTCTTGTTTGATTCGTCTCAACGAGTACTTTATTAATATTCAATTAGTATATATAATTTTTACAATATGTAATGAAAGGTATTTAATGTAGAATAAGTGTATTAGCAAATGTGTAAAGTTAAAGTAGGAAAGATAAAAAAAAAAAATACGAAGGGAGTATTGTATAGGAAATTGGTTTTTCTTGTTTCCTTGTGCTTTTTCTCTTCTTACTTTTACTTTCTTTTGATCTTCCATATTTATTCTCTTGAATTTATTCCTTAGTTTTCTTGTTTTATTTGTCACCAAGACGATTTATTTCATTATCTGATTATGATATGGAGTAGCATCCAACTTGAAGAACTAAATCTTATCACACTTTAGAATGAATAATAAATATTTAAAAGAATTTTTTTCTTTTATTTATTAGTTGCAACACTTTAACTTTTATGCGCGAAAAGCATGTAAACGTATGACTTTAATCATAAATACTCTTAATAGATCAATATATATACTTTTTCCATTCTTGTTTTATATGAAAATTTTGCCTTTTCACACAACCCAAAGCGTTTCTCTAATCATTAATATCTTTAATTGTGTACACGTAAAAAATATAAAAAAGTTATAATTTGATAGTATGCATCGAGACGAATATAACAAGATTTTACTTGATTTTTTTTAATATATATTCGTGATAGATTGGAGTCAAAATTGATCCATGAATAATGTCATCTCACCCATGTTTCATTTAAAACAGAATGAAGAAAGTATATAGATCGAATGGCATTAAAATATTAAATCTTTTATATATTTGTCAAAAAGATTTGGTCAAGCTTTATTAATTACATATTGCAACTATTTCGGTCATGTTTTATTCAATTTATTTTAACTTATTTAATATTTTATAAGATAAGATAAGATTAAATAAAATTACTTTCTCCATTTGATATTATTCGTTACATATCTCAATTCACGAACTCCTAGGCAATTTTTGGAGAAGATGGAAGTAGAGAGTAAAAATAAAAGAAACCCATGTGAGAGGAGAGATATATAGAATTTATTGCTTAAAATGAAAGTGTAGCAAATAATGTGAAACTTCTCACAATGAAAAGTATAGCGAATATTACTCCCTCCGTCCCATAATATAGTGCCCACTTCTCATTTTTCACAAGAATTAAGAAAAATGGAAAGAATTTTAAGATTTCACAAAAATATATGTTTAAGTAAATGTTTATTGGTATTTTTGTCTTGAAACTAGTTTTTTTCTTCTTTTTCCTTTAAATAAAATGAAAGAGCAATAAATATACCTTGGAATAGTGTAAAACAATAAATAGGGGCACATATTTTAAAAGAAAGTAGGGGTATTTTGGAAAGTTTTATGTAGAAATAAAGGATAATTTAGTCCAAAGAAATTGATAAAAAAGAAATAGGCACAACATTTTGGGACACCCAAAAAGGAATGCAAGCACTATATTATGGGACGGAGGGAGTATGAAACGGGGCCGGATCCTCTAGAGTTTTATGAAAATTCTACAAAGTAGAGTTGAATCCTGACCATATATTATAAAATCAAGGGTTCATGATTAGTGGGAAAGAAAATCATATGGGTAAGATATTCGGGGGGAAATAGGGGGTTATTTGGGAAAGAAAATACAAGCCTTTGATTTATTAATCAACGACTGATATTTAACGAACTCTACCATGTAGAGTTATTTTGAAACTCTTGAGGATCTCAACCAGTATGAAACGGAGGAAATAGATAAGATAAAATAAGTTGAATTAAATCTAGCGAACGTTTCCCTCCAAAAAGGGAAGTCGGCACAAGTAATAAATCTTAGTAGGTCTCGTTTGAACTTTAGATATTTGTTGTCAGAGAAACTTGGGTATGGTTACACGTGTTGGAACGTGAAGGTGTATAAATCAAGGGTCAATTCAACTATACATGGGTGAAAAAATGACAAGACAATATTAAAGATGGTTAAATCTTGAGAACTTTTCCTTAGCAAAAATAGATCCTCCATGTCGCTTTAATTGCGGTGATATGTAGAGATGATTGTGATTCTTTAGAAAGTGTGATGTCTCCGTTTTAGCCATGCATTTTCGGAAATCATGGATTTGATTTTGGGATGTAATTTAGGTGTCACCGCATGTAATATGAAGTAAGTATTGTATTCAATGCGCTTTTTCAAATGGTTGAGATATTTGGTAAGTAAAAGATTTGAGAATTCATCGGGGAGTTGGAAAGTAGACGCGAACGCGATCATAATAAATATTCAAATTAAGGTTTTTTTTATTCTTTTTGTACATCAAAAGATTTTTATGTTGTGCCAATCAATTTCGAATTGTTGAATTATTTACTCCCTTCTGTTTTAAATTTTATTTTTTCGTTCATATTTGCGCTAAATAGATTTGTTAGTCCCTTATTTAGTATATGTCCATTAATCAAAATCTTATTTAGTTTTTATTTTTTCAATTATATTACTCACTTTTTCATAAGAAGTACTTCATTCGTAACAAAAAGAATGCAACAATTGAATATTTTATATCTCACAAATAATATCTAATTGTTGCATTTTTTTGATTATAGAAGAAGTATGACTTTATAAAGTAGTTCATGTTCATCTTTTTAATAAACAATTTATGAGCAGTGTACCAATTTTAATTTTCAACTTTGACTTAATATAATTGAATTCCTATGTATGATTTTTTTCTCAATATTTTGTCCAAAAGAAATAAGAACTTTATTCAACAATGAATGGAGTACTCATCAAGTCGTTTCACATAAATGAAGTCCTCAAGATGATTAATAAAGGTGTGCTCCATTACGTGCTTGCACACTTGCACTAATGCACCATCTTTGTCTCTGTCATTGCTTATCATCTTCAACCTCTCCACTACGTACCACTATTCAACCTCTCCACTACGTACCACTATGAAAAGGGCTTCACCATACGTTCCCTATTCCATTTACGGAAACTAGAAAGGGCTTCACCATCCATCCCCTATTCCATTTACGGAAATTAGAAAGGGCTTCACCGTTCGCTAACTTAGAATTATAATGTTTACAAAGCTAGGAGAGATATCGAGTTTTAATATTTCACTTCTAAAAAAAATTTATACTAACATATTAAAAGGCGTTTTTAAGCAAGGAACTACGCCACGTGGGCCATAACGCTATCTTTTAGAGTGTTTATTTTATCTAAACACGCATACAATAAAAAAAAAAATAGAACATGTATCTTATAAAATTTGATCTCATGACCTCAAACTTATACACTAAAGTCTTAACCATCAAACCAAATAATGTTTGGTGTTAAATTTATAAAGTAAAATGTTAATAAATAAATATTATAATTATTCGGGGAATAAATTCGGCCTAAATACTAGTTGGTGATCCTATAGTGCTGGATGTACATTTTGATAATTGGATTGTGTTATTTTCTGATGATTTTATTTTTAAACTTTTAGTTATTCATGTTAGATTTGATAGTGATTAAGACCATAAATGTTCTTCTGGACTGAGAGAAAGTGAATTGAACTAAATTGAATGAAAACTGTGAGAGAAAACTAACTGAAATGGAGTAAAGTGAACTGAAAATAAGTCCAAAAGAACAAAAGTGCTACATCGGTCTTTAGGGTTCAAGTTGCAAAGCGTTTACAAGGTCGTCTACAGTGCTTTTGCTTTGAGCTAAAACTCGAAATGTATAATTGAGCGTTCATGAGTTGATTTCAAGCAGCCGAAAGGCTTAATGAACCAAATTAGAATGAAGAAAAATTAAAGCAACAACATATCATATAATCCATTATTCATTTCTTTTTAATTTACGCACTTCATTTTGGGGAAAACCAAGGATGTAGTCCAAAAGTATAAAGAGAAACTGAAAAGGTGGAGAGAGAAATTAAAAAGTGGTTAAAATATTAAGAAAAATGAGGACATGGGTGGAAAAAAAAATGAAAGTAGATGAGATATGTTATTAAGAATAAAAAAACAATAGTGTGTAAATTAAAAAGAATCGAATCAAAACAGAAATGTAATGTAGATTAAAAGGAAACAGAGCGAGTATATATTTCTAGCACATAACTCTTAACTTATATACAAGTATGCAAAACAACAAATACTAGATCATATATTGTCTTCTAAAAAAGTGCTATGATCAAATAACATCCATGATTCTATCAACTAGTTAAACAATATGAATTTCTGTTCATATATCTTATATTGTGCCTTGGATTTCTTGAGCAAGCCGTGCGTCGGAGGCACTACCGTGCCCCGGATGCACAAGGCTTGCGTGGCATACAAACCCCCTTAGCCAACTTCCCTCATTCTAGCACCCGAGTGAACATGTTGAAGGTCCGTGCGGGGGATGCCACCCGGACAGTGGAAGCCCAGTCTTTGCAAACTATTTCTCGAGGTGGAAGCTTTAGATTCTCTGCCCCGGACGGGCACAAGTGTAGCCCATGCGAGCTATTCGCACTGTTTTCGATTTGTGCGATTTTATTCGAATTTTTCAAGATTTACTTGTTTTTGTTTTGGTTCATTTTGTAAACTTTATGAGCCATATATAAGACATTCTAAGTCATTTGAGAACTCTAAGATTCAAATCAGCAACAAAATATTATCTCTCTCCTCCTCACTCTCTTCATCTCCATTGTAACTCCTCCACTACAGAGATTAAAGAAAAACTCCAAGGTTCTTGCTTGTGATGTAGATAAAGGTTGATCGAACCACATTTTATCTCTCTTTATTGCTCTTACTTTTCATTTAAAGTTTTGAACTTTGCATTTATTATTATTGGATTTGAAGTTAGCTAGCAAGCCCAAGGTCCTATAAAATTGCATTTATTCCTAACAATATATAATATCGAACATCTCTACTCCTCGAGTCAACAACTCCTCCATCGTCGTTGCTTGGGAGCCACCTCCCCTTCAATCATACAAGCTCAACTTTGATGGTTTAGTTCGTGCTAACTCAACAACAATTGGAGTTATCTTCCACGATCATCAAGGAAACATATGCAAAGCCACATCCTATAATTTGGGGAATGTTCAAGTCTTCATTGCAAAGGCAATGCCTCTTCATCAAGGTATCCACCTAGTCACTCAAGATAAAATTCAAAATCTACAAATAGGAGGCGAGAACTTGCTGATTGTTTTTGTTGTTCAGGTATTTGGTCCCCCAATGGCAAATAGCACACATTATCCAAGACGTTAAAGCACTGCTCGTGTCTCTCAACAATTGGAGTATCAAACACATTTACAGAGAAGCAACAAAGCAACAAATTGGATAACTAATGTAGGTCACTTAGCTGATTTTTGTTTCCATATAGAGGGTTGTAGTAATTATACCTTACAAACTATTATTGTAAACGTTGCCTTAGGAGTTCCTCTCGTACGGAAGGGTCTCCTAGTCTTTTTTCTTCTTACTTTTATTTGAAAAATAAAGTAATGCATCAAAATTAAAGAAAAAAAATTATTTTCAAGTTTTACACCCGTTAATGTCAAATAAGTTTTTTTTTAAAAAAATAATATTGTTATTAAGTATATATATGTGATAACATAATAGAATATTTAACGTGGGAAAATTACTCACAACAAGAAACTCCGAGTTTCTACAAGCAATTGTCATAAATCATTAAAAACAAAACCTTCTTATTTGAACTACCTCAAATACTCAGTATTCTTTACATTGTCATCAAAATTTCCCAATTTCCCCCTTTGATTTCAACAAATAATAAATCTGTTATGAACATAATTTATTCCTAATTAACGATTATGCATGTGATGGACCTCAATTACCCGTAGAAAAAGTTTTGGGGGTAAATTTGGTTTGATAACCATTTAAAGTAAAGAAAGAGAAAAGAATGAACCTATGATGAAAAACTTTGACTAGTAAGCTACCACTGGTCCACAAGACCACAACTGCACATACCCTAAATCTGTAATGTTATTAGTAGTTATTACACTCTACCAAACGACATCCCTATTCCTCTACGCGCATTTAAAGCTAAAGTTTGCAAGTGACACCACTAGATCAACGCCAAATATGAAATATCTCTTTCACTTTTCCCCCTCTCTTATATAGATATATCTATTAGCTAGTTGTTGTTGTAGTAAGCCACAGTATGCACAAATTCAAGCCATCAATAATATAACACCTTCACTTGATAACCAAGTTATGTAAATTAGATGGCTCGTTTTCTACTTCTCCTCACTCTGATCTTACTATCATTTTCTTGCCATATTTCTCCTAATTACGCTGTCAAATTCAAAGAAGCTCCCTTTTTTTACAACTCACCAAATTGCTTAAGCCATGAATATAATCAACCTCAATCGGTCCACATTGCCATGACCCTAGACGCCGCGTACCTTCGCGGATCAATGGCCGCAATTTTATCCATTCTCCACCACTCCTCGTGCCCAACTCACCTTCAATTCCACTTCATTACCGCGGCTTCAACCACCACACACCGCGATCTTAACCACACTATGTCTAGCTCATTCCCGTACCTCACGTACCATATGTACTCATTAAATGATTCTCGTGTCGCAGGTCTTATTTCTACGTCTATTCGTTCTTCTCTTGATTGTCCGCTTAATTATGCGCGAAATTACTTAGCTACCCTTTTGCCGAAGAGTGTAAAACGGGTAGTGTACCTTGATAATGATGTGGTATTGGTGGATGATATTGGAAAACTTGGTGCTACTTTACTTGGAGATTGTGCTGTATTAGCTGCTCCGGAATATTGTAACGCTAATTTCAGATTGTATTTCACGCCTTCTTTTTGGGCTAATCCTGCTTTGTCTATGACTTTTGAAGGCAGAAAAGCTTGCTACTTTAATACAGGTATGTAATTTACTCTTCTATCACTTTTTGACTAGCTTTTCTTTATTTCAGGACACATTTTATGGTTATTTAGTTGGTTTTTTTATAAGATTATATTGAGAACTGATCATGTACACTCTAATTTGACTTTTCGTACATATTAAGGCAACACAGAGTATTTAGTATTAAGCGCGGAATTGCGGATCCATGTTTTTTTATGGTTAAAATATGGTTGTAAGATAATTAGTTCAAGTTATTAAGAAGTTTGATTGAATGACTAAATTTTATCCTTTGATGTGTCATACCAAATCCTAGTGAAGACTGAAGACATCAGAATTTTTTTTTTTGGAAAAGAGAAATTAACGTAGATTATTAATGTTGGTTACAAATTGAAACAAAAAGGTTCAAATGAGAATTAGAGCTTTGACATTACTCTACATTAGACCTAATTATTGGGTAGCCCAATAGGTGTAGAATTTGGATTTTAGAAATGCACATTTTGAATTTTGAAGAACTTTTTTTTTTTTGACGAGAATTTTGAAGAACTTGAAATGTTCATACATAGCTAGCAAATGTTGAATATATAATTGATGATGTCTAACCAATAATAAGTAGAAATAAACATTTTAAATAATGTTCATTGATAACTTCTAAATGTTGAATAAATAACATTGCATGTTCACTTAAGAATAACTAGATGTATATTAGCTTTTTTTTTTTTTTTAAAATAAAAAAGTAGATGTATATTAGTGTATGAATTTGAAAATTTGAATCTTAAATTTTGAATTTTTAATCCATAACTCATAAATGTTCAATTGACAACATTGTATGTTCATTTGAATGAACTTGATGTCATATAATTTTGCCTTTCTTTACTGACGCACGAATTTTATAATATTCTACACACATTTTTGTTTGTGCACATAATGCTCATCCTATTGATCTCCGACCTGTTTGTTCAATAAACTTCTAGCATTTGGTCAGAATATCATTGCATGAGTTAGTTGAAAATCAAAAAAAAATATTTCACAAGAACTAGATGCAATGAGAGCTGCATACCAACTTTTGCTCGGCTGTTGCACCTCGCAAGAGGGTGTAAATTTTGCAGCTTTCTTCCCAATATCATATGGTATTTTGCCTCTATTCTCGAAGTTTAAATTAAAGGAATTTTTCTATTATCTTTAGTAATATATGAAATCACAAAATTTACTAGATTACATTGCTTATATATCTTTGTCACAACACTCCAACCCTAAACTATTGACCTTTTTCATATAGCAACTCCTCTTACTTTCCTCCATAAATTAGATATTAGTCTTAAGAAATGTCATGTCTACATTCAGTGGCGGATCCAGGAATTGGACCACGTGGGTTCGGACTAATTTTAATATAAAATTCAAATTTAATTTTTTTTATTTGAAATTGCAATTTTTATAGAAAATGAAAAAAAAACTTTCAACAGTTGTAATTAGCGAGGCTTTCATCATCGATTACATCATTACAAAAAAAATAAAAGACTATCAATTTTTTAACAAACTATAGAGTTATACAAACTACGAATCGAGTATCAACTATTAAGACTTTTTTCATTGAATTAACTTATCAATTAATTGTTATACACTTATTTATATAACAAAATATGAAACTTTAACAACTAGCTAGCACAAACATGACATAGACAAAAATGTAATGTGAATTAACCAAGTTCATTAGCTTTTACAATATTTGTACAATTGTACTTGGTGGGAGGGGGAGATTTATAAATAAAAAAGAGAGCTTCAAAAATAAAGGGAGGATTAAAAAAAAAGAAAAAAAAACCAAGGATATAATGCAGTAAGCCAAAAGAGAGGATAAAATAAAAAGAAAAAAAAGACCAAGAATATAATGCAGTAAGCCTAAAGGGACTAAGGAAGGATCCAAAAAGGAAAAAAAAAAAGACAAAAAGAAAGCACAAACATGACATAGACAAAAAAATAATGCGAATTAACCAAATTCATTAGCTTTTTACAATATTTGTACTAGGTGGGAGGGGAAGATTTATAGATAAAAAAGAGAGCTTAAAAAATAAAGGGAGGATTAAAAAAGAAGGAAAGAAAAGACCAAGGATATAATGTAGTAAGCCAAAAAGGAGAATAAAAAGATGAAAAAAAGGCCAAGGATATAATGCAGTAAGCCTAAAGGGACTAAGGGAGGATCAAAAAAGAAAGGAAAAAAAACAAAGCAAACGACCTTAGTACATTACAGAGTTTCGAACCTGAGACCACATAATATATTGTAAGCAAGCTTTACCGCTGAACTCCAATGACTTCCAATGATATAATTCGTTGTGTTTAATATATATTTATTGTTCTTTTTACCCAGTTTCTTTGTTTTTCTCCCGGATCCACGTGGGTTCAGTTGAACCCATTGAACCCACATTGGATCCGCCCATGTCTACATTCAATTTATTACGTTTTTCTTTAAAATTTATAAATGATAAAACATAGTAAATTAAATTACCCTATTTAAAAGTATGAGGGATAGTTCGAAAAAGGTTGATTGGGACCATTAATGTAGGGTCGGACGGAGGAGTACAATCTTACATTCTTATATCCTAGCAATCGAATCTAGATTTAGATGTAATTCAAAATCCACTATTACCAATAAAAACTTAATTGAGTTATAAAGTTTTTATCTCATAATTTCAAAATTGTGAGATAAAAAACCTATTAAAGGTATTCTTAGGGTGGAAATATCCCTCACCTTTCTTTTCCCTAATCTAATAATTCTTGCTTAATTATGTTAAAAAAAAAACTTCGTGTGCACCCGATCCATATCACGTGAGTTTAGGATAGCGTATACTAATATGATATAGTGTATGTTAAAATGATATAGTGTATGCAAAAATAATATAGTGTATGTTGAAATGATATAGTGTATGTTAAAATGATATAGTGTATGTTAAAATGATATAGTGTACCTATGTATAATATAGTATATCTATTTTTGATATAGTGTATCTATTTTTGATATAGTGTATGTTTCTGTAATGCGTTTAAGTAAATATTTTCCTATAGGATATAGTGTACCTAGTTATGATATAGTGTTCCTATAGGATATAGTGTACCTAGTTATGATATAGTGTACCTCTGTATGATATAGTGTACGTAGTTATGATATAGTATATCTATTTTTGATATAGTGTACCTATGTATTATATAGTGTATCTATTTTTGATATAGTGTATAAGTGAGTACTTCTTAACCGGTCACGTGCCTAGCCTGGTCCACACTATTTTTAGTGTGACCAGGTCCATGCAAGACGGATTGTAGTTATGTTGGTATGATTCAACCTATATAAACTCCAATTTGATAGGAAATTTTCCTCATCAACGAAAAAAAAAAATCATACTAATAGCTAATTGCTAATAGTATTGAGATACGATGGAAAGTGTCCTACATTTGGAGAACATATGAGTTTAAACATGTGCTGATGTCTGTTGCAAAGTGGTTTATTTCAGACGGAATATTACTAAAATCCAACTGCACTACTTACTTTCATTGGGCCTAGTATGTTGAAGTTTCACATGATATGTGGAAGTGGTCTTAGGTCATCTTTCCATCTTTTTTTAAGAGCACAAGATCAACTGTGTTTAAGCATAACCATTAATAGGGCATGTCACGGTTATTGACATTTGCTTACAAGCTTTCAGCTAATTTATTCGTATTATCAATATTATGTACTTCATTGATTTTTTTTAGCTCCATGCCGAATATACTAAAAATCTAAGGCTTAATTTTTTTTTACAAGTCTTCATCTTAAATTTTAACGATTTTGGGTTCGAATCATGCTAAATATTAAGCTTAAGGGTGGGATATCCTTATCTTTTCCCTTACTTTCAAGCACATTACTCTATTTATATAAAGGTTTGATAGAGGATTTCAAATTTGCCACAATAGAGAGTAGAAAAGAAATAATATATTTATTATTTTATATAGGAGAGAGAGTTGATAAGTGAGATAGATAATTTCTCCTACCACATGATTGAAGTAAGGAATAAAAAATATTCTAATATTCACTCTTATTGCGGAAAGAGTGAAAGTGAGGGGATAGCCTAGTGGATAGAGCTTTCCTCCCAGTTCCAGGAGGTCCACGGATCGATTCTCACCCTTGACAAGTTGGGATCCACTATATTTCCCCCAACTTGTCAAGGTTCTCCTTCTCTTATTTTTTAAAAAAAATTGAGAAAAAAAGAAGCATATTCTACTAATGGTAAATGGTTCACCTTAAGATAAGCTCCAAAAAGTCCTATTATTTAACAAAATATTAGTTAAACAAAACATTAGTTTAGAGGTTAAATAGGGTTAGTAGTTTGCCTAATTTTGCATAATTAAGGTTTGAATAGTCATTTGTCCTTAACGATCAAATTTAAGGTCCAATTTGGTAAAAAAAAAGTAGGCTTTTAATGACACGTAAAAACGAGGTTTTAGTGGGTATTTCTCCGATTCCGACTTTAATTTTGACCCATAAGAGCCAAAATGAATTCCAAACTGTAGCTGAACTACTCTCAATGTACAAGGCACGTAAACGAGGCAAACTATTAACCTATTTAACCCCAAAGTAATGTTTTATTTAACAAAATGTTACGGTAGACAATAAGTCCAAACTATAGTGGTATCATATAGAATCCAAAAACTAGTTTTGATACCAAATGGAAAACTCTAAAATTCAATGCTACCAAATGATATTTCCCAAACAAAAATAATCTAAAGTTTGATAAACCCTCATGATGATCTCAAGTTTGTTATATTGGCATATGGGTGAGCTAATGATTTCGCGAAGTTTTTGTTAGCTTATCACATTTAACCCCATAGAAAACCCCATTCTTCCCATGTGATAGCTTTTATGAAGGAGGGGATGGAAGCTAGGAGGTAGGAAAGAAAGACATATTTTAGGAGTTTTAAATGATGAAGTGATGGCAAGTTCATTTATATCACACGATATCAAAGTTGGGATTATTTTGAGAGTTTGTTGAACTTGAGATTATTCTTATCAAATTTTCCTTTGAAATATTAAACGAACGTCGTTATTATATTTTCAACTAATGACATCACAAAATTACAAACAGGTGTGATGGTGATAGATTTGGAGAGGTGGAGAGACGGAGACTACACAACAAAGATTACAGAATGGATGGAATTGCAGAAAAGAATGAGAATATATGAACTGGGCTCTTTGCCACCATTTCTGTTGGTTTTTGCAGGCCATATAGCCCCAGTTGACCATCGATGGAACCAACATGGGCTTGGTGGGGATAACTTTCATGGGCTGTGTAGAGATCTGCATCCTGGCCCAGTTAGTCTTTTACATTGGAGTGGCAAAGGTAAACCTTGGGCTCGCCTTGATGCTGGACGACCCTGCCCATTGGACTCACTTTGGGCTCCTTATGACTTGTTGCAGACACCTTTTTCACTTGACCCCTGAAAGTTTCACCACTTTTGTACATTCTATCATCTATAGGTAGGATGTTAGGGATGCATATATGATTATATGACATATGTACCTAAATTTTGATATACCTATCTTTAAAAATTACTACAAGTTGGACTAGTAGTGATAGATGCTTCTCATGACTTCCCGGTCACAAAATCAAACCCTAGTAACAACCTTTTAGGGGTAGGTTGAACTGGATACGTTTATGTTGACCCGCATGAGATACAAGTTTGATAAGTTATTTCTTCTTAGCAAAAAAAAATATAAGCTCACCTTTTTGTATTCGTTTGATATAAATGGGGAATGCTATATATAGCAAAAAAAGAGGCTAAATACATCAAAACATATTAAAAGACTAACCTACCTTTTGGGGGGGTCATCTCTGACAAATGAATCCCCTTTGGGGGGGTCATCTATGACAAACGACCCCTCTTTAAAGGGATCATCTATAACAAATGACCCCTCTTTCGGGGGGGAGGGGGGGGGGGGGAGGGGAGGGGGTCATCTACGACAAATGACCCCATTCCCCATTTTAGTACATATAATCGCAACTCAAATAATATAAAATATGACTTACCGCATTGAATAATATGACAATAAAATTGAAATTTAAACAATTAAGTACTTACTGAACTGCTGTATTATTATTTATTAAAACAACCTCCATATTTGAAGCCCAGTTATAATAATAAAAAAAAAAGAGTGCAGAGACTAGAGAGTACTATTTAAGATTTAGTTAAGATGAGAGTTGGAGTACTGCAACTTTTTTTTTTTTATTCAAAAGAGGCCATTCCAGACATAAAGAAAACACAACAAAAACAACCAAATGAAGAAAAACAAAACAAACACCTACTGAGGCACTAAACTTGGAGTTGTAACACCACGAGCGTCCTCAACTAAGATCCTATGAAGCTCCAAAAGGGGCAGCCTCCAAGACAATTGAGTCATTAACTTGCTCCACATCTCGATTAGCTAACCAATCCGCGGCCCGGTAACCTTCATGAAAAATATGAATCACCTTAACAACCCAATCCTCTCTACGTAACAATGATAAACAATAACGAATGAGGTGGGTACACCCACCACAACTACTACCACCCGAACTTAAAGCTTGTACAGAAGATAGATTGTCGAGTTGGATCTGGAGTTGCTAATTTGCAGATTTCTCGCTAGCTCCAAGCCTCGTAGAAGCGCCAACACCTCCGCTCTAAACGCACTACAACGACCAAAGTTCAACGTGAGAGTTGAAATGAACATGCCACTGTTATTGCGGATAATCACCCCTCCTCCAGCATCACCTAGAGATCCACGAGCCGCCCCATCGGTGTTCATCACATACCAGTCAATAGGTAGTGGCGCCCATGTTATAAATTTTTCCTCCCTTGTTCCTCGCTTCAGAGTGGTATCCATATTGTCATGGAGACTCCTCCATGCCTCATCAAAACGAATCTTCAGAAAAGCACCAATATCAACCGGAACATCATTGCCTCGCCCGAAAACAAACATATTCCGCCACCTCCAAAGCCACCAGATAATAATTGCAAAGAACGTGGGCCACATCTTTTGTTCATTATTCTCCAGGTTGGTAGAAATCCAGTTTTTAAGATCAGACCGAAAGAAATTTGGGTCCAAAGCAGGACCTTCCACCTTGCGCCACACTCTTAGCTGCGGGACAATCCTGTAACATATGTAGCGTCGACTCAGCCAAATCACCACACACAGAACACTTCGGATCATCAGTAAGTTTGCGTTTGAAGCGATTAACATTGCCCATCAATCTATCATGACAAGCTAACAACATAAAGGCACGGATACGTTGTTGAACCGGCGCTTTCCACGCTAAGCTCCAAAGGTGATCTTGATACTCCGTTGCATTCTGTCTTATAATCTTAATGGCAGACTTGATGGTGAATTTGCCTTTAGGATCCGCATCCCAATACAACAAATCCTCAACATCGGGATCATCCATCACAACGTGGGCTTGAATAAGTTTGAGTGTCTCTTCAGTAAGGTAAGGGCTAAAAACATCCCATTTCCATCCCCCTCCTGTTTCCCACATCTCACTCACAGTAGCACCAACAATATCATTTGGGGGAGGTTGAGTGACACACTTGATCAAAGGGGTGTTAGACATCCACGTATGGTCCCAAAATAGGGTTTTGTTCCCATTGCTAATAGCACTACGTAGCCCATCACAGAGAATATTGGATTTTTCAGCTATCCCATTCCAGATGTTAGACGCACCTTTCTTTAATTCAAACATATTTGAGTCGCTTCGCCTCTTACAATACTTGGTACGCAGCACACGTGACCACAAAGCATTTGGCTCATTTAAAACCCCCAACCCAGTTTCGCCATGAAGGCCTTGTTAGCATGACGAGCCGAATGGATTCCCAACCCACCATGATCCTTGGGCTTTTGGATATAATCCCACGCAATAAGATGGATTTTTTTGTATCTTCATCACCAGCCCAAACAAACCTCCTTGTCTTCCTATCTATGTCATCACAAACAGATTTAGGAATCTTCACAGTTTGCATTGAATAGTAGGCCATAGAAGAAACAGTATATTTAGCCAAGGTTATTCTCCCCGCCAATTACAAATATTTAGTTTTCCAACCCGCTAGTCTTCTATCGATTTTTTCACACAAAAAACAAAAAGTTTCACGTGACACCCGATTAGTGAAGGTAGGCATTCCCAAGTACTTGCCCAAGTCGTCAGTCCCCATAATACCAAGTGTATTACAGATATCAGTTTGCATCACGGGTTGGACATTTTGCGAAAAAATAAATTATTGACTTTGGTAGACTCAGCTTCTGACCTTTAGCCTTGCAAAACCGTTGAAGAACGTCCTGAATGACCTTAGCTTGTTCAGTATTTGCTTCTGCAAACAATACTATGTCATCTGCAAAGAATAAGTTGGACAAAAAAGGACCATTTCTACTAGCTTGAATGGGCTTCCACTTGTTTGCAATAATGGCTTCCTCAATTGTTTGATACAGCCTTTCCATGCACATAACAAATAAATAGGGTGAGAGAGGATCTCCTTGGCAAATCCCGCGACTTGGTTTGAAACTGGAAAAGGATTCACCATTCCATAAAACCCGCATGGACGCAGAACATACGCATTCCATAATCGTTTCCACTAAAAGGATGGGTAGATTCATTTGGAGTAATGTATCACGAATAAATTTCCAACGCAAGCGATAGTATGCCTTCTCGAAGTCAATTTTAATGGCCATATAGCCCTTATTACCTTACTTTCTTTTCATTGTATGAATGACTTCTTGCATAATTATGATATTATCAGTGATTTGGCGTCCCGGGACAAAACTTCCCTGAGTATTGGAAATGAGTCTAGGAAGAAGGGGTTTGATGCGATTCACTAGTAACTTAGTGACAATTTTGTAGATAACATTGCAGAGGCCAATAGGCCGAAAATGAGCTGCCGTCTCTGGGTTATCAACTTTGGGCGAAAGGGTGATGAAAGTCTCGTTCATTTTATCAGGTAACCCTTTACCTTCAAGAGATTGAGTCACTACATCCTCTTTAACTAACTCCCAATGTTTTTGAAAAAATAGCGCCTGGAAACCGTCAGGGCCGGGAGCTTTGAGAGCCCCCATAGAGTGCACCACCTCCTCAATCTCAATTTTATTGTAAGGTTTAGAAAGCATACTCCAATCAGCAGGAAGTAATTCAGGGAATATATCACAAGGTATGTCATATAGGTCATCATCATTTTCTTCCGTGAATAAATTGGAGAAATAAGTAACTATCTGGTTTTTCACAAGCTCCTTATCATGAATCCACTGGCCATCATCATCTTTAATAGCAGTAATTTTGTTGCACCAGTTTCGTATCACCGTACTCAAATGAAAAAATCTGGTATTACGATCGCCATTTTTTAACCATTTGACTCTTGATTTTTGAAACCAGAAAGTCTCCTCCTCTTGTAGAACTTCTTCTAACTCTCTTCTCAATTTAGATTCTAGTTTTAGGAGCCCTCGATGGAATGAAAACCCCATATTCTTTTGCACACCTTCAATTCGAGCTAATAATTGTTGTTTTCTCTGGAATATGTTACTGAAGACACTCCTATTCCATTCTTGCAACTCCTCAGATAATGCGTGCAAAGAGTTCATAATTGGCTGCGTGCGTTTCCACTTACTTTGCACAAATTCTTGAAACTTTTCATGGTGAAGCCACATTTCTTGAAAACGAAATGGTTTGTTCACAGAATAAAGAGGGACAAAACCATTAGGTGAAATGAGAAGGGGACAATGGTCAGATGCAATATCAGGGAGGTGTTCACTCTTGCTTGTGTAAAATGAATGCCCCAGTCCGGGTTGCAAAGGGCACGATCAAGTTGTGCGCATAGTCTGGTTTCAGGAGTTAAACCGCGTGACCAGGTGTGGCTAGCACCAACAAATTCGATTTCAAGCAAATCCATGTCATCTATCCATTCATTAAATCGAGCAGACCTTCTTGTAGTTTCATAACAAGAGGTGTTCCTCTCACTTGGGAACCTAGTCTCATTAAAGTCTCCCGCGATCATTCAAGGTTTGTTGTGCTGCGCAGCGAATTCCTTTAACTAACGCCATAGATGTGTCTACGAGTCGGGTCTGGACTCGCGTACACTGCAGTAAAATACCATGGTTAGTCACCACGTTTCTTAATCTCCATCGTGATATATTACTCATGTTTGCGGATAGGTTCTACTGTCACACTCTCATTGTGCCGATAAATCCAAATGCCACCACTGAATCGACAGGCATCAACTCTTGTATGGCCTGAAAACTTGAGAATTGAGGCAATTTGTCGAGCTCTATCTCCACCCATATGCGTTTCTAATAAAGCTAGTACCTCAGGTTTATGAATCTGAACAAGTTCCTTTAACGAAGCAGCAAAGGAATTACTTCCAGCACCTTGGACATTCCATATCATGAGGGAGATTGGATTGGAGGCCACAGGGAAATTCGGTAGACGTTCTTCCATTAATACTGGAACTGAAGGAAGGGTAGTCAAAAAGACTAGACTAACTAATCTCAACAAGCGTGAGATTTCATTGGGTATCATCAGATTCATTACCAACTCCGGTGGTTTCGGACTCGGATCGATCCGTGTGTGTTTCCATTCGGACTTCCAATACATGAGTCAGGGGGGTCACCACAATAAGGTAAGGATTCTCCAATGGTCGTCCCACAAACAAGGTTTTCTCGGTCGGAACTTGTAGAGTTATCACATTGGGTGGCTGCAGGGGAATGGGAAAGGGCATCATGATGGCTTAGAACAATTGGAGTTGTAGAATGCAGGGTTATGTATGGTGGATCTGGGTGAGGGACGTTTGCGTTAGCTTGTTTCGAGGGTGTTGGGGAAGTTGATGGAGTCACACAATTTCCTTTTCCTTGATGATGAACGCTTTGTTTGACTCCAGAATCTCTCGTATTGCCAAAATTAATATTAACTTCCTGCAATACTTGGTTACCTTTAGCAACTTTTTCTTTTTTTGGAGAGTTTTACTGAGAGACGTAGAAGGTTTAGGAATCTTAGATTGCTTACCTAAATTGAAGGGGTTCAAACGAGTAACAGGATAGCAATCAGTTGAGAAGCATCTCCGAGATTCACGGTTGTGATAGGGGATAAGTCACTTGAAGAGAGCACGAACTTATTATCTTTAATCACGCAAATATTATCGGCGTCGAGCATGATATTATTATTCTGATTCAAAAGTTCATATCTTGAACCCGCGCCAAGATTCTCGCCCATATTTTGCGCAACTGTTGACATCCCAACCTTAGGCTCCAGAATTTTCCGATTCACACCAACTCACGGATCTTCGATCTCGGAACTCACTACCGGAATGTTACCTTTCTCTACCCTTGGAGGTCTCTTTCGGACTGGTTTCTAAACTAACATCCAAGAGCCAAAATCCTCACTCTCTTCTGGATTTAGTTGCTTATTTACATTTATCTCAGCATTAAAGGACTGATGAGCCTGAAACAAACTTGCCGCTTCATGAACATGTTGATGTCGCGGGTAATCTGAGTCTTGGTGTCCAATTTTACCACAATGAAAGCAAACCAATCAAATGCTTTCATATTGGATGCGCCAAATTATTCCTCTCAACAAGAACTTGGAGAGAAGGGGTTTAGATAAATCAATCTCCACACTCAGACGTGTGAATTACCCACGTTCAGCTTGTGTAGTAGTTTTATCAATGCGAATTACTCTACCTATTTTGTTGTCAATTTTGTTTAGAAAGTTGATATCAAAATATTCAACAGCAAGGTTTGGAATTCTAACCCAAGTTGTAAGAAACCGCATAGAGCTATCATCAGGAATAAAATTTGGCACCCACTTTCTTATAGTAAGATAATTATCATCAATCATCCATGGTCCTCCCTGGGTAAGCACGTAGTGGTAATCATCTGGATTTGTGAATCGAGCAATGAAAAATTTGTCCTATATCAGTAAGAGATAAGTCACCTTTCAAGCTCCATTTCCTCTTCAATTTGCGCATTAAACCCATGTAGCCAACACTGCCACTAAACATCTTAATGATTAATGCGTGTTTCCAAGGTTGACGCATTCTCCTTTTCTCTGCCTTTGTAAGCAAAATGCAGGGGCATCTTTCATCTTACACTAGTTCTGTAGGAACTTCATCATCATCGGAAATATCATCATCGTCCTCCACCTGAAATTCCTCGTTAATTAAACCATTCTGGAAATTAGAATGATTTTTGACTAGATCACTGAATAAACGAGCGCCCTGGGCACCTGAATTTTTGTTTGGCCCTGCAGATTTGTTAAGAGTAAAAGCCCACATGTGAGTTAGAAATAATTGTCCCACATTGAAGAATTAGAGAGAGAATGACTAACATATAGATTGGTGGGTTACTCCACCTATCACTAATTGGTTTTAGGATGGAACCCTGCCAACCTTGTATGTGGTCACTCTCTCCTCCAACATGGGCCTGTGTGTGGGCCCAATGAAATTTGTCATGGTATCAGAGCGGACGATCTTGGCCCGTTATGAAATGCAAGATGGAAGGTGTTGAAGATTTGTTTTGAGCAAAATAAGCCCAACAGAATTGTAATGGCCCCAAGAAGGGGCCCAGTTGACCTCATGTTGGAAGTCCGGAGAGAGCCCAACGAGGATGTTGTGACCTATCCAAATTGCAAGATTAAAGGTGGCTCACATGTGAGGGGGAGTGTTAAGAGTAAAAGCCCACATGTGAGTTAGAAATAATTGTCCCAATTGAAGAATTAGAGAGAGAATGACTAACATATAGATTGGTGGGTTACTCCACCTATCACCAATTGGTTTTAGGATGGAACCCTACCAACCTTGTATGTGGCCACTCTCTCCTCCAACATGGGCCTGTGTGTGGGCCCAATGAAATTTGTCAAGATTGAAAACCCTTATTCTGATTTTGAGGAAGAACGTCTGCCATGACAACATCCTGATAATCATCCTGGGAGGAGTGATCAAAGATCCAGTTTGTGATTTTGCGTTTGGTTTTCTTGTTCGAGCGAATCAATTGATCTTTTTCTTCTAGAGATTGCGAATTCTCATTCAGATTGACAGTGGGGGGTCTTGGGGGGTTTCATGCGTAGAGAGCATTTTGTGGACTGCAACTTATTAGTAACAATAACTATCATATTATCATTTGATATGGGAAGTTTGGGGTTTGGGGTTTGGGGGGTAAACACTTGTTAATTCTAGCATATAGTATACAATGCAATCAAACCCAACACATTTGCACTCTATAATCCATTAATATGACATTAAAGCCACATAACAACTAGCTTTGAGAAATAACATACGCTTTAATTAAGAATCTTGCTCTTTGTTTCTTAATTGATGTGTATACAAAGTTTGAACTATAGATCATAGTGTATGTTTACTGAATTATGAAAGTTTTCAATAGTTTTTCCTGTGTGACAAAAACTATTGAGTCAGTCTACTCATTACACAACCGTGTCATTGTTAAGATTATCTATATCAAGACTAATATGATGTTGTATCCGGGCAAAAAAAATCACAAGTACTGATTCTACTGAACATCACTCTATGCTAGAGATGGCTTTTGACTTGTATGCAGCATATTAACGCACATTTGTTTACCATTATATGTTGTAGAAAAAAGATAGCACAACTCTTCTAACCTTAATGTTTCCGACGAGACTTTTGGCTAGGAAGCAATGACAAGTGTTTCATATGATGATAGTTTTTTAATCGGAGAAGAATGAAAATTTTCATACAGATATTTATGGAGCAGGTAAAAAAATTGTTGTAATTTTGAAAAGAAATTTGGTGAATTTGTACATTGCTTATTTCTTTTCTTATCAAATCAAAATACATGCTCCGGGTGTATATGATATACAGTACATGTTGAGATTCAGGTGGATAGATGTAGTTAGATTTCAAAGTCATATATATAAGGGATAAATATACTATCATTGTAATTAATTCGAATAATTTAGTTAGATTTCAAAGTCATATATATAGATATACTATCATTGTAATTAATTCGAATAATGTGTTGCTTTATAGTTGAATTTCCATCATAAGACAAGTTAATAGTTGGATAACAAAACAATAATACTTCGTGTTATATATGTGATCAATGAGAGAACCGGATATCCACTCCAAGGCACGTAAACTACGCTTTCCTATTAGTTTAATTTCGCCCCTCTAGGATCACCGGGTTAACACGAAATAACTAATGAGATACAATGGAGAGAAACAATCCACTTAGATGATCTTCTAAGTGAATCAACAAGAACTTGTGTTTTGTGTTTGTGAAGAACACTCAAGAGAAGATTGCAAGTTTTCTCTTAAGCTAAGCAAGAAGTATTTGAGAGAGTATAGAATAGAAAATTCTGATTTTCTTCTAACCCTTCACTCATAGGAATCCCAAGGTTTATATAGGAATATAAACCTTTCATTGACTAGGTAGTAACAATCCATAACCCCCATTTTAATCACCCATCAAAGGCCTTTAATCAGCTGATTTAAGGACCTTAAAGGTCATTAAAATGAGGCCATAACATCACAACGGACATAAAACCGTCAAGGCATCTTTTCGCATTCCAAGGCAGAAGACACGTCGCGACTCGCGAAGAAGCTCGCGAGTCGCGAGGCGCTGGTCGCGACCCGCGACGCCTGTCGCGACTCGCGACGGGCCACTGGTCGCGACTCGCGACAACCGTCGCGACTCGCGGCCAGTCTTCTGTCTCCCTTGGTTTATCAATGCGTTTTGCCACTTGATGCACTCTAGCCTTTTGCATACTAGACCTCCTCCTCTTCTAGTACATACCCTTATGAGTTTCAAACCCATTACCCTATAAATGTTCCAACAATCCTCCTCCCATTTATAGGGTAATGTTGAAAAGTTTTTCAACTTGCTATAAATCGCAAACACACATGTTCATGCATCATGGAAATATCTAACGATTGAATTTCCATTTAGTAAAAGTAATCTTTACAATAATTTAGATCATAATGATAGACAAAGCTTTGAATCATATAACCATTACAAATTATTGAAGTTACTAATACACACAAACATAAACTAGGTTCTTAAAACCTCCGACACCTATGAAGCCTTGGTGTCCATATCCATTCATAAGCAATTCCAAGTCAAGCCTAAGACTTGATGAAGCGGCCAAACTTCTAGCTTACATAGGTAAATCTTTCCGGACATGCTCCTACAATTGAGCACCTTATCAAAGATTTATTAAGAATAAAATTCAACCTCTTTATCATTGTAGCAACAAGCACTAACCTTGGGATGTATTAAACAAGTGCTCCCAACCTCTTAGAGAAGTACTATCCTCCTTGAATTTGAGATCTAACGTTGTATTAGACATCAAATAGAGTTTTCCTTCACCATAGGTTGATCAATAGGCTTAAGACCCATCCCTTTGTTCATTTTGTTCACTAGTTCCCTTGACAACGGTTTTGTAAACGTATCCGCCAAGTTCAAACTAGACCGAACAAAATTAATAGTTATACAACTATTCCTTATCATTTCCCGCACATAGCTATGTCTAACTCCAATGTGCCTTGACTTGCCATTGTAGACTTCACTATATGCTTTAGCTATGGTTGATGCACTATCACAATGGATAGCAAGAGGTGACATTGGTTTCACCCATAAGTCCACCTCACTCAACACATTCCTTAGCCATTCCGCTTCTTGGCAACAAGAAGCCAAAGCAATGAATTCCGATGCCATAGTGGAATCCGTTATACATGTTTGCTTCTTGGATGCCCATGAAATGGCACCTCCTCCAAGAAGAAACACCCAACCACTAGTGGATGAATAATCTTCCTTATTCGAAATCCAACTAGCATCCGAGTAACCTTCTAAGATAGAAGGTTCTTTATTGTATGTTATGACATAATCCAAGGTCTTATTCAAGTACCTTAACACTCTTCTCAATGCTTGCCAATGCAACATACTAGGATTACTAGTATACCTACTGAGCTTGCCAATAGCAAAGGCTATATCCGGCCGAGTGCTAGTCATAGCATACATCAAGCTTCCAATTAAGCTTGCATACTCCAATTGTGAAATTGGAGTACCACTACTCGGAACCAAGTGAATACTAGGATCCATAGGAGTAGCAAAATGAGTCGAATTTGACTCATTATACCTCTTGACCACTTTCTCAATATAATGAGATTGTGATAAAGAAAACGACCCTTTCCCTCTTATTATTCTAATACCTAGAATAACATCCGCTTCACCCAAATCTTTCATGGAGAAGCTAGAGGAAAGGAAGACTTTGGTCTTTTCCACTTGTTCCAAATCAGTCCCAAAAATAAGCATATCATCAACATATAAGCAAATTATAACTCCTTTACCGTTATTATCAAATTTGCTATATACACACTTATCGGACTGATTTATTTTGAACCCACTAGACAACACAACTTCATCAAATTTTTGATGCCATTGCTTAGGTGCTTGTTTAAGACCATACAAAGATCTAACTAATTTGCAAACTTTAGTTTCTTGACCTTTAACCACAAACCCTTCAGGTTGATTCATGTACACTTCCTCCTCCAATTCACCATTAAGAAAAGCAGTTTTTACATCCATTTGGTGAATTACTAGACCATGAATCGCAGCTAATGCTATCAATAGTCTAATAGTAGCTATTCTAGCTACTGGAGCATAAGTATCAAAGTAATCGATACCATATCTTTGCCTAAAACCTTGGACCACTAACCGGGCCTTATGTTTTAGTATGGTTCCATCGATTTTCTTTTTCCTTACAAAAATCCATTTACAACCTAGGGGTTTGCAACCGGGAGGTAAATTAGCTAAAATCCAAGTGTGATTACCCATTATAGAATCCATTTCATCATTCACTGCCTCTTTCCAGAAAGCAGAATCATGAGACTTCATAGCCTCATCAAAGGACCTAGGATCCTCCTCCATATTGTAACAATATGAAATTTGAGTCGAAATTGACTCCCTTGACCCTTCAACTAAATATAGTTGAAAATCCGGTCCAAAAGATTTCTCTTTTCTAATTCGTTTACTTTTCCTAATTTCCGGTGTTGTAGTATCATGATCATTTGAAATGTCATCTACAACATTGGAACTAGTACTAGGTATCATGTCCTTTGGTCTTGGAATCGATGAGAATCTAGTCTCATCAAATATTGCATCCCTTGACTCTATCACGGAGTGAATAGAGACAAAGTCATTGGGCTCAATGACATAAAACCTATAGGCTTTGCTATGTACCGCATAGCCTATAAAAATGCAATCAATTCCTTTTTCACCTAAAGTTTTCCTTTTAGGTTCCGTCAATTTGACAATTGCCCTACAACCCCATACCTTAAGGTAATTGAGATTAGGCTTTTTATTACACCAAAGTTCATAAGGGGTAGTCTTATTCCTTTTATTAGGAACTCGATTTAAATGTAACATGCAGTTAAAATTGCATCACCCCAAAAACCGTCATTAAGACCCGAATTAGAAAGCATGGTATTAACCATTTCTTTTAGGACCCTATTTTTCCTTTCCGCTATACCATTACTTTGAGGTGAGTATGGGGCGGTTGTTTCATGAATTACACCAATGGAACTAAAATAACTTGGATTATAATATTCACCACCCCTATCCGTTCGAAGTCTTTTAATCTTTTGATTAAGTTGGAGTTCCACTTCGATTTTAAAGGTCTTAAACTTTTCTAGTGCTTCATCTTTAGTAAATAAAAATATATGTAACAAAACCTTGAAAAATCATCAATAAAAGTTACAATATATTTTTTATTTCCTAAAGAAGGTGAACTATGAAAGTCACACAAGTCACTATGCACCAATTCAAGCAATACCGTTTGTCTAGTCACACTAGGATAAGGATTTTTTGTAATTTTATTTAGCACGCAAGTGTGACACTTCTCTAACTTTAAATCGAAAGGAGGTATCAACCCCATTTTAGACATGTCATATAATCTACGATAATTCACATGACATAAACGATTGTGCCATAGAGAAGAAACATCAAGCATGTAAATAGAACTAGTACCAATTTTATTATCAATACTAAATTTAAACATTCCATTACAAAAGAAACCTTGTCCAACAAAAATACCACCCTTGGAAAGTACAAATTTATCCGACTCAAAAACAACTTTAAAACCATACTTATTCAAGAGACCTCCTGACAAGATTCTTCCTAACTTCCGGTACATACACAACATCCCGGAGAGTTAAAGTCTTTCCCGAGGTTAACAACAATTCTACTTGGCCTATGCCTCTAGCCTTTACCGTAGAATCATTCCCCATATACAAGATTGGACCATCATCCAAATCTTTCAAAGACTTGAAGAAATCCTTGTTATTGCACACATGTCTAGAGGCTCCCGAATCTATCCACCAAGAATCATCAACCTGCACACACATAATTTCAGAAATCATAGCAACAAAATGCATTTCTTCAATTACATTAACATGTGCATTGTTACCTTGGTTTTGAACAACACTAGGTTGTGTGTTCTTTGTCTTCTTCTTGTTGTTAGAAGGACAATCCCTCTTAAGATGAGGACCATTGCATATCCAACAAGAGAGGGTCTTCCTCTTCTTGTTTGCAACATTGGTTTTGTTTGTTGTTGTTGTTGTTGTTGGATTTCTTGGTCTTACTAGACCCACCAACCTCTACCAAATTAACGGTAGATTTAGGAATACTAGGAGTAGTATCCTTAACCCCATCTTGAGCCCGGATCCCCTCTTCAATACGAAGATGAGTTCCTAATTGCTCCATGGACATGTCTTCCTTTTTATGTTTTAAAAGATGTTTTGTATCTTTCCAAGAATTTGGTAATTTGTCAATGATTGAGGCAACCGCAATTGCCTCATCCATCACCATACCATGTGATCTTATTTGGTTCAAAATATGATGAACCTCATGGAATTGCTCCATAATAGGCCGATCATTAGTCATTTTAAAAGAATTAAAATTACTAACAAGGAATTTCTTACTTGAAGCATCTTCCGAAATGTACTTGGCCTCAAGAGCGTCCCAAAGTTCCTTTGCACTCTCCACATTTTGGTAGAGATCAAACAACGGGTCGGTGAGAGAGTTGAGAATATGACCACGACAAATGTAGTCATCATTCTCCCACTTGATCCTCTTCCTAGTAGTCTCAAGAGGCTCTTCCTCTCCATCTTCCGGGAGTGGTGGCATAGGAGTTGATAACACATACACCACATTCAAGGCGGTCAACAAGAAGTGCATCTTCTTTTGCCACCTCCGATAGCCCACCCCCTCAAACTTATCCAACTTTTGGAAGTTCATAGTCATGTCCTTGAGTGATTGAGCCATATCCGAAAAGAAAGAAAATTAAACTAATAGATTGTTATATATGTGATCAATGAGAGAACCGGATATCCACTCCAAGGCACGGAAACTACGCTTTCCTATTAGTTTAATTTCGCCCCTCTAGGATCACCGGGTTAACACGAAATAACTAATGAGATACAATGGAGAGAAACAATCCACTTAGATGATCTTCTAAGTGAATCAACAAGAACTTGTGTTTTGTGTTTGTTAAGAACACTCAAGAGAAGATTGCAATTTTCTCTTAAGCTAAGCAAGAAGTATTGAGAGAGTATAGAATAGAAAATTCTGATTTTCTTCTAACCCTTCACTCATAGGAATCCCAAGGTTTATATAGGAATCATAAACCTTTCATTGACTAGAGTAGACAATCCATAACCCCCATTTTAATCACCCATCAAAGGCCTTTAATCAGCTGATTTAAGGACCTTAAAGGTCATTAAAATGAGGCCATAACATCACAACGGACATAAAACCGTCAAGGCATCTTTTCGCATTCCAAGGCAGAAGACGCGTCGCGACTCGCGAAGAAGCTCGCGAGTCGCGAGGCGCTGGTCGCGACCCGCGACGCCTGTCGCGACTCGCGACGGGCCACTGGTCGGACTCGCGACTCTGTCGCGACTCGCGGCCAGTCTTCTGTCCCCTTGGTTTATCAATGCGTTTTGCCACTTGATGCACTCTAGTCTTTTGCATACTAGACCTCCTCCTCTTCTAGTACATACCCTTATGAGTTTCAAACCCATTACCCTATAAATGTTCCAACACTTCGTATATGAATCTCAACTTTTAAAGGTTGAGATATTAAAATCTTAAGTCGAAAACAAAAAATCGCCTAAACATTAAATTTCTCAAAAGTGAAAGTATTGAGTCAGACCGTCTGACCCAATATGTTTCGTCGGACGAAACCGCGACAACAGTACCGCTGCTCCTTCTTCATCTTCTTCCTCCGCCGCCGCCGCCGCGCCGCTGGACAGCACTTGAAAACATTCTAGAGGTAAAACACGAGTATAACTACCTTTGAGAGGCCATGGAGATGTTTGTCAACAACAAGGGAGAAGAAAACCTTAACATTAGAAAAAGATCGAGCCATTGAATGTATATAGTTTTGTTATACTTTTTTTTTATCTAACAAAGAAGAAAGAAATCAGCTAAGAGGAATGAAGAAGAAGGAGAAAGTGAGAGGAAATCAGAAGTTAGTGTTTTTTTTTTAATATTAGTTAGTTGTTAAATGAAAGAATAATAAAACTAAGAATCCCAAGTTACTTTCATTTAGACCTAACTTACTTTCATTTAGACCTAAGTTACTTTCATTTAGACCTAACTTACTTCCATTTAGACCTAAGTTACTTTCATTTAGACCTAAGTTACTTTCAGTTAGACCTAAGTTACTTTTAGTTAGAGGTAACTTACTTTCAGTTAAACCTAAGTTACTTTCATTTAGACCTAAGTTACTTTCAGTTAGACCTAAGTTACTTTCATTTAGACCTAAGTTACTTTTATTTAGACTAACTGAAAAAAATGAAGACTAACTGAAAACAAATTAACACTAACTGAAAAACAATGAAGACTAACCGAAAAAATTAAGACTAACTGAAAAAAATTAAGACTAACTGAAAAAAAATTAAGACTAACTGAAAAAAATTTAAAACCAACTGAATTTTTTTTGAAACCAACTGAAAAAAAATTGAAACTACCTAAAAGTCGTCTGACCAAAGATTATGATCGGACGAGTCCGACACAATACGTTCTCTTCTCAAAATCAAAATAAATTATTTTGGAGCAAATGATAACCGTAAGAGGATGAAGGATTAGGAAGAGAGAAATTCAGCAAAATGAGGATAGATTGATTGGAAGAGAGAGAAATTGAAGGGGGAAGCAGTAGAAAATAATGTCAGTAATTAAGGGGAAAAATAAAAATGAAATATGAACAAAATGTCAAATTTCTTACAAAACGGAGGGATTTGTTTCTTAAATAATTAATGAAAGATTTTACTTTTGATTCCCTTCCTTCCCTTTCCCTCACCTAAAGCTAGCAATACTCTCGAATCTCACTCTCAACCCAAATGTAGCGTAAGAATTAACACCCAAAAATTTCCCTTCACTTTATTTATATTGTACCTATACGGAGTCTTCACCAAAAGGAAGTGGGAATTACTCATTTTATCGACAATCAGATTTCAAGCTCATCCAAACACACTATTAAAGTATTTAAAGATAATAAATTATGAACACTTTTGTTTAAAAAAAAAAAAAACTCACATGCAGTTAGACTCGGGTTGGGTTGGTGGATATAATTGATCAAAACAATCAAAATTCACCAACTTTGTATTTCTTCTTCTTGGGGGGTTTGATCTTCTTTATCCAATCAACTGCACTATTGAGATTTTGCAGATTCTCCCAAATCCCCATTTTCGTGGCTACAACAAAGAATATTTAATATAAGTATAAAATAAAAATTCATAACTAAATACGAATATATATATATATAGATGTATGTATTTTTAGTGAAACTAGTGCGGGTAACTTACTAGGTAAATCAGCACCACCAACTAGGCGACTACGGAACAGGGCCGTATTTGGGCCTGGGCGAGAGGGGCAGGTGTTCAGGGCCCAAAACACATAGCCCAAATAACTAAAGGTAAAACAGGATAAAAGGAAAAATAGAAAAAACTGGAAAATAAAAGATCACTACAAAACTGCAAATGCGGCCGATAATAAAGCTTACTGCGAATTAAGTTTCTTATTTCAATTCTCCCACTTGTTTTCCAATTCAATGCCAAAAGCTCAAATTTTTTGTGTAATTTCTCTCTTTTCTCTGCAATTTTTGTTCTTTATTAGATTTTTTTAGGTTTTGCAAATTCTGAATTTTATTACTTCATTTCTCGACCAACAATTATTGTAATTATTTGAGAATTTCGATGACACACTGTATTTTTTTCATAGTAACTAAGTATTATACATTAAATCAATTTAATTTTTCTGAAAACTTGAATAAGTTTTGTAAAATCAGATTGTTGCTGATTAGTTTTAATGAACGACTGAGCTCAAAAATAGATTGAGCAATAGAAGTAGACAGATTAGGCTATGAAAATATGTTTTTACTTTCATGTCATGTTGTTGCTGATTAATTTTGATGAACGACAGAGCTCAAAAATAGATTGAGCAATAGAAGTAGACAGATTAGGTCATGAAAATATGTTTTTTTTCATGTCAGGTTGTAGACGCTTAAAGGTTGTTAATGTATATAAATTTCAATCTTTCTTTAGTTTTTAGTGTTATACTCCCACTTGTATTTTCATTTAATAAATTTTTTTGATATTTGTATATTATAGAGCTGCATAGTGAATCGGGGTAATAAAATGATAAATTTAATTTTACCACTATTATTTTTTGTTCCGAATAAGTATAAAAGAACAGACCCTTGATCCATAATTTTTTTAATAAAATTTTGATATTATCTAATATAAATTGCAAAAAATTTGTTATCACCTTATTTCGGCTCAGGTTAAATTTTCCGCCCTAGGTCCTTCTATAATGCATGGTTGCAACTTTTTTTACTTTATTTGTAATTTTTTTATTAATCATTTAATTGTGCATCTTTTCAATTTCATTTTTTTTTGGGTTTTCTGATTTACATATTAAATGATCAAGTACTTACATCCTTATTTTTATCCCACTATAAAATGCAGATTTGATTATCTATATTTTTCAATAATAGTCATTTGTGCATTCTAAGAAAGGTTATAAAACGTTGATCGAGTGACACATATTTTTTAAAATACGAAACTAATAATTATTTGAATATACTCCTTCCGTCTTTTATTAGTTTATCCCTTTTGACTTTTGACACTATTCACATACATGACTTTGACTATCTTTTGTAAGTTGTATTTAAGGAAAAATATAGTCATGTGAGATCTTGTTGGATTCGTCTCAATGTATATTATCCAAATATCAACTTTTTGTAATTTTTGCTTATCGAAAATTAAAGATATTAAGGTTCAAATTAGTATCTCGGCAAATGTGCCCCAAAGAAAGGGGTAAACTAATAAAAGACGGAGGGAGTATCTACCTAACAAATACCGTGTAATTAGTATCTGGTTCTCCACATTCAAGTTGGCAAGTTAATCTGGTCATTTAGAGATCTTCAAAGGTGAAACAAAATATGAGTTTTATTTTTGAAATGAAGTCTAACTAAGTAGCTTAAAAAAAAGAATTGGTGATAGTTCAATTATTTTTCACCCATATTAATCTTATCAACAATTACTATATAAGAGCAACAAATTGACAACATTGGATACCACTATTTCCTTTTTTGGCTATTAAAAGTATTTTATCGTGCCTTGATGATTTGAATCAAAAAATTTCAACCTAATAAGAAAAAAAATCATTACATGAAATGCTATTGGTGTTTATTATAGGTATGTTTTTTTATTAAACTATATTGAGGTTGTGGTTCATGAAACATAGAACGGATATGATCATTAGTCCAGGAGTTTTGAAAGTGTCAACACTTTGATAGTTTGTCGTTATCTAGTTATTTAGAGATACAACGCAATAAGTATTCGTTGTTGAGATAATTACAAAATGAGAAGGTATTTAGTCAGATCGTCCGACCATAATATTTGGTGGGACGATTTTTTTCAGTTGGTTCAAAAAAAATTCAGTTGGTTTCAATTTTTGTTCAGTTGGTTTCAATTTTTTTTCAGTTGGTTTCAATTTTTGTTCAGTTGGTCTGACACAATGGAATAAAGGAACCAACTGAAAGAATAAAGGAACCAACTGAATGAATAAAATAACTAAATGAAAGAATAAGGTAACCAACTGAAAGAATAAACCAACCAACTGAAAGAATAGACCAACGAACTGAAAGAATACTTTGACTAACTGAAAAAAAAAATTCGACTAAATAAAAGAAAAATAAAACCAACTGAAAACAAAACTTAAGTAAATGAAATAAAATAAATTCTAAAGGAAAGCAACTTAGTTTTTAGTTACTTATATTATCGTTTCAGTTAGTTTTCTTATTCTTTCATTTAACAACTAACTAATCAGGATATGAAATATAACTTCAATAACAGCTAATATAGAAGATCTTGGGAAGCTTAGCAGCATGAAATATAGACAGTTGAAATAAACTTTCCTCTTCCTGCACATCAATGCAAATGTACAGCTAATATAGAAGATCTTGGGAAGCTTAGCAGCATATGAAATATAGATAGTAGAAATAAACTTTCCTCTTCTTGCTCTTCCTGTGCCTTCTCATCAATGCAAATGGATAATCTTTCCAATACCTTCGCATGTTTCAGGATAAACTGCATAAACTCCACCACTCGCTCGCCTCCTCTAAGTGGTTGCACGTCGACGATCTTCACCGTCAGCCCGTCTGACATTAAACACTACGTCAGACGGTCTGACCCAATACTTTCACTTACAAAATAATGCTTATAATTTATATATAATATGCAAAATTATGTATACAATAATATAAAAACACAATTGCAAAATTTTATCATCTCTTCATTCTTTTTTTTAAATTCTCTTGTCCTCTCATCTCCTCTGATACATCAATTCTATATTGTTTCACTCACCTCTCTATTCTCTCTAATATATAAAAATATAGCTATTAATAATAATATAAAAATAAACTTATATAGGAGTTATCTAAAAGCCAACAAACAAATTATTTGCGGTCTGGACCGAAAATCAAACTTCAAAAATTTCGGACCAAAAAATTATTTATTTTTTTGGGTCTAGACCGAAAAATAAAACATTCAAAAAAACTTAAACTTAATCAGGGCCCCAATGTGTAGCTTCGCTCCAAAATATGAGAAACGGGACTGCTACGGAAAGAAGATAGGACTTGCCGTTCTTTCTTTGCTTCACAAAGAGACTTCTCCTAAGATCAACTAATTAGTTGTCACATTATTTGTCAAGAACTAATACATTTCGAGTTAGTGTTTTCTTAAGAAAGGATCTTCTAATGGTTCATTCATTGTTTAATTTATTAGTAAGGGTTTAATTGTTTTGTGTACCCATATGTCTAGTTTGTTGAAAATCACCAAACTTTAATTTAGAAAACACTAAAATTAGTGTAGTTTAATTAATGTTTGTTAAAAGTAGTGAGAGGTTGGAAATGAGAAGAATCCTCATCCTCTACATGTTTAGCAAATTAGATATCTAATATTTTTATTTTCAATATAAGAGAGAAATAAGACATCCTTAAAGGTATTGCACAAACATCGGCATCGAAGGCATACTCGCCGCCATGTCTGGTTTTCACCATAGCGTTGTTCACCGAGTAAAAACGAATGAAAGTAACAAAAGAGAGAGAATGTGAACTGGTTATCCGTAAAATGCGGCGGATACTATATAGTATTAACAATTTTTAATTGAGGGTTTTTTTACCGATATTGCAACACCCGTTGATGTAGATATTGTGAGTAGGGTGACCCAATGGAACAAGGATTAGGATTAAAATTAAAGGGCCCAATAACCAGGTCCACTCGTTAGTATCTTTTTTTTATATATATAATTACCTCCTACTCACCTATCTTAGTTACATCATATTCACTATCAATTTTTCTTATTTAGTTCAATTGATTTATTTAAAGTATAGTTATTACCTTTTCAATGACTTAAATTTCTGTTTACCAAGAAAAACGAACATATGAAATACAACTATGTTTTCTTTCCTTTGTACTAAAAATGAGTTAAGTTAAATGGTTAAAAAAAAGCCATTTCAAAATAATAATTGTACATCATTGTATGTCTATATATTTACCTTGACAATCTAGTCCATTTTTAATCGTTGGAGAATATCCAACCGTAAAGAAAAAAGTGGTTTACCAAAGTTACAGACAAAAAGATTGTGCAGATTTATATATAAATAAAATTATAATTATACAATGGAGGGTAGTAATTAATTTTTTAATCATGCTTAATTTGAAAGTTGTAAGTAATACTTTGTATAAGCAGCAAAAGAGTTTGATGATAATAATAATTGTTGCTTGAGTGGACTAGACATAAGTTGCATAAAAATGTAACTAATGAATAAATATTTTATATAGAAATACATGTTAGTGATAATAATATGAGAATTTGTAATGTCAATGATTTATGATATCAAATGTTTCTTAAAATTCTCTTAATTAATGAAGAATAAATTTAAAAATATAACAAATTTTAATTAAAATAAAAAAGAATTGAAATGTTAGTATGTCACATTAACACCCAAAAATTCCCTTCACTCTATTTATATTGTACGAACTCTTCACCAAAAGAAGGTGGGAATTACCCATTTTATAGACAATCAAATTTCAAGCTCATCCAAACACAATATTAAAGTATTTAAAGATAATAAATTATGAACACTTTCAATTAAAAAAACTCACATGCAGTTAGACTCTGGTTGGGTAGGTGGATATAATTGATCAAAACAATCAAAATCCACCAACTTTGTATTTCTTCTTGGGGTTTAATCTGTTTTATCCAATCAATTGCATCTTGAGATTTTGCAGATTCTCCCAAATCTCCATTTCCGTGGCTACAACAAAGAATATTTTATATAACTATAAGATAAAAATTCATAACTATATATATATATATATATATATATATTCAGTGAAACTAGTGCGGGATAACTTACTGGGTAAATCAGCACTACCGACTACGGAAAGAAGATAGGACTTGCCGTCCTCTCTTTGATTCACAAATCACTAAGAGACTTCTCCTAAGATCTTTACCGATATATTCCTTATTTTTATGGGAAGAATACAGCAACGATGCAATCCCCCTAACAAATCTCTGAAAACTTCCCAAGCTCTCAAATAGTTTTTGTTGCCATAAAATTGGTAGAGCTCTACATTATTCATTAGGAAAACCCCAAGGGGAACCCTAATATCACTCCTCAAGGTGATAATTGAGCGTGTTGACTGCCCTGTACCATCCTCAGTTTCATATTCGAATCCCAGAACATGTGAAAACTTTGATGATGTTCTCGGCACTCGGTTGAACGACAATGCATCATCAATGTTTTCATAGCCCAAAAAAGTTGCACTAGTCTCCTCAACTTCATCTCCTAGATCCGTAATAACCTTCCCAGAAAAAATTTTCTTGTCATGCCAAGTTTCAATTTGGCATACAAGTTGCAAAGAATGAAACGTGCCCGGTTAAAAAACAACAATATGGTTAGTGTCTTTATTTTGCTAAATTAAAAAATGTTACTCTATTTAGAAAAAGAAAAAACTCAAAAAATAAATTAATAAATAGATAAAAGTAGCAGTCCGTTTATGAGATTTTAGAGGCCCAAGGGCGAACCTACATATTAGGGCCCTGATTAAATCTAAGTTTTTTGAATGTTTTATTTTTTGGTCTAGACCAAAATAATAAACAATTTTTTGGTGAAATTTTTTTGAAGTTTTTTTCGGTCCAGATCGAAAATAATTTTCTTTGTTGACTTTTAGATAACTCGTATATAAATTTATTTTTATATTATTATTAATAGCTATATTTTTATATATTAGATAAAATTGAGAGGTGAGAGAAACAAATATAGATTTGATGTATCAGAGGAGATGAGAGGACAAGAGAATTAAAAAAAATGAAGAGATGATTAAATTTTGCAGTTGTGTTTTTATAGGAAAGCAACTTAGTTTTTAGTTACTTATATTATCGTTTCAGTTAGTTTTCTTATTCTTTCATTTAACAACTAACTAATCAGGATATGAAATATAACTTCAATAACAGCTAATATAGAAGATCTTGGGAAGCTTAGCAGCATGAAATATAGACAGTTGAAATAAACTTTCCTCTTCCTGCACATCAATGCAAATGTACAGCTAATATAGAAGATCTTGGGAAGCTTAGCAGCATATGAAATATAGATAGTAGAAATAAACTTTCCTCTTCTTGCTCTTCATCTGCCTTCTCATCAATGCAAATGGATAATCTTTCCAATACCTTCGCATGTTTCAGGATAAACTGCATAAACTCCACCACTCGCTCGCCTCCTCTAAGTGGTTGCACGTCGACGATCTTCACCGTCAGCCCGTCTGACAGTAAACACTACGTCAGACGGTCTGACCCAATACTTTCACTTACAAAATAATGCTTATAATTTATATATAATATGCAAAATTATGTATACAATAATATAAAAACACAATTGCAAAATTTTATCATCTCTTCATTCTTTTTTTTAAATTCTCTTGTCCTCTCATCTCCTCTGATACATCAATTCTATATTGTTTCACTCACCTCTCTATTCTCTCTAATATATAAAAATATAGCTATTAATAATAATATAAAAATAAACTTATATAGGAGTTATCTAAAAGCCAACAAACAAATTATTTGCGGTCTGGACCGAAAATCAAACTTCAAAAATTTCGGACCAAAAAATTATTTATTTTTTTGGGTCTAGACCGAAAAATAAAACATTCAAAAAAACTTAAACTTAATCAGGGCCCCAATGTGTAGCTTCGCTCCAAAATATGAGAAACGAGACTGCTACGGAAAGAAGATAGGACTTGCCGTTCTTTCTTTGCTTCACAAAGAGACTTCTCCTAAGATCAACTAATTAGTTGTCACATTATTTGTCAAGAACTAATACATTTCGAGTTAGTGTTTTCTTAAGAAAGGATCTTCTAATGGTTCATTCATTGTTTAATTTATTAGTAAGGGTTTAATTGTTTTGTGTACCCATATGTCTAGTTTGTTGAAAATCACCAAACTTTAATTTAGAAAACACTAAAATTAGTGTAGTTTGATTAATGTTTGTTAAAAGTAGTGAGAGGTTGGAAATGAGAAGAATCTTCATCCTCTACATGTTTAGCAAATTAGATATCTAATATTTTTATTTTCAATATAAGAGAGAAATAAGACATCCTTAAAGGTATTGCACAAACATCGGCATCGAAGGCATACTCGCCGCCATGTCTGGTTTTCACCATAGCGTTGTTCACCGAGTAAAAACGAATGAAAGTAACAAAAGAGAGAGAATGTGAACTGTTTATCCGTAAAATGCGGCGGATACTATATAGTATTAACAATTTTTAATTGAGGGTTTTTTTACCGATATTGCAACACCCGTTGATCTAGATATTGTGAGTAGGGTGACCCAATGGAACAAGGATTAGGATTAAAATTAAAGGGCCCAATAACCAGGTCCACTCGTTAGTATCTCTTTTTTTTATATATAATTACCTCCTACTCACCTATCTTAGTTACATCATATTCACTATCAATTTTTCTTATTTAGTTCAATTGATTTATTTAAAGTATAGTTATTACCTTTTCAATGACTTAAATTTCTGTTTATCAAGAAAAACGAACATATGAAATACAACTATGTTTTCTTTCCTTTGTACTAAAAATGAGTTAAGTTAAATGGTTAAAAAAAAAGCCATTTCAAAATAATAATTGTACATCATTGTATGTCTATATATTTACCTTGACAATCTAGTCCATTTTTAATCGTTGGAAAATATCCAACCGTAAAGAAAAAAGTGGTTTACCAAAGTTACAGACAAAAAGATTGTGCAGATTTATATATAAATAAAATTATAATTATACAATGGAGGGTAGTAATTAATTTTTTAATCATGCTTAATTTGAAAGTTGTAAGTAATACTTTGTATAAGCAGCAAAAGAGTTTGATGATAATAATAATTGTTGCTTGAGTGGACTAGACATAAGTTGCATAAAAATGTAACTAATGAATAATATATTTTATATAGAAATACATGTTAGTGATAATAATATGAGAATTTGTAATGTCAATGATTTATGATATCAAATGTTTCTTAAAATTCTCTTAATTAATGAAGAATAAATTTAAAAATATAACAAATTTTAATTAAAATAAAAAAGAATTGAAATGTTAGTATGTCACATTAACACCCAAAAATTCCCTTCACTCTATTTATATGTACGAACTCTTCACCAAAAGAAGGTGGGAATTACCCATTTTATAGACAATCAAATTTCAAGCTCATCCAAACACAATATTAAAGTATTTAAAGATAATAAATTATGAACACTTTCAATTAAAAAAACTCACATGCAGTTAGACTCTGGTTGGGTTGGTGGATATAATTGATCAAAACAATCAAAATCCACCAACTTTGTATTTCTTCTTGGGGTTAATCTGTTTTATCCAATCAATTGCATCTTGAGATTTTGCAGATTCTCCCAAATCTCCATTTCCGTGGCTACAACAAAGAATATTTATATAACTATAAGATAAAAATTCATAACTATATATATATATATATATATATATATATATATATATATATATATATATATATATATATATATATATATATATATATTCAGTGAAACTAGTGCGGGATAACTTACTGGGTAAATCAGCACTACCGACTACGGAAAGAAGATAGACTTGCCGTCCTCTCTTTGATTCACAAATCACTAAGAGACTTCTCCTAAGATCTTTACCGATATATTCCTTATTTTTATGGGAAGAATACAGCAACGATGCAATCCCCCTAACAAAATCTCTGAAAACTTCCCAAGCTCTCAAATAGTTTTTGTTGCCATAAAATTGGTAGAGCTCTACATTATTCATTAGGAAAACCCCAAGGGAACCCTAATATCACTCCTCAAGGTGATAATTGAGCGTGTTGACTGCCCTGTACCATCCTCAGTTTCATATTCGAATCCCAGAACATGTGAAAACTTTGATGATGTTCTCGGCACTCGGTTGAACGACAATGCATCATCAATGTTTTCATAGCCCAGAAAAGTTGCACTAGTCTCCTCAACTTCATCTCCTAGATCCGTAATAACCTTCCCAGAAAAAAATTTCTTGTCATGCCAAGTTTCAATTTGGCATACAAGTTGCAAAGAATGAGACGTGCCCGCGTTAAAAAAACAACAATATGGTTAGTGTCTTTATTTTGCTAAATTAAAAAATGTTACTCTATTTAGAAAAAGAAAAAACTCAAAAATAAATTAATAAAAATAGTAAAAGTAGCAGTCCGTTTATGAGATTTTAGAGGCCCAAGGGCGAGCCTACATATTAGGGCCCTGAATTAAATCTAAGTTTTTTGAATGTTTTATTTTTTGTCTAGACCAAAATAATAAACAATTTTTTGGTGAAATTTTTTTGAAGTTTTTTTCGGTCCAGATCGAAAATAATTTTCTTTGTTGGCTTTTAGATAACTCGTATATAAATTTATTTTTATATTATTATTAATAGCTATATTTTTATATATTAGAGAAAATTGAGAGGTGAGAGAAACAAATATAGATTTGATGTATCAGAGGAGATGAGAGGACAAGAGAATTAAAAAAAATGAAGAGATGATTAAATTTTGCAGTTGTGTTTTTATATTATTGTATACATAATTAGTTTTGAATCCCGTACGTTGCACGCGTTGTTTTTTATATATATATTTTGTAATTTTTTTGTTAACATATTGGTTTTGTGTTACTGTAAAATGAGATTTTTCAATACGATTTTATTTACATACTTCATCTGCTAATTATCTATTTTGACCAATCAACTTTTAGAAAAAAAAAACAACTATAATTGTCAATATTACCTTTATTTTATGTTAATAAAATCATCATTAATTACTCATCAAATTGCCTCATAAAGTTGCGCTTATTTATTAAGGATTTACTTATCCCCTACACTTTTTAATTAAAGGAGTACCTCTATGATAAAGTACACATTTTTTTTCATTTTCTTAAAAATCATGTCCAAACCCATTATTGTAGTAGAAAAAGAATTGATAAAATATTTGTCATTATACCCTTATTTTTAGATTATCTTTAATTATATATTAATAAAGTTTATAAAAAGTTGATGTAAAGTTAGTATTGCAACGGTTGTTTCCATCTCTGAGTTCACTCATGGTACACCCGGGTGTACCATGCTCATGGTACACCCAAGGGTATTTTTGTAATAAATTAGAATTTCGATTGCTCATTTGACACCAAATTTGCTCATATGGGCATTTTGCTCATTTACTCATTTGCTCATTTTGCTCATTTGTAATAAAAGTGTTTGCTCATTTTCTTAAATGAGTAGAAATGTTTGCTCATTTGCTCATTTGTTCATCTTGCTCATTTGCTCATTCGCTTATTTTGCTCAGTTGGAGAAAATAGTCTCGGGTGTACCATGAGCATGGTACACCCAGGTGTACTATAAATATTCTCTCCATCTCTAATAAGTGAATGCATGTTGAACGGTATTGTCAACTAACATATCATTATATCACTATAATAAAAGTTTAAAAATAAAATAAAGTAGATATTGAGTGGCCACAAATGCATAGAAACTGTCATTGAAAATGTTGGCAACGTTAGTAGATTTGCAGCAGTTCATTAGATGTTATCGTATGGTTTACGCAAATCTCAAGAATCAATTTTTTTTTTTAATTTTGTGATTTTATATGTGAATCATAGTCGTAGATAGGGCTGGCAATGAGTTGAGACAGCTCGCGAGCTACTCGAACTCGGCTCGGTCAAAGCTCGGTCAAAGCTCGACTCGAGTGAGCTCAACTTGAGCTCGAACTCGACTCGGTAGGTTAACGAGTCGAGTCGAGCAACTCAATACTCGACTCGAGAAACTCGTGAGATACTCGATAAAAATTTATATATATATATACTTTTAATTTTTTTAAGAAATTTTAACTTTATTTTTTTCTATAAAAAATACTTGTACTTTTCTTTTCAAAAAAAAAATGAAAAAAAGTGTATAAAATGACAAAAAAGCAAAGCAAAAAATTTCTTCTATAAAAAATAGAACTATATCAAATGACCAAAAAGCTTGAAACGAGTTCGAGTTCGAACTTGAAACGAGTTCGAGCTGGAAACGAGTTCGAGTTCGAGTTTAGGTTTCGAGTTTGAGCTTGAAATTTTGAAACTCGCGAGTTTTCGAGTCGAGTCGAGTTTGAGTTTTCGAGTTCCAATCGAGTTTAGTTATGAGCATATATTGTAATACCATGCAATCACAAGATTTATAAGCATGAATTGAGCTTAGTTATGATCTGCTACTTGTTGATATCAAGAAATAAACTGCGAAAATAAATCCTACTAGAACTAAAGGTTCTAGTGTACGGTTATGTAGTGGTATTCAAGCATACTTGGAAATTATAATTCATCTAGTAGCTCCATTCTAACTTTTATTATAAAGGAAAGAATATGTCTACATAATGGAGAAGGCCAGCAAAAACAGGTCCACATTCCAATTTTGAAAGATTTTACCAATTTAACTAGTTGACATCTATGTAACAACTGTCCAGATTGTAAATGTAATATAGACGATTAGACGAGCACCGGAAAAACTATAACCAGGTTATTTATCTCAGTTGGTTAGCATAATGTCATTAGATTAAGATTACAAGAAGCATGATATATCATAGCTGCTCAAGATCCTATAATTTGCTAGAATCTGACATTTTGGTGTACTAGCGCCTACAAATAGTACTCAGTAAACAGATTTTTGGGCTTCTTCATAGTTGTATTCATGTTCTTCTCTTGTATTCCTCTTTCGCATGTGCTTGTAGTATACATACTGCATGATTATCTAGAAAGGAGGCTCTGTGAAGGCATAACAAACCGGTTTCCAAAGACTTAAATGCGTCTATAGATCTAAACCTTTAATCGATGTCTCAGTAGCAAAAACAGAGGCTGAAGATCAAAATCAAGGGAAGAAAAGGATACAAATAAGTCGAGCACGACGCAAACTACAGCATCCAGTAACCAAGGCATGTTAGCTTTGATTTCTGCCAATTCGGTACGCCTCACCACAATGCTGCATTTGTATAAAGGAGTTCAAGGTTAAGAATGATTAATCATAAATGAGAGAGAAAGTAATAGAAGTTATTAAGTAGGAGTTATGAAAAGACAAGATGAGCCAAGCTCGAGCTTGGGGTAGCTCGAAAGACAAGATGAGCTCAAGCTCATATGGCAGACGTTTCAGGCTCGGCTTGGCTTTAGCTCGACACGAGCTCACTCAAATCTGAGTCACAGGCTCCAACTAATAAAACATTTCAAGCTACAATATTCAAATCTCCGTCTATTTGCTAATAATGTGTACTTTGCTAGTTAATAGTGTTACTCATAAATCATACTTCCTCCGTTCCATAATAAGTGAAACACTTACTATTTTAAAACGTTTCAAAATAAGTGAAACATACTTTAAATGGATAAAAGAAAGTGACAAAATGACAAGAGTGCCCATCACAAACTTGTGTGGTTTGCTTTTCTCTCTCCTCCTTTTGATAATAAAAGGGTATTTTATGACTTTTTGGCTTTTGAAAGTGATGTTTATTAAATCTTGTGCCCAATCCCTGTGTTTCACTTATTATGGAACGGAGGAAGTATTCTATTTACATACTATCTCTGTTTTTATTTAGTTGCAACATTCACCTTTTTGCACAAACTTTAATAAATGAAAAAAGAGAGCATAATTGACACACTTGCCCCTGCTACTAGTACTATAATTAAATGAGGAGAGAGAGAAGTAAGGGTAATATAGTCAAATTATCCCAAAAGCTTTCCTAAAAAGGAAAATGTTGCAACTAATAAAAAACACCTAAAAGTAGAAATTGTTGCAACTAAATAAAAGCAGAGGTAGTATTTGACCCTACTCTGTTAAGATCACATGTAGAACCCATGTGAGTGGTCTCATAAGCTCAAGGGGTTACTCCTATAACCAACGATGATTGGTTTCAGGAAAGAGCCTCATTTGGACTGTAAATAGTCAAAAACTATTCTCTAATGATGAGTACTGCATAGACCTGTTTGACGAATTACCAAATATCACTATGACCCATTCGAATCGAGCTTTGTCGGGCTTAGCTCATTTAACTCCTGAACTAAGCTCAAACTCACTTGAGCTGAGCAATGGAGCAATCAATGTTCAAGTCAGCAGCAAGTAGGCTAGACACATTATCACCTCTTGTACCAAGCCAAAAATGAGAGAGAGTACCTTCCAACGTAGGCAACATTAGCGATAAGTGCAAATATGAACATAAGTGGATTCAGGCCCTACAAAAATAAATGACAGCAGAGTTTTCCATTATACAAACAAGATAGGACACTGATGTGGAACAGTGTCAATAAGGTCCCATGAAAAATATATTATTACCTCCACACTTCCTCTTTTTATCTGGTCAAAAAAAGACAGCAACTCTTGTTAGTATCAGAGATAGGAACAAAAAGAGATTAAGCAAAGATTAGATATTAACCAAAACATGATCTAATTTTAGAAACAAATTGATGACTTACATTCCATATGATCTGCGGAATTCGTCCCCCCATGTAAATCGCAGCCATCAACCACCCCAACCACTGACCGACTGCACTGTGCTCAGAGCCATGTTCCTGCACACGTAAATCAGTCTCGATAAGCTCTTATCTCCTCATATAGTACCATAAAATATATATGGTTAGAATTGCAAAATTTCTGAAGATGCAAAAGCATACGCTTAACATCCTCCTCCCAGTAAATCCCTTATAAGCTTCTAATAATGCATTGCCTCCGATTGGCAAGTTGACAGATACAGCAGCCACCATTGCTCCTCGAGCAGCCTGACCAAAAGATAGTGGGTGAAATTAGTACTATATGAATTAGACATTCTGAGCTTACTTGTGCAATTCATAGCTAAGATCAATTTCTTTTTCGTTTTAAGCAATGGTTAAAGATTCTTACAACTATGTGACTGTTGCCTTATTGAAGTAACAAACCTCATTATTTCCAGGAAGTATTATCTTTGAATTTCTCAGTCATTCTCTCATTTTGTCAATTAAGGTCCATGTTTGTTGTATTACTCTTTTGTTAGTGACTATCTCTAACATTGAGTTGCCTCATAAACTCGTATAATATGATCTTTGATGAAAGGTTTTATTTCTTCTCTCAAGTCTCAACCCGTTTAAGTCAAATAACACTCAAATCAGATGTCACATAGCTAATCCCTGATTGCAGAAGAGTCTTGCGGGTAAGAAATATCTCAGCAAATCTAGAAAAATGAAGTTCTTTAGAACCCTTTGAAGACATTGTGGGGTCCGTCAGAAATGAAATAAGACAACCTCCCATACATATCACCAGTGTGTTAGAAAGTTATGGGGACCAGTAGAATTAACTGTCAAGTTGTCCTAATAAATCTTGGACTACATATGACATAATCAACACAATCCGCTTATATATATATAATTCGACATGGAAAATAGATCACAACACTATCTTGATCTCTCATGCTTAAATACGTACAATTATAAAATGACTTAAACTAGAGGCACTTTAGTGGTAATCCGGTAAGGGATTTCCTTACCCTCCCCGTCCCCCCCCCCCCCCCCAAAAAAGGAGTGTGGGCCACTCATGATAGACTGAGAGACTCATGCAGGTGTTAGGTCCTTCGACTTAGGTACCCCAGATTTAACAATTACTCAGTTGATTTACATATACCACGATTACCAACTATGTATAGTAGTATTCTAGATGCAAATTACAAAGTGATCAAGATAATGAAAAAGACTTGTTTTACCCCTAAACTAGTTGAAAATGTGCACAAGAAAATATTCACAACTGGTAAATGATCAAATGTCACAAATTCTGAAAAAGAAGTGATAACTTACGGGGCGTGGAATCTGTCTGGGTAGGCTAGCGGTACCTCTCTTGGCAGGGATAGGAATGGGATTAGTCTCTTCATCGTCGGAAGACGAGTGGTAACCACGCACCAACGCTGAGGGACCACTCCTAGGGCCCGTCGTCAGATAAGATCGGAATGGGGGTGTGCCACTCCCAGCTAAAGACCTTGCTGACCTACAATTTTTAGTTTCATTGATAACAAACAAAACTATCTAGTCAGCTTATCTTCTTGTTCAATACATTCGGAATTGGATGCTTGCTGTTTTTTTTCCAGGATTATCTAGTACTTACGTGTAATATCTTCGTATTGGTGCTCTTACTGGGGCACTTGGAATGGGGATACCTGTCTGATCTGTTGGCTTTGGATTCAGGGGTTTCTTCTCTTCCTCAACCTATAGGATTATCACAAGTACTATATTAACAAAAAAAAATTGTATTTGGGCTTGAAAACGAAAGAAAAAAAAAAGAAAATTTATTGCATGACTGGAAAGTGGTATGTATATTAGTTACCTCTTCATGGACTCCATTATGACGACATTTTAACCATTGATAGAAGTAGTCGTAGTACACGCTCTGCAACACTAGCACTATTGTGCTCGTTGTGTATAGCTGCAAAAATATAATATATGATCACCATTATATATTAGAATTTCCTTATTAATTAACTGCAACATTTAATGCGTTTCAACAATAATGATAATTTGATGCACACATATGAGGAAGTAAGCTCAAGAGAACATAGCCTTACTTGGAACAATTACGGACTTCAACAGGAGCAATTTTGCCTTTTTTGCAAGGACATATCTTGAAATAAGAAATTGGTACTATTCGAACACTCTTCGGTACTGTCAAAGATATGACTATAGTACACTTTGATAAACTCTCTAGTACTAGAAAAACAAATTCTAGTACCAACAAACACATCCCACTACCAATCCAAGATTTATATTGTATCTTCTTTTTTGATGGGAAGATTTACAATTTTAAAATGGACTCCAAGTGTTAGAGGTTAGGAATTTCTAGCAGCGTATGAGCTTTGCCTATCGTAAGACTATCAACTACATTAGCTGACATCTATAATTTAAGAAGAATATAATCAATTAAGCTAAAAGTTAACCAGATAATTTCCGCAATTTAATTGACTGTCGAAGCTATCTATGTTTTCTTATTTTCTTAGAAAAGAGAATATGTGCTGAAATGAGAACTTGGCACATAAAATGATTCTCCGTTGAAGGAATATTATGAAAGTCCTATGGGATTTTACAAGCACAGCAAACATGAATAATGATAGAATGAATATATTCCAAGATTCACAATTTGTCTCTTTCATGGAGATATTAGAAGATCTTGGTAGTAGCTTTAAGAGTTAAATTCTTACCATCAGAGTGTGAAATTCTACATGGTAACCTTCAAGTTTAGACTTTTCTATGTGATGGCAAGGCAAAAATAATATTATACAAAGTGACACTGTACTATGACTAATTACATTTAGTGACCTTAATCCACTTAAAACTGACTAACCCATTACTAAAACCTAATTTACTAACCTACCCTCCTAGTTAATTACCATCTTCAAAATCCCTACCATTAGTCGTGAGTGTTGATCACAGTAATTCCTCAACTTCCCCTATCAATCACATCTTTCATTCATCATCTTTGCAACTCTTCTTTTCGATTCATTCTCCATAATTGAGATTGTATTGCGATGTTTTAATATTCTTTGTTGATTATCCATAATTTACAAGAGAAACAGATGCTCTTGGCATTCCTTTGGACCACTCTGTTCCTTTTGTGCTGCTTGTACCTATCACCTCGATATTCAAGAAGAACGGGCTTCAAGCTTTGGAAGCCAACCTTCCAAGCTTCAGCAATGTTGTTGACCAAGCGTGCTTGTTCTTTGTAAACTCATGGAATGCTAGCCCCATATATGCTATTCTTTGTTCTTAAAAGTGTTCCATCTCTTCGTTCATTAATCGAAAAATCGTCTCAAATCTTCTTGTTTTAATTAAGTGGCCAAAAAAAATTCACGAGCTAGTTACAGGGATGATAGGGAGAAATTTCAAATAAGGAGAACTTGAATGCTAAATTTACCTCTGTATATTCAGTGTCAGCATCTCCAAACTTGTCTAACCTAGTTAGCATGAGCTTATCTCTGGTGGTCATTGAACAAATTAATGGATAATCAACAATGAATATTAAAACATCGCAATGCAATCTCAAATATGGGGAATGGAGCGAAAAGAAGAGCTGCAGAGATTATTGAATGGAAGGAGATGTGATTGACAGGGGGAATTGACGAGTTAATGTGATCAAAACTCACTGACTAACAGGAGGGGTTTTCCAAATGGATAATTAACTAGGAGGGTAAGTTAGTAAATAAGGTTTTAGTAATGAGTTAGTCAGTTTTAAGTGGATGAAGGCCATTAAATGTAATTAGTTATAGTATAGTGTCACTTTGTATAATATTATTTTTGTCTTGCCACCACATAGAAAAGTCTAAACTTGAAGGCTGCCATGTAGAATTTCCCTTTTTTAATTTAAAGTAATACGAGAGAGAACTAAACATTAAGCTCTTTAGACAAGTTGAACACCTTAACGAATTTTTAGCACTATAAAAGTTACATATTTAGATGATCTTTTTCCTAAATATAAGGGTATTAAAGAAATCTCACGAAAAACTCGAAAACACAATTATTAAGTTCAACAAAGAAACAAAATGCCTAAATTCAACAATCAACTATTAATTAGTCTGTTTAACGGAACGAGATAACTTGCAAGATACTCGAGATTGACTTAGATCAAAACAGAACTTGATCAAAGATCGACTCAAGATACTAGTGAAGTAGTGAGTCAAGTTGAACTACGCCAAACTCGAGTTTAACTCGCACAATACGCACCCCTACCTAAACAATTCATGTTTTTTTGTAGTACTAATGGCCTGTTCTTTTCGGCATAAAATAGCTGAACTGAACTAAACTGAATTGAACTGAAATGAATAGTGATATGTAAGAGTAAAAGTATTGTCAAGAGTTTAACTGAACTGAACTGGATTGAACTGGTCTGAACTGAATTGAACTGAAAATAAGCTTGGGAGAACAGACGCTTACGAGGAGTATTAAATATGAAGAAACGATTAAATATAAGATACTTACAAAAGCTGTGTAGAGCTGGGTTGGCAGCTGCAATATCACATACAAACAAAACAAACCCAAAAAAGAAGTTAATTATATTGAAGATCCTAACTAAAACAAAAGCAGCGAATAATTTAGCCATAATAAGGCGTAAAGCCAAACATGGTGCTGAGCAGGCTCTATCTTCCATGAATTAAGAAATCAAACAATATTACTTAACAAAAATTAATGATTATTTTTGGGAAAGGAGGAAATAACGGGAGGAAGCAGATAGTGGTCCAATAAGAGATATACATGCCAAAAATGGTGGATGGTTGTAGTTTAGCCGTTTAGGTGTAACTGTCTTCTGTCAAAGCCTAGTTGCTAACATGCATGAAATGAAATGACCACTTCTCGCTTCATCATGTTTGGCTTTTTTCCCCCAAAAAACTGCTCTTTTTTCTCTAATTTGTTACATTCTCTCTAAATTTTCTCAACTTGCTAGACAGCTACTATTCGAATTCATAAATAACTGTCTACTTTACCATTTGTCACTAAAGCAAGATTTTTGAGCGACGTCTCGATTAGCAAGCCAATCAGCAGCGCGATTGTGTTCGCTACATATATGTAGTTATGTACCACTTGTATGGTCCATTTCGGATAATTTTGGAACATGAAGCATCTCATTTACCACTAGATGTAAGTCTAATGACCCATGCTTGTGATTTGTATATGAGTCTCAACTCTCAGGCTTTGCTAACTATTTTTTTTCAAAAATAGATTTTAACCCTCTATATATGACGACACTATGAAGCAATAGTATGAGGCAATCTTTCTAGTTTACCTAAACATCACTAGAAAAAATAAACCTTTCAAGTACAGTAATAAATAATAAAAATCACTATAGGAAAAAGGGCAAAAAAATGAAAGTGAAGCTCACGGTTTTAACCGAGACTACTACGGTTTTTAATGCAAGAAATTCTAGGATATCGAGTGTCAAAACTCATATACGATTGACATTACTCACCGTAGCAGGCTCTAGAAGGCAACCGACTAGATTAAAAATATCACTGAAAAAAAAAAAAAAGAATTTGTTAGATTCACTTATATAAAATGTCACTCAAAACATGTAGTATATCATATCTTAAATGGGTATATAATTATCCTAAAATACCAAGTTTGAATAGGATTATTAGTACTAAAAAAAAGAGTGGGAGAGAATATAAAAGAATGAATGAATTTACCCAAAAAACCAACCAAGGAGGAAGAGAAGAGAAACGCCATGGCTAGACTTAGTGCGGAAATTGGTGATAATTTGAGGGACTTCAGCAACACCCCAAGCTAATAAACTAACAATTCCAAAAGCGAAAGAAAAATGATCTCTTAAATTGCAAAGACAATCTTTAAAATACTTGTTAGCCCACCACGCACAAGGTTTCTTCTCTCTCCAGCAGTATGACACTTTATTTTGGAATGCCATCTGCATATACGACTTCGTCATCTCTATTCTCTCTCTTCTTTTCTCTTCTTTCTCTCTCTTTACCTAGTACGTCTATGCTAACTTACAAATTTAAGTAGAAGCCTAGGAGGGTGTGGGTGCAATTTTATAGTACTGGACAGTGGACACTATTATACTAGTAGGATATTTTTATAGATGAAGTATTTTTGAGTCGAGGATAATTTTTTTTGTAAATTTATGTGTTTTTCCTGTTTTATATTAATTGATACAATTACTATGGGTACATAAATTTAGTTGGATCTTATGATATTAGATATTTAGGGTCTGTTCTCTTCGGCATAAAACAGTTAAACTGAACTGAACTGAACTGATCTGAACTGAATTGAACTGAACTGAACTGAACTGATTTGAACTGAACTGAATAGTGATATGTGAGAGTAAAAGTATTGTCAAGAGCTGACCTGAACTGAACTAGTATGAACTGAACTGAACTGAAAATAAGTTGGGGAGAACAGGCCCTTAGTTGGACCTTATGACATGTCGTAGAATTACATGTCAATTGATATAAACAATGTTTAGTTATTGTTTAATATTTTCATTTTAAACATTTTTCTTACTTATTTTATTTGTCCCATAGTAATGGATGTAATTTCTAATATTGTGAGGTCCAACTAAATCTTATATTGTTTATCTCTATTTGCAAAAGGCCCTAGATAATACTCATAGTAAAAGATTACATAGATTATCATACTCATCCTTAAAAAAAATGTAAATTTCATAATTTACTCAACATAATGGACAAAAAAACTTTCAACCACTAGCAATAAAAAAGAAGTCAAATAAAAACTCTAAATTTATATATGAGTCAAAATGTAACGATTGATATAGGACACATGGATTATTCGGGTGCTTTTAAGTCATCACATCTAAGGTCGATAGTGTTCAACGTAACTAAGGTAATGTCTTTATAGTTGGTTTCAACTTTCACTTCTGTTGGAGTCGTGTGGTGATTAGGTCATGTTGATTAGATATCGTCGGTTTCCATTTGAGTCTTGGTCTAGTTGGGACAATATGTATGGGATTTGTTGTAGCCCAAAAATCAAGGGCTATCAAGATGACAAGTGGTCTCATCGGAGCCCTACACGTGGCAGGTGCTCATAAAGGTAAAGTACAAAGGGCCAGAAAGCTGCAGGGCTAAAAGTATATCTCCTGAAGAAAGTGTACTAATAAAGTCCCTCTCTTGGCCCAAAGGTTGTACTTAGGCCCAGCAAAAGTAGTCTGCACCTTTGTATGAAAGTGAGGTGTACTGACCAATCAATTACTGCCACGTATCACCATTTTATTGATTAGCCAATCAGATGCTCCCAAATTAGGGTGACATCAAGGTACAACAGTCATTTCAAACAGTATAAATAGTCCTTGATTTCAGGGTGAAAGGTACGTTTTTCAGAGCATAGTACTGTTATTCTGTCATAAATTCTTCTCTCTCTCTCTACTTTCTCTCTCTAAAAGTTCCTTCACATCCCTGTTATCTGACTTAAGCATCGGAGGGAGAAATACCACCCAAACCTCCAGGGTGGGTCCCTTTTTTGCAGGTTGCTGGTCAGAAGATTGCATAGGGAATTGGGTCAATCATTGCTGCACAAGTCTCCAGTTTTAGAACCTATCTTTGGGAGTTGTGATATTTAATTACTAGTTTCATACTACGTAACAGGATTCATGTTAATCTGGTTTATATTTGAATAGTTTGTGCAAAATTAATTAAGGTTAAGGTCAAGATTCAAAATTGTTATTCTAGGATTTAGGTTATGTGAATTGGGTTGTTGTCAATTTCAATTAAGTTCAATATAGGTCTTTGTGATTAGATTAATATAGGTCAAGTGGGTTTTTCTCTATGTAATCCACATATAATAAAATAAGAAATTAGAAATTGCATGGTATAAAATTTGATTCCGTGAATACAGACTTATGTACTAAATTTTAAACCACTAAAACAAGTGATATTCATTTGATCATTTTAACGTAAATCATTTGTATATACGCAAATACAATTACCTAAAGCATAGTGTGGGCTTAAAAACTACTCCCTCCGTTTTTTTTAATCTACACACTTTCCTTTTTAGTCCGTTTCTTTTTAATCTACACACTATTGCTTTTTCTATATTTGGTAACATATCACATCTACTTTCTCCTCTTTTTCCACCCATGTCATTCACTTTTTAATATTTTAACCCACTCTTTTGTTTCTTTCTCTCACTTTTCAGTTTCTCTTTCATACTTTTGTACTTCCTTCTTGGTTCTCCCCCAAAATGAATTGAGTAAATTAATATGAAACTGGAGGAGTAATTTATATACATGATTTCAATTAATTAGATCATGATTCAAATAAGATGAAGTTGCGGTCATTGGTGAGTGACAATGTGGATGACCGACTATGAAATAAGATGTGTTGATGGTCAATTTTATTCTAACGAGATCAATTTGATCCTGGGTGTTCTAAAACGAAACAGAGTTGTAGCATACCAATTACCACCTTGCGCGAAATTGGGAAAATGATCATGACTGTTTAAAACGAAGTTGATTGATCTCATTTCATATATACGAATATATTTTAATTAGCATATGAAACTAATGTATCACTACTCTTCAACACTAGGGCTCTCCGTTTAGATATGAGCATGAATATGACCACAATTCATGACAAAGTTCCAAGCTAGAAGATACTAAAGTGACCAATTTACATTAGATCTGATCAATGATGTAATGCCTCGTGCTGACTCGTGCATGGATGTATCTGAATCATAATAGCGTCACTATGAAACGATATCACATCTTAACATTGTACAAGTACAAAGTTTAAATATTACTTAGGCTATGTTTAGTTCACCTGAAATTTTTTGATTTGAACTTATCTAAATTTATTTTTTCTGATCTGAACTTATCTGATCTGAATTGAAATTATTTTTTCTGATCTGATCTTATTTTTTCTAATCTGATTTACAAGATCATATTTTATAAAATATATTATTACTATTATATTATTACTTTGTAATTCATTATTATGCAATACATTATAAGATCTTATTTATAGTATTACTATTATTATCATTTTATTTTTATCACAATTTTTACACAACTTTTAATAATAATAATAATTATTATTATTATCATTATTATTATAATAACAACGACAATAATTATAATCATAATAATTATTATTATTACTAAAAATAATTCTATAACTCAAGTCATTAATTTATAAGAGCACTTCTAAAATGTTTCACACTTGAGAAGTCGGCAGACTCAACTTATTTTTTTATATATAAAATAAAATAAGATATACAAACAACTATGAAATTTTACTTAAGTACTACTACTAATTTCTCTTTTATGTTACACACCACGCAACCTCCCCTAGTCCCCTCATTTGCTTTGTGAACATTGATATTTTCATTTTTTTCTACATCCCCCTATGGGTATGAATTAGTAGAAAATTAAAGTTTGTTTTAATGCAACTATAATACAAGAAAAAATATTTAAATTCTCATTTTTTTTAACAAGAAAATACTATTTGGTAGATGCTGGATATCCAAATACTATTGGATACTTGAGTCCATTTAAAGATAGAAATATAAGATATCAAATTCCCAAATTTCAAGATGGCCCCCCTCCAGAAGGCATGCAAGAAAACTTTAATTATGGTCACTCATCTCTCTGTACTACAATTGAAAGATGTTTTGGAACCCTTAAAAAGAGATGGAAAATATTGTCAAACATGCCGAACATGGATATCCCATATCAATTGGCTATATATTATGGTTTTTGCATTCACACTCCAAAATTTCATCCGATTGTATGAGTTGGATAACTGATTTCAACGACCGTAAATGTTGCACCAAGTAGAGCAGATTGTGATATGTTCAATGACTTGCGCAAGAAAGAAATGGATAGGGTGCAACTTCAAATAGCTAGAGAGATTTGGAATTCGGTAGGAAGAGGTATACCAAATCTAAATTTATAATTTGTATCTCGCACTTAGCTTATTTTAAAATGTAATATGAACTTAGTAGTTTCGTTGCCATGAATTTGAGCTATCATATTTTATATATTTCTTAGTTTTGCACCAATCTTATGTTCTTAACATTATTTAATAACAATAAAATAACTTAAAATAATGATAACAATGACACTTATAATGATAAAAACGAGATTAATAATTACCAATATTAATAATTAATAAGTACAATAGCAATAATAATAATCCTTTTGAACAAATGTACTAGTAAATAATAGTAATATTGAGTTTTTAAATATAAGCATGATCTGATCTAAACTTATCTAATCTGAACTTATTTTTTCTGATTTGATTTGATCTGATCTGATCTGATTTGAAATGAGCAAAAATAAGGTGAACTGAACATAGCCTTAATCTATTACCAACATATCACCTTGAAAACAGAAATTTTTTAGGATTTTTTAAACTAAAATAATACAAAATTTTTACCAATCTTTCACAATAATAGAAATTTTTGATTATTTTAAATAATGCAAACTTTTGCCCCACTAGGGCAAGATGACTTCCAATTGAATAACAAGTAAAAAAAAACAACTTTATTCTTTCTCCATCCTCCTCACCCTCTACCTGAACCACCCCACAGCCCTTCACCCAACGCACGACACTAGCGAAACCACCCCCCACCGCATGACCATCAGCGACCACTAGTACCCTCACCGGCCGAATTCTCACCAACAGTACCCCCCACACCTCTTTCTCTCTCCTCCTCCTAATTTTCTCCCCCAACCACCTTAAACCACAAAATCTTGGGTTTCCTCTACCACATAACCATGAAACCACCACAAAAGAGCAATCCTCATTATCCATTGCCGACGTCGACGAGCTCAATGTGAGGTCGAGGCTTTGGAAAGATAAAAGTCGCAATCGGAGGCAAAAATCGTCGACCACGAGAGCGAGATCGAGTCTCTAAGGAGAAAGAAACACGCATCACCGTAATACCTCAAGGCGACATAATCCATTCCTAAGCGAGCTTTCGAGCTCAAAGGCCATGTTAGGCGTCCTTTTCTTTGCGCTGAACAAAGGCGAGGAGTTGAATCGCAAAAATCATGAGTTGAAGGTGGGTACGTGGTTGTGGTGGAGGGGATGGGTAAGTGGTTTCGTGGTGAGGGAGGGTGCGTAGTGGTTTCGATGTGGCTAAAGTGGTTTCAGGGTGGGGAAGATAAGTGCAAAAAACATTAAGTGCAAAGAACATTAACTAATCCAAACTAAAGATCAAAAAGTTTCAATTGACCTTAATTAGTTATTATAGAAAAACACTAACTAATGTGATTAATAAGTGAAGTAAAAATAATGTAAGTCCACATATAAATTTCGAGCTCTAAACTATTAGGTTAAAATACCTAACTAACTTGTCTATATTATTAACTAATATGCAAAAAATATTAACTAATATATCATGATTAGAGTCTAAGTGTGAAAGAGCATCAACTAACCACAACAACCAACAACTAATCCACAACAAGCAACAACTAATCGACAACCAATAGTGTAAGTCCAAATATAAATTTCGAGCTCTAAACTATTGGGTTAAAATACCTAACTAATTCACCAAAATTATTAACTTATATAATAGAGTCTAAGTAGAGGTGATCATGGCCGGGCCGGGTTCGCCGGGCCGCAGCCAAAAAATTTGCCTACTCAACGGGTTGGGCCAGGCCTAATTTCGGGCCGATTTTTTGTGCCCAAAGCCCGCTATTTTGGGCCAAAAACGGGCCGGGCCAAAAAAATAGATGAAAAAGTCGTTTTAGGCTAGCCCGAAACCCAAAAAAATTCGGGTCGGGCCCGGCCGCTGGCCGAAAGATTCTGCCCAAAACCCGGCCCAAAAATGGGTCAGGGCGGGCCAAAATGATCAGCTCTTAGTCTTAGTGAGATTCCATTGATTATTTTACTGTTTCCTAACACAATCTCTACCGGAAAATTCCTGTCGTTCATGTTCCAACGGTAGTAATCCATGGTGCTAAATTTATCACCGACATCGTATTTGGACCGTCATTACGAATAGAAGATGATGCGAATACACCTTTTGAAACGACACCGTAAGATTCGATTGCAATCGGGTCAAAATAATACGGGGAGGAGATTTCGTTTCCTCTACCAATTGAGATAGATATAACATCAACACCATCATTAACAGCAGCAGCAAAAGCAGCTAAAAAATTGGAATCGAAACAACCTGAACTCTTCCAACATACTTTATAAACAGCTAGCCTTGCTTTCGGAGCAACCCCTTTTGCAACCCCCCGGTGCATACCCGGTCATATTTGCGTTAAACGAGAACCTACCTATAGCAGTTGACGTCGTGTGGGTCCCATGACCATCGGCATCTCTCGGAAAGTATGAAACCGACGTTGTATTACCGACTCCAAACCTTGGTTTTAGACGGACTCCCTCAGTCCAATGTTAAACTTAGGGTTAACATGAGATTGTCTTTTATAACATTTTGCGATAAATAAAACTAACGCATATGATAAAAAGGAACCAAAGATAATAATTCAACAATTATAACATGAAAATCCATTTCTTAATCAAACTAGACAAAGCCCACAACTACAACATTTGTATTTGACATAATAAGTTTTATGTGAAATCAGAAAATACAAATAAGATCTAAAAAATATATACAGATGATATCTAAAACAATACAAATTTATTTAGTTCACCATAAAGCTAAAATGCAGTTTCAAAGATTCAATTACATCTACAAAATTAACAAAAAATTAGATAAAAAATACAGATTCAAAGGTGAGGACAACTAGCCACAACTACGTAGAAGTTTGAGAACGAGCCACAATTGATTCGCGTACTTGTGCATCATCCATAAATTAATACACATCCATAAATTAATTATTAAATATCAAAATAATATGTTTGTGCATCAGGAATAAAACAAAACTTTTATGCAATTTCTATTCTAAAATATATGACATATTTACTATTTTAGGTCGAAAAGTTATTTTATATGGTATTTAGGCTATGTTTAGTTCACCTGAAATTTTCTGATATGAACTTATCTGATCTGAACTTATTTTTTCTGATCTGATCTGATCTGAACTTATTTTTTCTGAACTGATCTGATTACAAGATCTTATCTTTTAGATTTCTCTCAATATATAAGAAAAAATATAGTCATGTGGGGTCTTGTTTGATTCGTCTCAATGAATACTTTATTAATATTCAATTATTATAATTTTTACTAATAGGTAATGAAAGATATTTAATAGTAAAAATGAGTTTAAAAACTGACAGATCTGATCTGATCTGATCTGAACTTATTTTTTTTGATCTGATCTGATCTGATCTGATTAGATCTGAAATAAGCAAAAATAAGGTGAACTGAACATAGCCTTACTCGTGTTTATCTATCTTCTCATTATACAAGTCCTTTTTTTTCTATCTATATTTTTAATCACACATTTTTTTAACCAATATAATAATATCTTGACTTAATAATTAAGATTAAGATAATGTGAATAATAGATCACATAGTTTGAATCTTTCGTCTCAAAACATTGTTGCCCATCCAAAGCAAGTTTATTGGATGAGAACGGTGACATGATATGAAGGATGGAGGAATGAGGATAAATAAAGAAAATGCCTAAAAGAGAAACGGTAGAGCTAAAGAAAAAGGTGATAGCTGAGTTGCTAGTGAAGACGACGCGTGGCATAAGCGGCCTCGGTTCGCTGCAATCTGTACTTTTGCAATCAGCCTGTCTCATCTTTCATGTCATCATGTGTTAGTGTTTCGAACGCCTTTTGCTTCTCTCCATTTAAAGCATTCTTACTTCTTAGCAAGTTAAGTAGCAACCATGCTGCTAACTTAGCATTTGTCAGTTGTCACCACCACCAGACCAAACATATACTCCACTCATCAACTTGACAAAAATAGGACGAAAAAAGCCAAAAAAGAAAATTACACACCTTGAATTTTCATTGATTGGCTTAGGATTCATATTTTATTCTAAATTTAAGCTTACGTTTTTTAGTACTTTCTCAATTTTTTTTAAAAAATTTACTCACTTTTCTTTCTACAATAATAAGAATTCTAATAAGCGAATAATTCTCAGATATGTTTCGGTAATACTTCATCTGTTTCATATTACTCGCTATACTTCTCAATTCACGGACTTTTAGGTGATTTTTGAAGAAGAAAGAGGTAGAGAGTAAAAAGAAAAGAGATCCATGCGAGAGGAGAGAGATAAAGAGAGTTTATTGTCCAAAAAGAAAGTGTAGCAAGTAATGTGAAACTTCCCACAATGAAAAGTGTAGCGAGTATTATGTTTTAATTACGAAAGTATAATGTTTTGATCACATTAGGTCTCCTAATTATTGAAGTGTGATGTCATTGATCATAAATTATATATATACTAGCCTTCATATGCACGCGATGCGTGCGTTAATTTTAAAATTTATTATTCTCTTAGATACTCCATTCGTACTTTATTTATGATTAAACTTAAATGTGAAAAATTAACAGTTAGATGAATTTAGATATATTAATTCTCTAATGTTAAAAAACAAAAAGGTTGTAAGTGATTGTTGACATTAATTTTTTGTGAATGAATATTGAACAGAAAGAACAAAAATAATGAGTTGGTTTAACTGAATTAAAGAGTATCAAAGATAGTGAATGTTCAGACTTTTCATGTGCACGTTATGTATGCTCTCTTTTTTTATAAGGTATAAGTATTTTGTCCATTTAATTTTTGATTGTATTATTTGATGCATATACCATTTTAAACTTGTTTTAAATGGCAAGTTGGAATGAGAATTTTTAAATGATTTGCTTTTGTAATTTTTTTCATTCCATTAGTTAGATTATTAAGGGTATTTTAGTCACTTCAAAAGAGGACACCACACCTCCTCCCTTGACTTACAAAGTGCTGATTAGATATTGAAAAAAAGAGATATTAAGCAAAAGTATAATCAAAAGCTAAAGAAATGGTAGATTAGAAATTAGGTGATTTGATTAGTTAATTTTATCGAGACTCTCTGACACGAAATTGACAAACACTTTTTTTTGTGAGGATTAGGAAGGACATGTGTTAGTCAATCTATCTAACTTAGTTTATTAGAGAGAAAGACAGAGAATCATTTTTCACCAAATTTCCGAAAGGAATTGCTAACAATTATCTAAAAATTCTTAGCAATTAGCTAAATTGCATAAGTGCTTGTGTTAGTGTGAGAACTTGGCTTTGCCAAGTCAATTTGTTCTTTAGAGCTAATTTGTTAAGCAAAGAAGGGTGAAGCTACACTACGATACGTGTGGAAAAAAAGGAGATATTAGACGTGCCAAAATAAGAAATAGCATTTGGCTAACAATATAGAATTATTGGTTTAAAATAGAGTTAGTTAGAGAAATATAAGTCACACTCTTAACCAATTTCCAGCTTAGATCGCATTAGTCATAACCATACAAGTTGGGATCTCGTAAGTTTGTAAGAGCATTGCCAATAGTGATAGGTTTGATCACCAAATTTCCCTACTTATTCATGTTTTGATCATTTCATGAACAAATGTATCACCTCCACTCCACTCATGAACAAAAAAATTTATCAAACTCCACTTTATCTCTCCTACTTTTCACTACCCCACCTCAACTTTCTCTCTCCTATTTCTCTTTCCTACTTCAATTAATAATATAATTTACATGTTAAAAATAAAAATGAATCATCTCATGATTACTTAAAGAGAACGTATTGTGTCGGACTCGTCCGACCATAATCTTTGGTCGGACGACTTTCAGGTGGTTCCAATTTGTTTTCAGTCAGTCTTAATTTTTTTTCAGGTAGTCTTCATTTTTTTCAGGTAGTCTTCATTTTTTTTCAGTTAGTCCATTATTTCTTTTAGTTGGCCCATTATTTCTTTCAGTTGGTCCATTTTTTGTTTCAGTTGGTCCATTATTTGTTTAAGTTGATATACATATTACGAAACAAAGTCCAACTGAAAGAAAACAAAGTCCAACTGAAAGAAAACAAAGTCCAACTGAAAGAAAACAAAGCACTAACCTCTGCTTTCTCTCATTTTCTCCTTCTTCCTCATTATTAAACAACAAGCTGAGATAGAATTTGTAGGAAAGAGAGAAGGAGAATTTTATTCACTGAATCATCTGAATCTCACAGCAAGCTGAGAAATATATGCAGAGAGTAACTCCATTTCTTCTTTTTCTTATGAAGGACCTCACATTCACATTACATTCTGAAGAATAAACCCATCTCTTTTTCTTCTTCTTCTTGATAGTTCCATCTTCCTTCGCCCCATTTTCTTCTGCAGCAATATGCGCTTCTCTTTCTTCTCAGATCTGGCATCTCCATGATCTTCTTCCATGTCTTCATCTTTCTTCTTCTCCATGTTTTCTCTTTTAACTTTCGATGTCGGATGCTATGAAGGACCTCACATTCAGCCATGAAACTCTTAGAAGCTCCGTGACTGTGAAGATTAAATATCTTGATGGCAACTATTGATCCAGCCATGAAACATACTTTTAAAAATAGCCCGCGCGTTTTGATGGGCTCAGCCCGTCCGACGGAAGGTATTGGGTCAGACGGTCTGACCCAATACTTTCACTTACTTAAAATTATAATAATTAATTACCAAAAATTAATTATCATTATTGGACATTAGTAAAATATATCAATATGAATTTTGGTATTTTTAGAGAGAGAAAGGTGAGAATGAGAAGTGTTTTTTTTGTTCTGAAATATATCAATATGGGTATCATTTTATAGAGGAGAAAAAAAATATGAATTTTGGTATTTTTTTTTGAAATAGGAATTTTCTGGGAAATTCCGTGGAAATTTCCACAAAATTTCCCATTAATACACTGCAGCAGCCACGTGGCAGCTTGCCACTGGCTGGCTGTGTGTAACATTACTCTTTTTCTTAAATTTACACGGTTCATGAGGTGATGAGTTTGTTCACCATGTGAACAATGACATATTTTGTCATTTGGTTATGAATTTTATGTCACCAATGAAATTCGTGTTTTTTTTCAATTCAAATTTTCTGATTTTGGTGATGGGTTTGATCACCATTGAGATTGCTCTAAGTTGTAACCCACACCAAATTTCTAAACTTCTCTTTGGTCCAAATTAAGATCGGCAAATAACATCCATTCTGATTGTGAGGCCTTGGCCGAGCAAATGGTTCGTGGATCGGTGGATGCCCAAGGGGCTAAGATAATATGATTAATATCTGGACATTTGGATCTTCCTTTTTTTTCCGAATCAAAATTAATTTAGTTACTACTCTTTTTGAAAATTATATGAAATTACTTGTGTTTTATGCCATTTTAAGATGTCAAAAAAGAAAATTTGGTTCTTCAGGTTCCCACTTCTATATTAGGTAATTGGCAACTTGTAAAACGTAATTGAATTTATAGAGGCAAATAGTTCAATATAAGGGTCTGTTCTTCACAACTTATTTTCAGTTCAGTTTAGTTCAGTTCAGTTCCGTTCAGCTCAATTCAGTCCAGTTCAGTCCAATTCAGTTCAGTTTCCTGAATAATACCTTTACTCTCACATATTACTATTCATTTCAATTCAGTCAATTCAATTCATTTCAATTCAACTATTTTACGTCAAAGAGAGCAGACCCTAACTCATCATCACATCCTACATATTCTTTCAAAATTTTCATTTGCATAAGCTTTTATAGTTGTATTAGAGATACAAAATTTCCAGAAAGAAAGTTAAACAGAAACAACCTCTGATATGTAATGGAATTTTCAACAAAATATTATTGTGGGTTGTAGAGGATATAGCTAGGAGCTAGGACTATTTACCTCTATAATGCTGTCTTTGTTAAGTTTATTTACGTTTTACAAATATGCAAATACTTGCGACATCCAGACAGGCGTATTAACGTGTATTATTCCTCAAAGATGGCCTAAAATACAAAGTTACCTCATAAATTTTTTATATTTAATACTTCTACCATTTTGCTGACATACTTCACTTTGAATTTTTTTTAGGGAAGTTTGGCATATTTCTTTTTACTAATACTATATTTAAAGAAATTTGTATGGTAAAATGTTATAACTCTGTCTAGCTCGAGGTGTACTTCTAAGTAACAACTTCTTTTAGTAAATTTCACCAGTCAATTGTTAGATATATTAATGGTGAAAAATGTGTGTTAGCAAATATAACAGGTCAAATTGTAGAAGTAAAAAGAAGTCAAATTCGTAGAAGTAAAAAGTAGTAGAGGGAGTATTACATGACTATTACCATATAAAATATATTACTAAATTTTCTTTGCAATGAGATCAAGACTAACTAAAAATGAATACTCCACTATAATTTTAACATGTGCATAGATGCTATCCAAATATAATATTATTCGCATATTTTGTGTTTGTTTGTTTCCGTTCTTTCTTTTTTATCTTTCTCTTATAACATGCGACATGCTTTCTATCTAACTCTTAAATTTTTATTATTTATTGTGCAACTTTAATTCTTAAGCGTAATGTGGAAAAAAAATAGAATATTATTAATCAATTAATCTATAAGTTCATTAGGTAGACTGCTAACTTGCTTTTTTCAAGTGAAACCTTGTAAACTTGGATCATAAATTGTGAGCAATGTATAATAATAAAATATAGTGATGTATTGATGTGAATCTTATCAAATGCGTCTTAATAATCAAGGACGACGGAAACAATAACCACTTTCAACCATCATACCAACTCCAACTGTTCCTTGGTTCACTTGGATTGCAGAGGCTTTCTCCTCAAAGGCTAACATATGACACAACTTGTTAGAGGAAGTACTATATATAAAGACTTAATGAGGTTTTGTTATTTTGGGTTCAACTCAATTGAAATATATATGTAGAACAAATTAGCTAAACTAAAATAAATTGAACTAAACTAAAATTATGCCCAAAAGAATACGAAATTTCTCTACTTGCATTAGAGATTGCTTTATATGAAGTGCTGTAATTTTTTTAGTCATCTTAGTTCTTAGTTTTTCCGATATTTCATACCAGAACAACGAAAGAAATAGGAGGGAGGTGGGAAAACAATACTGTTAGTTCTTAGTTATATGCCTTGAATCTGGGCTAAGAAGACGAGTCGTTTGCTCGCCCGGTCAATTAGACAGTCTTGCCCGACTGTGCGTCTAGAATGGCCCGACCGGGGGGTGTCCAACCGAGTTGGGTTTATCTTCGTGGAAATTTCGGATCTCGTTCCCGATCAGGCGACGAAGTTTAACGCGGATTTTTTGCGGGTTATGATATATTTTAACCCTATGTCATTAGTGTATAATCAATTATGTAATTATGGAATTACTCGAGATCAATAAAGATTTTTTCTCGTCCGCCTGTGGATGTAGCTAACACATTGTTGGTCCACATTAAATCTGTGTGTGATTTTCTTGCTTTTACATTTGTAATCTCACTACTACAAAAGGCATACATTGGGGACGCTCTTTCCTCGACGCTTAATTTCAGTACGAGTATTTTATAAGTTAGTAATCAAATAGAAAACATTAGTGTTAGTGCTCTTTAAGAACGATTTATACGTTATGTAGTCGTAACTTATTTAACGTTCTCGTGACTAATTTATGGTTATATATATATATATATATATATATATTATATATATATATATATATATATATATATATATATATATATATATATATATATGGTTCATAGGAATCTTTTATATACTTGTTCATAAACATAATTTGAAATCAAATTAAAAGTATTATTTATCCTGTAGTCATATTACTATATTATAAGCTTATTAATAGTTGCATTCATGAGAGTGAGTTACTTATTAAAATTATAAGTGACTATGTAAGGAAAGTACCTACTACAAACATTCATTGCCTAATTACCCATAAATTATTATCATTAATCTAATGACCACTAATATATTATGATACTTATGAATTAAATATAAACTCATTTCGCAAACTAAAATGTTCCTAGTATTTCATTAAAAAGATTCAAATTATAAAGACTAGAAGGTAATTAGCTTAACATTGTTATGTAATAATTATGTATGGAATAATGATAGGTGGATGTCCAACCTTTTGCATTACCTAACCTTTGACATCCCCTCGTGACTTTTCGCATTACGTACCTTCTCCCATTATGTGTATATATATATATGTGTACCCCATGAGGTGAATAAGATAACCTTCTCTATCATCTTTCTTCTCAATACTCTATAATACTCTCAATTTTATAACACGTTATCAGCACCATTGTCTAGTTAGAGCTATTCGTTTTGCTCGATCAGTGTTACTCAGTAATTATAACTAGCTGCAAAAGGTACGCTATATTTCCGATCAAATTTTCGATTGAAATTCGGATGGTTGTTGTCTCCTATCTGCTTGTTGTTCTTTATATTTATCCAAATATTAAGTTTATCAAGCTCATTATCATGGCGACTACATGATTGTTTCAATTTCTGTTTAATTGTTTGATGAAACCATACGTGTTTAAAATTTAGACTAATTACGAGAATGTTTGTTATTCTTATAATCGTAAGATGAAAAAACAAATTGACTATTGAGTTCTTATATTAATCACGACCCTTTCAATCATACAAGATTATTGATTATTGTCCAATTTGTGCTTGATTGCGTTTTCTTGATTGGTGGTTTCTACACCTTTTAATCATCAAGTCTTTGTGCTCGGTTATATTTAATTTCGTGTTGCTATGATCTGGGTAGCATTTTAACTTAAAAGCACCCGTTTTTGGCATAATTAAGTGTAATAAGTGAAACTCCTTATGATAGCAAGCAAGGATTTGTTTATTACAAGTCTATGAATGAAAACAATTGGAACATATACAGAGCTAAATGTCAGAGCTAAATAGTCATAAGTTCTTAGAGCTTTGCAACTCACTGACTCAGAGCTAAATGTCATGAAATCCATGAATGCTACTCTTTGACTGTTACTAATTTACTTATATCAGTTTATCCTTTTCTACATTAGTAGTTTCTATCATCATACTATTAAAGTCCAGAGAACATGTATTTTATTCTACTTTATCTTTAAATGGTTGGAGTGTTTGTGCGCTGCTACAATATTGTATGTTTAAATTCTATTACTAATCTCAACCATAATTGTAATTGGGTATTAGTGAGTAGGTTTGATTCATTAATAGTGGTTTTCCATATAGTATATGTTTATTGGATCCTATTTAATTTCATCTTGCAATAATATTATTTTGTATAGTGAATTATGTCAAATCTTGCGAAACTTGAATTTGTGGCTCTTGATATTACTGGAAAGAACTATTTATCATGGATATTAGATGCTGAAATCCATTTGGCTGCAAAGGGTCTTGGTAATACTATCAAGGCCGGAAATAATGAATCGGATCAAGATAAGGCCAAAGCTATGATATTCCTTCGCCATCACCTTCATGAGGCTCTAAAGAATGAATATTTAACTGTTAAAGACCCAGAGGTGCTTTGGAGTAATTTAAAGGAAAGATATGACCACCAGAAAACTGTGATACTTCCCTCAGCTCGTTATGAATGGCTAAATTTAAGACTGCAAGATTATAAATCTATTAGTGACTACAACTCAGCCATGTTCAGAATAACCTCTAAACTGAAACTATGTGGGGAAAAAATAACTGATGATGAGATGTTGGAAAAGACTTACACCACCTTTCATAAAGATAACCTCCTTCTAAGCAAACAATATCATGAAAAGGGTTTCCAGAAATACTCTGAACTCATATCTTGTCTACTTGTGGCTGAACAAAATGATGAGCTATTATTAAAAAACCACGAGTTACGACCTACTGGTTCTGCACCATTCCCTGAAGCGAATGCTGCATCCCATGATGGAAAGACAATACATAATAAAGACCATGCCAGTAGCAGGGGTCAAGGTCGTGGTAGAGGTCGTGGCGGTGGAAGAGGATATAGGTCGAGGTGGTTATGGACCTAGTGGAGGTCGAGGTGGTTACTCCAAGAACTCCTATTCTCACCAGAAGTGGGACAATAAAAATGGTACGAAACACGAGAAGGATAATGCGACCAATGTGTGCTATCGTTGTGGAGGAAACGGTCACTAGTCTCGTGTATGTCGTACCCCAAAACATCTTATTGATCTCTACCAGCAATCATTGAAGCAAAAAGGAAAGAAGGTAGAGACAAATCTTGTGTTCGAGGATGGTGAAGGTGATTTTGATCATGACAATGCAACGCACTTGGAAGTTGCTGATTTCTTCACCACCCCCGAAGGGAATAATTGAGATTTGAGAGACATGAACTTTGATCTTTTATGAATAAAACTCTAATAGTTTACGTTTATTAATCTATTTGCATTATGGACTTTACTATCATCTTTTGACATCAATTTATGACTTTATGGACTTTGTTTGGTTTAAACTTCTCAATAAGTTTTTTTATTATTAGTTTGTGATTTTATTTTATTTTATTTGAAGATCATGAGTACTCAAGCTCAATTAGCATTAAGAGTGAAGATATGTGCTTAGCAGACAGTGCCACTACTCATACTATACTTAAAAGCAAGAGATATTTTTCTCAATTGATAATGAAAAGCATAAGTGTGAGTACTATATCTGGTAGTACAAAAATTATTGAAGGCTCCGGAAGAGCAAATATATTAATGCCTATGGGAACAAAATTTGAAATTGTTGATGCATTATACTCCCCTAAGTCTCAAAGGAATTTATTGAGCTTTAAAGACATCCGTCATAACGGATATCATATTGAGACAATAAATGAAGGGAATGATGAATATCTTCAAATCACAAGCATATCCCAAGGCACCAAAAATGTTTTAGAGAAATTGCCTGCATTATCTACTGATTGTACTACACAACGATAAGTGCAATTGAAGCACATTCTATACTAAACCAGAAGTTTACTGATGACTTTACAATTTGGCATGACCGGTTAGGCCATCCCGGTTCTGTGATGATGCGAAAAATCATTGAAAATTCATGTGGACATTCTTTGAAGAGCCAGCAGATTCTTCAAAGTCATTCTTGTGCTGCTTGCTCACAAGGCAAGTTAATTATTCGGCCATCACCAGCCAAGATAAATTATGAATCTATTAATTTCTTAGAGCGTATACAAGGAGATATTTGTGGGCCAATACACCCACCATGTGTACCATTTAGATATTTTATGGTTTTAATTGATGCATCCACTAGATGGTCACATGTATCATTGTTATCAACTCGTAACATGACGTTTGCGAGACTACTTGCCCAATTGATCAGATTACAGGCACATTTTCCAGATTATCCCATCAAGACTATTCGTCTTGACAATGCTGGTGAATTTACTTCTGAGGCCTTTTATAATTATTGCATGTCAATTGGAATAAGTGTTGAACTCCTGTAGCGCATGTTCACACACAAAATGGTCTTGCAGAGTCATTATTAAGCGACTTCAGTTCATTGCTAGACCATTGCTCATGAAATCTAAACTTCCCATTTCTGCTTGGGGACATGCCATATTACATGCAGCACACTCATTCGCATGAGGCCAACAAGTCATCATAAGTTCTCCCCATCACAATTGGTTTTGGGTCAGGAACCAAATATCTCCCATCTAAGAATTTTTGGATGTGCTGTATATGTTTCCAATTGCTCCACCACATCATACTAAGATGGGTCCTCAAAGGAGGTTAGGAATATATGTTGGGTATGAATCCCCATCAATAATCAAATATTTAGAGCCGACAACAAGGGATCTGTTCACGGCTCGTTTTGCAGATTGTCACTTTAACGAGTCGGTTTTCCCAATATTAGGGGGAGAAAACAAACAGCTGGTAAAGGAAATCAGTTGGAATGAATTATCATTATCTCATCTTGATCCTCGTACTAGACAATGTGAAATAGAAGTTCAAAAGATAATTCATTTACAGAACTTAGCAAATCAACTGCCAGATGCATTCTCTGACCCAAATAGAGTGACTAAGTCACATATACCAGCTGTGAATGCTCCTATAAAAATTGATGTCCCAGAAGGACAACATCAAGTTGCTAATGATTCAAAACCACGCTTAAAACGTGGTAGACCAGTTGGTTCCAAAGATAAGAATCCTCGAAAAAGAAAAGGAGCAACAATTGACAATGGCCAATTTGAGGATCTGACACATTCTGGTGGATCTCCAGAAGAGATCGTGGACATAACAAAGAATATTATTCCAGAAGAAATTCAGGTACCTGAAAATGAAGAGATCTCAACAAATTATGTCATATCTGGAATAACATGGAACCGAAATAAAATCGACGTCGATAATGTTTTTGTATATAATATAGCACTTGATGATGAATGATGAAGAGGATCAAGAACCAAGATCCATGGATCAGTGTAGACAAAGAGATGATTGCCAAAATGGAAAGAAGCAATGATGCAGAATTAAAATCTCTGGCAAAGAGAGAAGTGTTTGGACCAGTAGTCGCACACCTGCAGGTGTTAAACCAGTGGGATATAAATGGGTCTTTGTGCGCAAGAGGAATGAAAAGGGCGAAATTGTAAGATATAAAGCACGTTTAGTTGCACAAGGATTTTCACAAAGACCTGGGATTGATTATGAGGAGACCTACTCCCCTGTGGTGGATGCGACTACTTTTAGATTCTTGATCAGTCTGGCAGTAAGAGAAGGACTTGATTTACGCTTATTAGATGTAGTCACAGCTTATTTATATGGCCCACTGGATAATGAGATATATATGAGACTTCCGGAAGGATTTAGGTTGCCAGAAGCAGCAAGTTCAGGATCTCGAGGACAATATTCTATTAAATTGAATAGATCCCTGTATGGTTTGAAACAATCTGGGCGCATGTGGTACAATCGCCTTAGTGAATATTTGTTGAAAGAAAATTATAAGAATGACCCTATTAACCCATGCATTTTTATAAAGAGATTTGGGTCAGGTTTTGTCATTGTTGCTGTATATGTTGACGATCTAAATATCATCGGAACTCCGGAAGAGATTTCGGTGACAATAGAATACTTGAAGAGGAATTTGAGATGAAAGACCTTGGAAAAACAAAATTTTGTCTAGGACTGCAAATTGAGCACCTGAAAGATGGAATCCTTGTGCATCAAACATCATACACAGACAAGGTGCTTAAGAGATTTTATATGGATAAAGCACATCCGTTGACCAGTCCGATGGTAGTTAGATCACTTGATGTAAATAATGATCCATTTGTCCTCGGGAAAGTAATGAGGACATCCTTGGTCCTGATTACCATATCTAAGTGCAATAGGAGCACTGATGTACCTTGCTAGTCATACACGGCCTGACATATCATTTTCTGTTAATTTATTAGCAAGGTTTAGCTCATGCTCTACCCGAAGGCATTGGAATGGAATTAAGCACATATTTCGTTACCTCCAAGGTACAAAGGATAAGGGCTTATTCTTTTCTAACCTATCGAAAGAAGCAATGATTGGTTTTGCAGATGCAGGGTATTTATCTGATCCTCACAATGCTCGATCACAAACTGGATATGTGTTTACACAGGTGGTACTGCCATCTCTTGGCGCTCAATGAAGCAAACCATTGTAGCTACTTCTTCCAACCATGCAGAAATTCTAGCAATTCATGAGGCTAGTCGTGAATGTGTGTGGTTAAGATCTCTAATCCAGAATATACAAGAAGATTGTGGTCTATCATCTGAGAGGTTGACTCCAACAGTTTTGTATGAGGACAATACAGCATGTATTGCACAGCTCTCGGAAGGATACATCAAGGGCGATAGGACAAAACATATCTCACCAAAATTCTTCTTCACTCATGAACTCCAGAAAAGTGGCGATATTGATGTTCAACAAGTTCGTTCAAGTGAAAATTTGGCAGATCTATTTACTAAGGCACTTCCAACCGCTACTTTTAAGAGGCTGGTTCGACAAATTGGAATGCGTTCTCTCAAAGAACTTCACTGATATTTTTATGAGGGGGAGTTAATGCGCGCTGTACTCTTTTTTCCTTAACCATGGTTTTTTCCCACTGGGTTTTTCCTGGTAAGGTTTTTAATGAGGCAGCATCATCTTATGCTCATTGTAAGACATATTTTATATGTTGGACATCCAAGGGGGAGTGTTATGTAATAATTATGTATGGAATAATTATAGGTTGATGTCCAACCTTTTGCATTACCTAACCTTTGACATCCCCTCGTGACTTTTCGCATTACATAACTTCTCCCATTATGTGTATATATATGTGTACCCCATGAGGTGAATAAGATAACCTTCTCTATCATCTTTCTTCTCAATACTCTATAATACTCTCAATTTTATAACAAACATAATATTTTTAACTAATCTTTAACATAATTATTAACCCAACTAGTTAAAGGTTTAATCTAAACCAAGTGATTTAGTTAAACCCAACAAATCAGTCCACTTAACCCAATATAACAAAGCAACTAAATTAACTTGGATGACTTAACAAATCAGTTTATAAGCCCACATTATGTTTACTTTAATAAATTAAACTAACATGGCTTAACAAGGTACTAAATCAGCTTCAATTCAACTCCATTAGCCAAACATTTAATAAATAACTTAGCTAATACTAAAAGAAATCATATCTGAGCCCAATTAATAAACATGCAACCATTGAATTGGCTTAACTAAACAAATTTGGGCCTAAATTAGTTTATAAAGTGAACTTGGGCTAACTTTAAAGTTAAAGTTCTGAATTTAAAGGGAGGAAAAACTAATTTATAAAGGGGTGGGTTTCCTTTACCTCTGCTACATAGAGCAAGGAAGTACGAGCAGGAAGGGGAAACAGAGCTTCGGCAGAGTGACCGACGAGTCTTTGTAGTCGACGACGAGCAGCGTGAAATAACGGCGACGTTCGTCGGTGCAACACGCGCGTCCCAGCCACGTCAGCAACAACGAGCAACGAACGAAAACAGAGGAGTGAGCGAAGAAAAGAGGAGAGAGAGTAGCGAAGGGCTGCGAGGTAGGGCGAGGGTCGCCAGCGAGCAACTAACGAAATTTCGTCGGTCAGTGGGTGGTGCGCAAGGTGGTGGTGGCTCGGTGGTGCCGAGAAGAGAAGGAGGGAGAAGAAATTTTGTGATTTTTATGGTTTGATTTTTCTGATTTTTAAGATCAGTTCCTCTTGGTATTTATGGGCAAATTTCTGAAAACAAACATGGAGGTGGTAGATGATGAATGGTGGTTCATCATAGAGGAGGTAGTGTAGGGAACAAGGAGGGAGTAGGGGGAGGTGGTCGGTTGACCATGGTTCCCTTAGAGGGTTTCCTCCTATTTTCTTTCTTGTTTTCTTTGGAGCTTTGAAGGCTCAAAAATCTGATTTAGGTTTCTTTTACTTGTTTGGGCTCATAGAATAGGGCATTGAGCCATCAAATTCTTGTTATTAACACTTAGTCTTACACTCAAATTCTTCCAAGGTTGACTACAAGACTTTAGTGATTTAATTTATACACTTCATTAACCATAAATTATTAGACAAGATACTTAACATTAACTTAGTGATTTTTAATTACTAAATTTGGATTACATTTAGTTCAATAATTAAGATTAGTTATTGTTTAAATAGTATTAAAACTTGGGGATATTACAAGGACCCAGGTCAGTTCGGAAGAGTCGGAGACTAGTAGAGACTAAGTGTTAAAGGAGTCGGGGTTTAGGGTGTCACCATAGATCTGGAGGAGGATCTAGTCCCTCTAGGATCTAGTCCCTCTAGGATCAACAATTGTTGATTTTCCGCTTCTCTTCACCACCAGTCTTCGTGGGATTCTGCATTCCATTCAGGAGTCTCTGTCCCTTCTCTACACCAAGATTTAGGGTGTTGAAGTCAGGGTAGCCAGAGTTGATCTTCATTAGGAGCAAACCCTAGCAGCTGTCAAGCGAGGAGAAACTGTTGTGAGAGGAAGATTGACATTGTTGTCTCTTCTTTCTCTGTTCACCCCAACCCATAATCCCCTTTCCTCCCGTTCAATCTATTAAAACAATATTACTTTGATTTTTGGGTTGTATTTTAAACAATGGTGGTTTGTCTCTACTTTTAATTTTCTTCTATCTTTGGATGTGTTTCTCACAGCATTTTCTAATTATCTTTTATCTTTTCACTTTCTTTCATCTCTTAATATTTCTCTTCTATTGTTTATCTTTTTCCTTTTTGTGCTTCTTTCTTTCATTTTTCTTTGAACTCATCTTGTGCATACTCATGTCTCAATGCTTTATCTTGCTATTGCATGTTCATTACAATGTCTGGATGCACTAGTAGAAAAAGGACGATTTGCGTCCCCTGATTTGCGTTGCACAGACACGGAAACGACGCACAGTTAGGATTTGCGTCGCATGTAGGAAGCTGTGCGACGCAAATCACAAAGAATATGCGTCGCACCATCCTCACGTGCGATGCAAATTAACAATGTGCGTCGCTTGTTGCGTATGTGCGACGCATATTCCTTGCACCAGTTGGAGAGATTGGTTCCCAATGTGCGTCGCACAATATAAAGATGCGTTGCAAAAGGCTAATGTGCGTCGGACCCATTGGTCCATCCGACGCACAGAAGCCCACCAACTCATTTATAGAGCCACGTCTAATAGCCCACCAGTTCACCCTCTTAACCTAAAATTCCCTCATTTCTCAAAATTAAACCGCCGCTCTTCTTCCTTCCTCAAAAGCCTCATCTTCTTTCTCTCTCCTCCACCTAAAAATTTTCATTTCTAAAAATTCGAACGAACGAAGCTAACGAACGAAGAAGATGTTGCCTTAGTCATCTTGATCGTCTTTCATCTTCAGTTGACGAACGACGAAGATGTTGCTCCTGATTGGACTATGAACATCGAAATTTTGATTTTCGCAAATCTAGTCACTGGTAACTTTTTTTCTCAATTTCTTCTTGTTTCTATTGATTTTTTTCTTAATTTTTTCGCTTGACTTTTGATTTTTGGAAGCATTTTGAATTTTCGCCTTTTTTTTAACTTAGAATTACGAGTTATGGAGGTTTAATATTGAATGTTCGGTTTTTTTGTTTTCATTTTTTAGATCTGATTTTTTTTTCTTTATTTTTTTCATTCTCAGATCTAGGATTATCGAAGCGAAAATTTGCCGGTGAAGCCATGAAACGTCGACGGAATCCCTCATTTCAAGATCTGAGTAGTATTTTTATTTGGCTCTGTTTGGCAATACTACCTGAAATGTAGCTGAAACTGATAAGGTAGCTGAAACTGATAAGGTACAACTGAAACTGTTAAGGTGCTGAAACTGATAAGGTAGCTGATTAGTTTAAATGTTTGGCAGAACTAGTTGCATAAGTTGATTCATTATTTAGATTTTGTAATTCTTTTATTATATATATATATATATATATATATATATATATATATATATATATCAACACTAATTTATTTCAATGTAATTGAATAATAAAAAACAATATAAATATTAAAAATCGTAACTCACTTGAACAAAAAATATTTTGCTAATTCTCCATAAGCAATTATGCAACACATTTCTCTAAATTTATACTATCATATTATGCGTAGAAATTGTCATAATACAAAAAAAATACGATACTTGTAAAATATAATAACAGGTTACAAGCATCACAATTCACAAACCACAAAACATTGTATTATATGCATAATGCTTATATACATTGGAAGTCAAGAGGAATGCATGAGTTGTCCTAGATTGATTCAATTAGCTGGCAAATATAAACTCAGGAGATTCTTTCCCCCTACCCTGATTCCGGACGTCGGCTACCTACACTACACTCCTACTCCATAATACACTTTATCTTCTAGAGTTTCTGGAAGGAAAAAAAATAATATAATTTTTAACAATGAAAAACTTAATATCCATATAATCCTATATAGAAACTCTAGAAGAGAAATATTATTTGCTAATTTCACCCATAGCTACCCGCTACTTGTGTATCTAACTCTCTCCTAAGCTTATTTTCCCTAATTTCACCCTCACCAAGGTTCGTCGCTACTCCTCCAAATTTCAATTGAATGTTTTCTCCTCTTTACATCAAATACATGAATTACAAGAGAAAATAAACCAAAATCATTCAAAAAAAAAACCAGAGAAAAACAGCGAGATTTGCATAAAATTGCAATAAATTCATATAAATATTCCAAGGAGATGAATTGGATGATACCTGATGCAGAAATTGAGAAGCAACGCAGTACAAGATTGAAGCCAATAATCCGCTGTAGAGAAGACGAGAGAGAATGAGAGAGAATTTTGGTGTGAGCCGTAATATTCTGTAATTTAACGTTATATTCCAAGATTTTAGGTACCTGATTTTCAAACGTTATATTTTTTACCTTGTCAAAATCAGTCATTTTAGGAACTGAAATTTTATTTTAGGTATTTCCCAAACACACCTAATTCATTTTAGCACCTAAAAGTTTTAAGAACTTATCATTTTAGGCACCTAAAATACCTCCCCAAACAGAGCCATTATGTAATTTTCTCTTTTATGATTTTTATGTAATTTTCTCATTTTAATTTTATGTAATTTTCTCTTTTTAGTTTCTGTAATTTATGTATTTTCTTTTTGTAATTAGTGTTTGTAAAAAACGCCCCTTCTACCTCAGTTAAACACTACTTCTACTTTTTTTTTTTTTTAACTACTGGTTAATTTGTTTGAGTTGAAATTCCAATATGCTATCATCATCAATTATGAAGGTAATAATACATAGGACTGTTTCCAGTCATGAAAATGAATTGCGATGGTATATAGCTACATTTAGTATAGCAACTTTAACAAGTATAGGAATGTGCGTCGCACATTGTGTATGGTGCGACGTACAGTGAATTTTTTTTTTAATATTAAAATAGGAATTTGCGTCGCACGTAGCCCGAGGTGCGACGCAAATCACTAATGTGCGTCGCACCCTAATGTGCGATGCACATTACCCTCTGCGTTACTCTGAATTGGGCTGGGATAGCCATCTGCGTCGCACCGTATACGAGTGCGACACAAATAGTTGTACCATCTGCGTCGTTTCCGCATACGACGCAGATCATTTATGAGTCATTTGCGTCGAGGGCTTTGGCGTCGCACCAAAGTCCGACGCAAATAGGCGCCTCACATCCGACGCAAATTGCCTTTTCTGTACTAGTGATGGCTAGTATTATTAGATCACATGTTTGGGTAACTCTTCATCTGGTATTGTTGTCTTTGATACAATATTAGAGTATTGTTGGCTGCTTAGATGTTTTTGATGATGACAAGAGGGGGAAGTAAAGTGGCACATAAAAAAGATTCTTGTCTCCCTAGTTTATGTGGTGATGGTTTTGGACTTTCCTTGCCTTGTTTTCAAACCGATTAGTCTTAGTTAGTTAGTTATAGATTTTGTTTTATGTTAGAAGTCTTAGCTCTTAACTCTTTTGGTTTGTTGTACTTCCTTTTGTTAATTTTTGTTGATTTCATATTTTTATATGCCTTAAATTTGCCATCATCAAAAAGGGAGAATATTGTTGTATTTCATGTTTTAATGATGCCAAATAGTTAGATATTGTATAGTTTTTATTTTGAAAAATATAGAATTCCAAAAATATTGTCAAGTGAATTTTTATATATCTTGTGGACAAAAGAATAATTATTTAATCTAGTCAAGATTCTTTTTTCGAAACTTTGATTTATATTTTATGGTATGATTAATAAATCTAGTATTTGAGAATCTTTTGGGAAAAAGTTTTGCTGTTATTAGATGCATAATTGTTTGCATGGCGCGTGCAATAGGTTGAATAAATCATGGCTACAAAGAAGGAGTTAGGGAGAGATTTTCTCTAACAAATTTAGAAATTGTTGGCGCACAGCAGCTAAGAGATCAGTTAAACTTGTTGCAAGAGTAGTGGAGTTTGTGCAGCATGTAAAGGGCCATTATGCCTAGGTTTTAGCAAACACACAACATGGACATCGTGGAGTAAAATGAAAGAAGCCACTGCAACTATTTAAGGAAGAATATACTTATTCGAAAAACAACAACTTTCAAGCGTACAAAGTTCATCTTTACTAAGAAAGTTTTTCTATATTTTCTTCTTCTCCTTTAATCACATATCATTGTAATACTCTTAGTGTTTGGGCGAGAGAAAATTCTTGTAATCAAGAGAGAGAAAGAAAGAGAGAAAATAGAAGGCTTTGATTGAAGTCAAGCGAGTATCATCAGTTCAAGGGGAACTGACTGGGAATAAGTTCCTAGAGAAATAGAGAAGGGTCCAATAATAGGTTGTAAATAGAGTCTTTTGGCCTATCATATTGATAGAAGTATTAGGTCAAAATCCTTTGAGGTCAAGGTTTTTCTTCCTATTGAGCCTATGAAATTTTCCTTGTAAAAATCTTGTGTGCATTTTCTCTTTCATTCTAAGTAATTTATATTCCGCAATTTAAAGTCGAAAATTTTCCCTCAGCTACAATTCACCCACCTTTTGTAACTGGTCTAGTGTTCGTACTTGAATAACAAAAGTGAATAGCAATAAGCTTTAAACTTGTGCATGTTTGAAGTGTTGGACTTGTATGAGTTGGAGTAAATGGTAGTAGCCCATTGATTTTCTTAGGACCTGAGTAATTACCGTCTCATATTTTATTTAATTAGTACCTCGATATCATTGCTCGCGGGAGTACGGGAGTCGCATTTGTACTTTGTCTTTTAAGCTGAAGATTAGTTTGGTTTGGACAATTCTATCAATTGTCTATTCAATTTAATTATAACTAGAATATTTTGCACGCGATGCGTGCTTAAATTTTTTCGAAACAGAAACTCGAATTTTTCTTCGGCGTAAGAGTCAAAATTTGAACATTAGACATACGAAGTATAATTGTTTTTAGTTGCAAAATTTGATTGGTTTAGTTTCTGTCACTTAATTCTCTCACCATTCTTTTTATTTTTTTTACTTGGGAAATTCCCACTGGTAACACTGTACTATGGAACAATTGCAATGGTAAACCGTTTTTCTTTTGAATTTCAAAAATAACCCTATACTTAGTAATATTATACAACTGTGACATTAATAATTGGTTTAATCGTTATTTCAACCATTAGTATTATTGGTTTACCTAACCCAGATTAACCAACATTAACTAATACAAATAAAATGTTCTTCAATACTTCATCGTAGTGAAGAAAAATCTAATAATACTAATGGTTGAAGTAATGATTAAACCATCATTAATATCACAGTTGTATAATATTACTAAGTATAGGGTTATTTTTGAAACTCAAAAAAAAAACGGTTTACCATTGCAATTGTTCCATAGTACAGGGTTACCAGTGGGAATTTCCCTTTTTACTTTTCAAAGTTAAATTCTATGAACAAAATAGAAATTTTATTGAATTTATTAATGATTTCTAATATTATAATTTTTTAGTTGATTTTTGAATTATGTATAGTACTTCATATATTGTAAAGAAAGCGGACACTTTGATTTCAAGTCAATTTTTTCGTAGGTTGTAGTTTGTAAGTGAATTTTTAAGTTTTTGTAAAGTTTCCTCATCATTTTAGTGATTTGCATAACGTAAATTATGCAATTTTATTATTTTAGTTGACTTGTGAGCGATTGTTATAATTATATTTTGGGTATATTTGTTTGAAGCCCCCTTTGATTTGTAAGTGAATTTGTAATTTAGAATTGGAAGGGGGTAACATAGTCTCTTCATTCGGGGACACCATAGCTCCCATTTCCTTATATAATAGAGATATGTTGTACTTTAATTCTTGAATGATATTTTACATAAACATTTTTACCTTGATAATTAATCTCTATTATATAATAGAAAAAGATAAGTCCTGCAAATATATGTAAACGTTTCATTATATATAGGAAACACTATAAAAAAGTAAATAATTTTTTTCCTTGTCTAACTTCTAAATTTCGATTTCACTACAAATACAACTCTATTTTTTTTATCATGACCCACCATTAATTGTGAATTGTTCTTGAGAATAGTGATTTGTAAGTAAATTTTTGTAAATATTTTTGTATATATTAACATTCTAGATTATTAGTTTTAGTTTGTATGTTAATTTTAAGTTTTAATAAAGTTTCCTGATTATTTGAGTGATTTGCGTGATTTTTAGAACGTGATTTTCTCAATTGTATGAGTGATCTGTAAAGTTTCTTCTTTTAATTGATTTGTGAGTGGTGTTGTAAATTAATTTTCGACAGTTTTCTTTGAGTGCCATTTTGATTTTGACATTCCTTTTGTAATTTAAAAAGGGAAGGGGGCAAAATAGGCATTTCAAAAGAGGACACCATTACTCTCCCCTTCCCTTATATAATAGAGATTAACTAATTGATTGTGGAGTCAAGTTCAGTGTAGTCAATTTGTTATGTTATTATATTATTATTTATCTTTGTTTTAATGTTTATTAGTATTATGTTAGTTTTATAGTTTATTTACTATGTAGTACTCAGCTTTGTTGATTACGTGCCTTCGTGTATGTCGATCATGGATTTGCCTTATGAATAATGTGATGACCTATTTGGTGAACAGTCTCTTAGGATCAATAAAGCATCGACCATTCCAGGTCTGAAGATGCATGATGCATCGTGGGTTCAGGGTTCGTGGAGAGCTTGTGTTTAGTTTTCATACTTTTATAATTCGATTTTTAGTTATGGTTCGAATATTTGATTTTTGAGTTCGTTGACTTTTGTTTTGGCTTGGAGTTGACTTTATGGTTGACTAAGTTATTAAGTTTTCAAAGTTTATATATTTGTTTTTACTGCAAAATTCTTAATAAGTCGATACGTCATCACACGGGCGATAATGCTTTGATAATTCTCTTAGAAAATAGAAAATAGAGATATTTTAGAAAATAAAGAATTGTCGGGGTGTTACATCGGTACACATCCGGTTGTAGGGAGAATCTGGCCACTGTTCTAAATGAATCCAGTTATTTGGTTCATTGTGACAAGATTCAAGTTAAGGTGGAGATTTGTTAGTTATATGCCTTGAATTTGGGCTGAGAAGACAAGTCGTTGCTCGTCCGGTCAACCAGAAACTCTGTCCCGATCGGACGTCTGGAATGGCCCGACCGGGCAAGCTGGGTTTATCTTCGTGGGGATTTAAGCTCTCGCTCCCGATCGGGCGATTTGGGCCCGACAGATGGAGTTTAACGCGGGTTTTTTTGCGAGTTATGATATAGAAGTATTTAACAGTAGGTCTTTAAGCTGTCATTAGTGTATAATCAATTTTGTAATTATGGAATTCCTTAAGATGAATAAAGCTTTTCTCTCGTCTGCCTATGGATGTAGCAAAAATATTGTTGGTGAACTACGTTAAATCTGTGTGTGATTTTATTGTTTTTACATTCGTAATTTGTTCTTTTTTCACATTCGTTATAATAAACACCTATTCTGAAACTCTTTTGGGAGAAATATTTTCACTTTTTTAATATAACTAGTATTTGGTCCCGGGCGTTATCCCGGATTGGTATTGTGTTTTCGAACTTGATATGCATTTTTTTTCCATTTCCATTAAAATATACTTCCTCCGTTTCTAAATAAGTGCAACATTTGCATAGTGTTTACTATTCACAGTTTAAACTTCAATTAGCTTTAGTGATTTGCATTTTAGGAAAAACATAGTCATGTGGGATCTTGTTAGATTCGTCTAAATGTGAATTTTTTTAATATCAACTTTTTATAATTTTTACTTATTGATAATTGAAGATATTACTGGTTAAAATAATGCATTGGCAAACGTGAAAACAAGAAATGTTGCACTTATTTAGAAACGGAGGAAGTATTAAGGAAAACTCAACAATTAAAAGGTACAAATATAATAATGTGGACACTTAAAGTATGATTAATAGTTGATTGAAATGATAATCGTATTATGTATAATGACAAGAGGTTACGTGTTCAAATCTTGTTGCAACATGTATTCAATCATCGGCTTCGCAACCAAGTAAGCTAATTCTAATTTCTGCGTGTGGATCGTGATTTTTTTAAATTTCAATATCTATATATATATTTAAAGTAGAATCCTTGAGGCCACGTGTCGCAAAGTTAGAGCTTTCAAGCCCACGTGGCATGATGTGGCATGCTCCGTTGATCAGTATTTTCTCAAAGCTCAATGAGAGTGTCCACGTGTCACACGAATCAAAGGATATCAAATTCCCATAATCACCCATATCCTTTCCCTTAATCACGCATATAATTGATTCAGTAATCTATATAATTGATGTCAATTACGGATTTTAATTGATACGTAATCTATATAATTAAGGAAACTGTTATTCCAATAACGTAATCTATGTAATTGATACACTTAAATTGCCTAATCACGCATATAATTTTGGCATCATTATCATCAAATCTTTATATACATAATCAATACTAAATCATTGCCAAATTAGATTAATTTGATTGATACGAAAATCTTCATGATGGCCTCAATCATGCGATTAGATTGATACTAGAATGGATCAAAATTAGGAAACTTTATGGATGAAAATCAATTCTCTTTGAATTATAACTTGCACTATATATATTGAAGCTAATGTTAAGAAATTATGTTGGTTTATTTTATAAGCCACGATTAATCAGTCTGAGCAAAAAAAATCCACCAATCTCTCCAACATCCAACACAGTACACTCTGAATCCACCGGTGGTCGGCTTACCTATGCCTTCTCTTCCACCTTCCTATGGTGCACTGGTGCTTCCGATGAACAGCGGTATACCAGAAGAGCAGAAGGACAGACTGTCGAAGAAGGAGGGTTGGACCAAATTTTGGGTTTCTTAATCTAATAATCTAAACAAAAAGAAAAGGAATAACTTAGTTACAAATTGAGATAGATGGAAAAGGTTGGATTTGTTTCATAGCATTTTCTGTAACATGAAAATTAGGAATGAGGGTGGTTAATGATTGAGGATATGAAAATTAATTATTTTGGCTAATCTTGAGCTTCCCTGTATTGGGTCTGTTTTTTTTTTGTTTTGGTTTCAAGTTTGCAGGTTTAATGGCGGGTGGCGGAGATGAGATACAAAAATATAATTCCTTGTGAAATCAGATGATGATAATTGATAACGATGATTAATGATGATGAGATTAGTTTTAGGAAAAAAAAAATGAAATCAGATAATTCTTGATGAGCGATCGACGATCGAGGGTAACAATGCTTGATGATGATGATAAAACGATGCTTAGTGAATTGTGATTTTTTGTTTTTGTATTTGAAGTGAGGAAAAAATAGTTTTATTATCCAGGGCTAATCATAGCCTCTGCCTCTCATACATTCAGGCTTCAAAGAGCCATACTTCGCTTTTAAAAATTTTGATCAACTCAGTATGACTATCATGGATCTCTTACTCAGGGAATCAGGGGTGCTTACCCTTACGAATACAAAACAGGCAAAATGAAATCAAATAGTTTTTTATTCAAAATCAAAAGTCAATAGTTTTATTAAAGATTATTATAATTTCTTAAAATCATAATTAAAAGTACGGTACTTATTAAGGGGAAAAAATAGTTATTGTTTTTGTATTTGAAGTGAGGAAAAAAAAGGAGCCAAATTTGCAGACCTATAAGCAAGAATTGTAATGTTGTGAATTTTGAATTTTTTTTTTTTAAATACTTCTATAGTGAATTGTGATTTTTTTTTTGTATAATTTTGTTGTGAATTGTGATTTTTTTTTTGTGTATTTGTGTTATAAGCAAGACACTTTTGTAACTTTTTTAATTTTGGTGTTGTTAATTGTTTGGTTGGTTAAACAAAATATGAAAAGTGAGATTTTCTAGGAAGTAGAAGAAGCCAAAGTTTATTGTTTGGTTGAAAAAAATATGAAATTAAACTTAGAACTTTCTGTAAAATGGAGAAATTTACTTATTCTTTTGGGAAGTTAAAGATAAGGTTATACACTTTCTAGAAAATACAAGTTCATGTGAAAACTAAAATTTTGGAAAAAAACTACTTCAGATGTTGGACTAAACAAGCACTTAATTTGTACTTCAATAGTTTTTTTTTTGTAACGGGTACTATCATAATAAATATTACGCTTTCCCTCATTCAAATTCTTGGATCCGCCCTTAATCCTCGAGATTGTAGACCAACTTTTGACTTTTGGTTTTGAACTTTTGTGGAACAAAGGTCGAGCTATTGTAATTGATATAACAAATAATAAAAGAGAGAAGAGAAAATATAAACAAGTATCAAAAGAGCATTATAGCTATTGTAATTGATAGATCTCAACCATTGATAAGGTTGACTTTAGATTTATCAAACATATAATACTACGATCGATAAATTTTCAAAATTTGAATTAGTATAAACATCAATATCATCTTCTGATCAATAATCAAATCTCTCCCCGAATTTGAAGGACATTAATCATCCGTCGCTTTATTTTGTTTGGCAATTATTAATGGAGGTTGAAATGTGATTGTAGGAATCACAATTCACAAAAAGAAGAAACTAACTAATATCGGCTCTCTACAGTGATAAGCAAAACAATTTGTAATTAGGTAGATCAAGAGAGAGAAAAAATCATGGAAATTAGTTATACTGTTGAAGTAAATTAGATCTACAAAAAATTACAATAAAAATGGAAGGTATAAATCTAAGACTTTAAATGGATGGTTGATGATGGTTAGGATATGTTCTCCCCAACTTATTTTCAGTTCAGTTCGATTCAGTTCAATTTGGTTGTAAATAGTTCAGTTCTAATCAGATCAGATCGATTCCTACGTTATCATCTAATCATCTAATTTAGTTAACTTTATAGATTAGGCTGCATTTAGGACTTGGTATACACTCTAATGCACCTTCTAAATTGAGTATTTACAAATTTATAATAAATGATATTGTGAGATATGCATAACTATATTAGTACTCAATTTTTTCCCCATTAGTCAAATTAACACATATGCTATCACATTATATGAGGCATTGATTAAGTTATTACAATTGTATAAATCTCTACAACATTTGGTGAATCATTCATATTTTGTTGCTTCATTATCAGTCTATTACCCCATTCCAGAAAAATTTTGTGTCAACATTTCATAGTTTGTTGCTTTTTTATCTTCACATTCCTATTCCATAAATCAAGTATAAAATAATGAAAAATAACCCTTAGAATCTATCATTCCTTTCCAATAAGATAAGTATATTTTAGAAATGATAGTAATTGCATATCAATTTTGATAACGATATTGAGTGGCTCTCCTACACTTCATCATCTGTAAATAAACGTGAGTATAATATATGAAAAAGAATTGGTATAAAAAATTCTAGGTTATGTAATATGCAAGTTGCAATATCAAGAACTAAACACAACATAATATGCCTAAAAGTTTCGATATAATGTTTAACAAAGTATTACCATCAAGACGTGATTAGTAGATACGAACGCAAAAACCCTTTGAATGAATGAAATGTACTCTACAGAATTCCTATATACGATCATATTTTTGGGCGGTTACAGAATCATAGTACAACATTGAAAGTTCATACAATGATCGTATATAGGAATTCAAGTATGGATGACACATACTTCAATGTTAAATGTGTTTTGGTGAAGAGAAGTTCAGTTAGGTTTAGGAGAATTCAGGTTGATGAGAGAACGCACCCTAAATTTTAAAGCATTTATGATATGGTGAATCATATGATACATTATCAATCACAAAAATCATGAAAATTATCATGAAAGATGACCATAAATTTTTGGGGTGAGAGTTCATGTTGCAGAGAGAAAACACTTGGAAAGTGTATTATGTATATTATACATATACATATTTTCATGGGTAAAAGTATCGTTATGTACTTATGTCTTACAATTATATAATCCAGAAAATATTATATGTTAATTAATCTTCTATAAAAAAGAAATGAATATATTAAATGTTCATATAATAAAATTGGGTTAAATCATATTGAGCAGTGAATAAAATGTGTGTGTGTGTGTGGTGGGTGGGGGGGGGGGTTAATCGACTCTGACTAAAATTTCGGGTCTAAGTTGCATAATTTGTAAAAGAGGGAGAGCTTAACTTGCCATATGAAAGATTGTCGTTAAATTTGTTTGGTGAAAGTTAACATTATGATACGAAAAAAGGTGGGAATGTAAGTATGCATATTTTTTGTAGGTAAAGTATAGTTATATGTAATACAATAATTATAATTTTTTCTTATTTTTTGTAGGTAAAGTCCATAGATAACTTATTTTCACTTTCATTATAATTGATCACATTTATAAATATAATAGATTATTGTGTTACATTTCCTTCATCTACTCATAATTTTGAAAATCGTGATTGTTGGTTGAAATGGATGTTAATAATGACTGTCAAAATTTATTAAATTTGTACACAACCATTAAATAAAGTATGTATTTAATTTTTTTTAATTATAATATCTCTATATCTAAAACAAAATCCTTGAAGCCACATGGTATGAAGTTAGAGAATTTTTCAATGAAGCTAAAAAATTGAGTCATCAAACAAAATGGTAGATATCACTTGGTGAAGGAACACAAAAGATTATGAAGATAATTTTAGTCAAAAAAACAAAAAAGATCAAAGGAAGTTTCAGTTGATAACATCATAACATTATGGTTCAGATTTAAGGAATTCTTTAGATCTCAATGAGAAGAAAAATAGGTAACTATTTGATAACTTAAATAAAGTTCATAGATGATTAGGAGATTTCATTTATGCAATTATGATATATTAAAGAATGAAAAAGTTAGAAAACTCTTTATATCTCAATAAATATATGTTAAGATATAACATAATTAAAATTAGTTTCATCATAAGTGGAGCATAATCACGTAGAACTAATGCATAACCAAGATCGAACTAGATCTATTCATCACATGAAAATTTTAAATGTAAAGAAATGGGTTGTTATTTTATTGATACACTTATCGAATCGTATTAATCATACTAAAGTTTAAATATTGACAAATCCAAACTTGACGTGTTAAATTTATTTAACACCTATATATTCATATCATGATTTTTATAGTGGAACTAAATAAATGTCTATAATACCCCTTTGTTCTAGAGATAACGATAGGTGATGTCAAGTATAAATTGAAGTCAATATTTTTGTTCAATTTGAAGTTTATTGTATGATTAGTGGGGTGGCTATGGGAATAAAATTAAAGGGATGAGGGTGGTTTCTATTTAAGGTTGGTTTACATTAGTAGGGCAAAACAATATGAAAAATAGTATATGCTAAATTCTAATTTTACTAAGTTGCATAATAGAGGTGTGGTTTAGTGTGCATTTTGGTCGAGTAGGACCACTTTCTATTAGTAAATTATGATAGTTATGGTAATCATAATTCTTTATGTTATTCTCTTATAATTCTTTAAAGAAAAACCATAATTTTGTTTGAGTAAAATTAATGACTTTAAATAACATGGATTATACAAATAATGACATCAACGTGATGTATTTATCTCATGCCGTTTGAGTTTTTTTTATTGCACGGGCTATCTCATCCCGTGCATTTTTATTAAACGTAAATTATGAATTATTTAATTTTCTACAAAACAAGTCATATTTTCTACCAATGGGTAGCGTATTCTTTCTTCTACTAAATTTGGTTAATTGTGGTACATGGATAATCGAACATTCATTTCGAGGTCATAGACATGTTCAAGCTAAGGGGCTCCAAATAAAAGGAGACTACACTACTAAAATGAGAATAAAAAGAAAGAAAAACAACCAATCAGGCGGTGGTAAGGACACGGGGTGGCTCAAGGAGCCAGCAACAAGAAAATCAATCACGTTACTTTTTTAGCTGGGGAAAGGGAAATGATCCTATATCAACTATATATAGTAGAAAACATATATTTGGTATTTTCTAGAGAATCATTTAAAGGGGGTCTGAGTATGTCAAGGAAAGGGGAGTAGTATGGTATTTATACCCCGTATGACACTCATTCTGTCAAATGGAAAAAAATTTCCCTTGAATTGTGTTTTGCAATGATTATAAATAAAAGTCAAATATATCCCTATCACATATGGGTTTGTATCTCCCAAGTTCGGTTTTCAGCCATAGCCAATTTTATGTGGTCATTTTTAAAGTCACGGGTAGAAAGTGTATAATAATACTGATTGTGAGAAAGAACATGATATGTCTAATATTACAGCTAATGACATATATAATTAAGTCTTCTACAACCTAAGAGTGTCATGTATTTGCAAAACAACTTTATAATTAACATAAAGGAGCATTTTTTGTCTTTCTGTGTAAAGTGCATCATTGATGCTTTGTTTTTGTTAAATATGTATAGGATTATTCTGTATTTCAATACATCGTTCAAAGTTTATTAATTTAATATGGTATAGAGGTTAAACTCATTTGAGTTTCGAGCAATACATAAGCTTATATTAAATCGAGTAGACGTAGAGAATCTTTTATATGCTTTTACTGTAGTTGGTATATAAACACGCTTATTAAACAAAAAAGTTCCCGTGCATTTTTGCACGGGTTCAAAAGCTAGTAATAAAAATAAAACAATGTGAAACACAGCTCACAGTCCATCATTTCGTCTCCTTTCCTTAACATTTTCATCAAGCTAATCTTATTTTCTGCGTGAATCTTGCTTTATTTTATTTAATTAATTTTTGAGCGTTGGTGAAACTAGGTGGCAACTCCTGACATATCACTTTTATATTATTTCATGATTAAGTCTACAAAGACTCACTCTGTCGGAGCATTTGGTATGAGGGATTGAGAGTTTGAGGATTATAGGATGGATTGGGAATGGGAGTTAAAAGGTGGGAATTCATTAAATATATCTCAATCCCTTGTTTGGTATGTTAGTGGGATTATGTTGGGAATATTATTATCCCATGTTTGGTATAAGGTACTTAAGTAGGGAATATATTGCTAAATTATAAATTTACCCATTTTAATGAAGGATAGCAAAAGAAGAGCAAATAATATTGGTGAAGTATATTTTAATGAAGGGTAAATTTGCCTTTTAACATAACTAGAAATAATCAACCTCCTTAATACCTGCCCCTTCCCATGTCTTATTTTGGTGGGATAAGAGGGTGTTTAATCCCATTCGGAAAAATTGACAATAGAGGTCTGAAATTTGGGTGATAATTTTTAAAAGGTCTGAACTATTGATTAACCTGTGTAGGTCCCAACTTTAGGGGATCTTAACTTTTAGCGGGCCTCGACGACTTAAAACTGAAGATTTTTTTTAAAAATCTCACCTAGTTCTACATCCTCCCTCAATTAACCTTTCTGATGTGACCCAAGTTTTACAAGTGATGACTATTAAGCCAGTTTTAAGTCACTAAGGCCCTAAAAGTTAGGACCCCCTAAAGTTGGGACCTACACAGGTTAATCAATAGTTCAGACCTTTTAAAAATTATCACCCAAAGTTCAGACCTCTATTGTCAATTTTTCCATCCCATTTCCCTTCACATGGGAATTTAAATATCCCCTCAAACAAACATGGGATATCTACCCATGGGAATATAATATCCCATTCCCACCCCCTAATCCCCTAAACAAACACCCCCTATAAATAACTAAATAAGTTTATGTTCTTAAAAAAAATATATAATCAAATATGTGTTCTTCTTTTTATCTCTAATCTATTTTTTCTTATGTGAAGGCCAGTATCACCGCTCTGATCTTCTGCTCTCCATTTCTGCAAACTTTTAGGTAACAAAACTACGTTTATTTGGTTCTTTGTCAATTATCTCGTATTCCAATTTTTCTTTTATACATGTCCTTCATTTCAATTTAGTTATGACACTTTCTATTTTCTATTTCAGGAAGTTTCAATTCAGGTATAAGTTGTGATACTCTAATTTTGGGTAATAACTTCTCTCTATCTCTTATATTACATGATACCCTTTTATTTTCTTTCTCTATCTTTCTCATCTCCAAAAATTACTTAAAAGTCCGTGATTTTTAAAAGTGTCACAATTAAATTGAAACGGATGTAGTAGAGTTATTGATTTTGGATTATGGCTTGTTATCATTTCACAAACCAGTATAGTTATTTTGAAATCTTAGCTATGTGTTATTTTTTATGGTCGGTTTTAGGTTAGAGATATCTAGATGAATGCGTGAGGTGATGACAGCTTAAAATGGATGTTTATTCATGATCTATTATGATTTTTTTTTGGGATGCCATGATCATATGCTTAGTTGAAGCTGTATAGTATGTGTTACCTGATAAATAGTGTTGCATTATACTCTTATTTTTCTAACAACTTCTAGCATTTGACTGAGACACTGAGGGAGGAACAATGAACATGGTGTTTAGACGTGAAAACTTAAGTTCCTATTTGCTGTTTAATTTTGACAAGTAATAAAATGCAAATGATTATTAATGAATGTAGTAAGAAGCTACCTAGTTGAAGGATTTATGTCCTCGACTTAAATGCAATTACTAATATATAATGGATCGTATTATAGAGATAATAAGTTCGTTATATTGGGTCATCTATACGTCTTGCTAGAGAAAGCTATAGAACTTCGGATTAGTAAATAAATAAACCCGAAGCCCAATGTAACGGATCCTACAAGGTCACACATTAAACTTGGATCAACAAAAGAAACCTAGAGCCCAAGAGGGCCCTAGGGTGGCCGGCCAAGAGATAGGAAAAGGGGAGAGAAATCTGACCTAAATACTTTTTATATATTTGGGTTAGGCAGAAAAGAAAACAATCAGTTTATTCTCTTATTATTTTCTCTCTCCTATTCTCTCTCTTCAAAAGTCACGTTATACTCCAATAAAACAAAAGAAGAAGTTTGCTTCCTTTCCAACTAGCATTGGTGGAGTGTTGATCTGGGTTGGTGGACTAAGTAGAGGAATCACATATGAGATTCTCAATCCGGGTTATTCAAGCTTTGTGGAAATCACGCTACAAAGGTTATTTCTAAACTTGTATGTGATCCTTAATTGTATATGCATGTGATCCTGATTTAAGTGCTTATGAATTTGATTCATGAAATTCCGCTTTATAGTTTATTTACCTGGTATCAGGTTTAGCCTCTTGCATATAGAATTTTGGTCATAAAGTTTAGTTTATGTATGATTAATTTTAATTTGATTAAGGGGAGGAATTAAATTATGGATTGAATAATTAATTGAAATTTGTTAAAATGAGTTTTAATTACTTTCTTTCTCAATATTTAATAGCCGAAATTTTTCACCTCCTCAACCCTAATTTTCGAAATTTATAAAATTCTGATTTTAGATCTCTAAATTTCGAAAATAAATTCATGTTATTAATAAAACTTTCATGCTTAAAATCGTTTATGTATGAAAATAAATTCATGTAAAAGATGTTTTATATGAATAAGTGGTTAATTATATGAATAAATCTGAAAATTAATTAAAATAGAGATTTTAAATTTAATTTTCTGTATTAAACATAAATAGTTATGTTTAATTTAATCAAGATCACCTAATTAAAATTTACAATAGGTTGTAATTTTAATATCCCTCAAGAAAAGAAAAGAAAATTGAAAGGGAGAAGAGGAGCAGCCACCGTGGCTGCTCCGGTGGTCTGCCGGCCAGAAGCCGGGGTAAGGGCGACGCAAGGCTGCCGGCGAGCAGTCGCGTCGGACAGGAGAGGTGGCGCAGCCACACTCAACGCACGTTCGACGTGCGGAGTGGCTGTTTTGCTGCCGCAGGTGAAGCGCCGGCATCCGACGTTGGCTCTCGAAAGAAACAACCGGCGAGTTGCCGGTGAGAGGGATCGAAAAGGTCGCCGAAAAATTTTGGTTTCACGTCCTTCTGGGCTTGATGCGTGAAAGCAGCCTTGTTGCTGCTGGGTTCACGGTTTCGAAAAGATAAAAAAAAAATTTGTCAAGGAAAACGTGCCTAAACAAAATCTGGGCAGCAGAATTTTTTATTTTATCTTTTGGAAGTTTTATTTTGAAAACAGATTTTGAGAAAGATAAGTAAATTTCAATTATGTTAATTATTGACTTGGTCATAAATTTCAATCCATAATCTGATTTTTTAATCTAATTAAAATTAATTAGGCTAGTTTTAAGGGATAGAATCTTTAGGTGATTAGATATTACTTAAAATTTTATCTTCTTGCTTTAATTAAGAATATTTGATATTTTAATTGATTGGCAAGTATAATATATGATATTATTATGTGGCTTTTATATTATGATATATTTGCTATGTATGACTAGTATGGCCCAAATTAAGATAGAAAATACGATCTGCGTATCGTTATGTATTCTTGTAATTTTAAATACGATCTGCGTATCGTTAAGTATTTTTGTAATTTATTTAATTTAGTTATTATTTATTTATTGATACTTATGTAATCCAAAGAAGAGTCCATCAAGAGAAGGCCCATGGAAAAGTGGATGGAGATCCATGAAGAGTCCAAGAAGGAGCCTTGATGCTTAGTTCTTAGGATTAGGGGCCATACTAGATCATTTTATTTTCGCATTTTATTATTCTTTAAAATGCTTATAAGTTTATTGTATGTTGGTTTTGATGCGCTAGAGTTCACTAATTCATAACAACATAATAAACTTAGGCCCCGTAAATATTAAGGTTTGCTTTTCCAAACATAAAGTACTTATAAAACCCTTAATTAATAGTAATAGGTCATGCCTCCGCAGGGTGTTATCATTAATTTTGGGATATAAGGTAAAATTGCGAATTTTACAACTTAGTTTGGTTGTCCTTAACAAAATTATCAAAAGCGTTTTGAATTTTGAAGCAAGAGATAGTTAAACATGCGATGTTTATCCATCTAAACAAGAGTTATAAAGTGTTATAATTAGTAAAAGAGTTTACTTACCTTGATAATGTAACGTTAAGATAAGGCCTCCGTCTGCTTAGTGTTACATGTTGATAGGATCTTGTAAAACACTTATTCATAGGGGACTTTAATTTTGAATAGGTGGTCAACCTAGAAACCTTTTACATGTTTTAGGTTGCTTTATAAACATAAAATTGAACTTTGCCTTATTTTTCTGTCTGTAGATATCATGTCTAATAACAACAACAACAACTCCGGTTTCAACATTCGTCCTTTTCTGGAAAAGGACAGACTGAATGGTGAAAATTTCCTTAATTGGGAAAGGACCTTAAGACTCGTTCTGAGGTTTGAGGGTCGAGAGGACGTCTTAGATACCCCGCTTCCTGTAATAACTGATGAATCAACTGACGCTGAAAAACGTCGTGCAAAACAGGCTAGTGATAAGTCTATACCAATCACTTGTTTGATGGTAGCAGCCATGGAGCCGAACCTCCAAAAGAGGTTCGAAACCAAGGATGCCTACACGATCATGCAAGAGCTGCGGGCCATGTTTAAAACTCAGGCCCGAGTTGAGCGGTATGAGACTAACAGGGAGATCCTTGAATGTCACTTGAAGCCGGGTCAAGCTGTTGGCCCCCATGTGTTCGAAATGATGGGTCTTTTCGAAAACATGGAAAGACTTGGGTTCCCTTATAGGCTCGAGTTGGCTACTGACATCATTCTCCACTCACTACCTGAAAGTTTTAATCAGTTCAGAATGACCTACAATATGAATGAGTCTGAAAAGACTTTGCAAGAGCTGCATGGATTGTTGGTCAATGCTGAAAGGAACATCCCTAAGGTTGAACCAAAGAAAGAGGTTCTGTTGGTTCAAAAGGGAAAGGGTTTCAAAAAGAAATGGGCAGGAAAGAAGGACAAAGGCAAGCAAGTTGCCACTGTCGCTGAAAAACCTAAGCCAACCGCTAAGCCAAAGGTCGCTGCGGAAAGCAAGTGCTTCCACTGTCACAAGATTGGACACTGGAAGAGGAACTGCCCGATATACTTGGAGGAAATAAAGAAGTCTGGGGCTTCACTTCAGGTATATATGTTATAGAAATCAATTTGACTTCTACTTCTTTATGGGTATTTGATACCGGTTGTGGTTCTCACATAGTTAATGATGTGCAGGGACTAAAAAGAAGTAGGAAGTTGGCAAAAGGCGAGGTAGAGCTACGCGTTGGAAATGGAGCACGAGTTGCTGCACTTGCCGTCGGGAGCTATAGTCTACACTTGCCATCTGGGCTTATTTTAGAATTAAATAATTGTTATTTCGTTCCTATAATAACTAAGAACATAATTTCGGTTTCAGTTTTGGATTCTGAAGGTTTTTGCTTTGAAATAAAGAACAAATGTTGTTCCATTTCTTACAATAATATGTTCTATGCCAGAGCTAATTTGATAAATGGTTTATATGTGCTTGATAAATCATTACAAGTCTATAACATAGATAGCAAGAAAAAGAAATCAAATGATTCTAACCTAACCTATATTTGGCATTGCCGAATGGGTCATATAAACCAAAAGCGCATTCACAAGTTACAAAAGGACGGTATAATTCCATCATTTGATTTCGAATCATTTGATGTATGTGAATCATGCTTAATGGGTAAGATGACAAAATCACCATTTACTGGAAAAGGTGAAAGGGCCAGCGATCTTTTAGGACTCATACATACAGATGTATGTGGCCTATGAGCACAAAGGCAAGGGGAGGGTTTAATTACTTCATCACCTTCACTGATGATTTGAGTAGATATGGCTATATTTACTTGATGAAACATAAGTCGGAATCTTTTGATAGATTCAAAGAGTTCCAAAATGAAGTACAGAATCAACTTGGTAAGACAATAAAAGCACTACGATCTGATCGTGGTGGTGAATATTTGAGCCAAGAGTTTGATGATCATCTAAAGATTGTGGAATTCTTTCACAATTAACTCCACCAGGAACACCACAGTTAAATGGTGTATCTGAAAGGAGGAATCGAACATTACTAGATATGGTTCGATCTATGATGAGTCTTGCTGATCTACCGATTTCTTTTTGGGGATACGCTCTCGAAACTGCTGCACACACACTAAATAGGAGCCCGTCAAAGGCTGTAGAAAAGACTCCATATGAGTTATGGAATGGAAAACCTCCAAACTTGTCTTTTCTTAAAATCTGGGGATGCGAGGTCTATGTAAAGCGGTTACTATCAGACAAACTCGCACCCAAGTCAGATAAATGTCTCTTTGTGGGATATCCAAAAGAGACAAGGGGTTATTACTTCTATAACCGTCAAGAGAACAAAGTGTTTGTTGCTCGTGATGGTGTCTTTCTTGAAAAGGAATTTGTTTCTAGAAAGACAAGTGGGAGTAAAATAACACTCGAAGAAATTCGAGATGAGCAACAACTTGACGTGGCTCACACCATGTCAGAGACGGCCCAACAAGACGAAAGTCATGTTGAGGAGATAACGTATTCAACGCATGAACCTCCTACCGTCCCATTCGAAGTTGAATCAAGCGAAAATCTTCAAACTGTTGAAGAGAACGTTTCTCTTGATGCTCAGACCCCGCGTAGGTCAGTAGACCAAGGATTCCAAACAAAAGGTTGGTTGATTTCCTAATGACTGAAATTCTGAAATTATGATTTTGGAAAATTCAGAACCTACTACCTACAAACAAGCTTTGACGAGCCCAGACTCTGAGAAATGGCTTGAGGCCATGAAATCCGAGTTAGACTCCATGTCTGAGAATAAAGTTTGGACACTAGTTGACTTGCCTGCTGGGGTTAACCCTATTGGATGCAAGTGGGTGTTCAAATTGAAAACAGACAAAGATGGAAATGTCTATGTCTACAAAGCAAGACTGGTTGCAAAAGGATTCAGACAAGTTCATGGTATAGACTATGATGAGACCTTTTCTCCAGTAGCAATGCTTAAATCAATTCGGATACTTTTAGCGATTGCTGCATTTTTCGATTACGAAATTTGGCAGATGGATGTAAAACCGCATTCTTGAATGGGTTCTTGAATGAGGATGTGTACATGACACAACCTGAAGGTTTTGAAGATCCAGAAAATCCTAAAAGGGTTTGCAAGCTTCAGAGATCCATTTATGGATTGAAGCAGGCATCTCGGAGCTGGAATCTTCGGTTGATGAGGCAATCAAAGAATTTGGTTTCATCAAAAGCGAAGAAGAGTCTTGTGTTTACAAGAAGTTTAGTGGGAGCAGCTTAGTCTTCTTGGTTCTGTATGTAGATGACATACTAATCATGGGAAACGACATACCAATGCTTGAGTCAGTCAAGGAATGGTTAAAAGTTGTTTCTCTATGAAGGACCTTGGAGAAGCTGAGTACATACTGGGAATCAAAATCCATAGAGATAGGTCTCGAAGGATGATTGGGCTAAGAAACTTATATTGATAAGGTTCTTACAAGGTTCAACATGGAAAACTCGAAGAGAGGTTTCGTTCCCATGTCACATGGCATATCGCTTAGCAAGAGTCAGTGCCCGACTGAGCCTGATGAGTTAAAGCGAATGAGTAGCATTCCTTATGCTTCGGCTATAGGGTCTATCATGTATGCCATGATAAGTACTCGACCTGATGTTGCATATGCCTTGAGCATGTGTAGCAGGTTCCAAGCAAATCCAGGAGAAGCACACTGGACTGCAGCTAAGAGCATCCTTAAGTACTTAAGGAGGACTAAAGATTTCTTAGTATATGGGGGACAAAGTGAGTTGGTTGTTGAAGGTTATATTGATGCAAACTTCCAAATCGACAAAGATGATTACCGCTCTCAGTCAGGGTATTTCTGTTGTCTAAATGGAGTAGTAGTGAGCTGGAAGAGCTCAAAGCAAAGTTCATACGGATGAGAACGTGGCTGATCCGCTAACTAAACCACTACCTCAACCCAAGCATGAGTGTCACGCTAGGGCTATAGGCTTGAAGCAAATGTTAGAGTGGCTTTAGATTGTACTAGGTTTAGAGAAACTTATTACAATGTAAAGACAGGTTTTGCTATTTATGTTTATGATAATAAATTTTGTCTTATTTAATTTTGGTTTGGTATTAAATAAAATGTCCAAAATATATCTTGAATTCTATGGTTTTGTCAAATATGTGATTTGATGAATGAAACACCATAAGTGAACAGAATTCATAGAATATTAAAGTTCCTAATCTAAGTCATTAAACTGGACATAAATGACTTATTAAAGGGATTAGCATATAAGATTGATTGATAGCGCCGTTTCATGGGCTATGGAAACATAGAGATGTTTAATCAATCATATGGATATGTATAGTTGATACATAGTCGAACTTGACCTACTTAGAAGTTTTATAACTTCGAAATTATATTAGTAGATTCCTGAGACATGAGTAGAACATTACTTAGCCCAATGATTAGTATAGCTTTGATACTGTCAAACGTCATGCCGTAAAAGGGGACTATAAAGGCAGCATTCAGGTTGTGCTAAAAGTTGAGTGGGAGTATTGGTTACTACAAGATTGGAAAAGCTCCTATATGAGATAGGATAGGTGTCTTGGCCCCTTGAAGAGTGAAAAATTGAAAATGCATGGTCATGCTCAAATGGATCATTTGATGATCATTTGTTGACAATTTGAACTCGGATTTCAAGGAATAATTTGAAAGCTAGTATGGATGATATAGAAATATGATCATACTATCAAATTAAGACATTAAGAGACTTGAGGAATAAAAACATTGCACACTCGTCTCGGACAAGTGGGAGATTGAAGGATTTATGTCCTCGACTTAAATGCAATTACTAATATATATTGGATCGATTATAGAGATAATAAGTTCGTTATATTGGGTCGTCTATACGTCTTGCTAGAGAAAGCTATAGAACTTCGGATTAGTAAATAAATAAACCCGAAGCCCAATGTAACGGATCCTACAAGGTCACACATTAAACTTGGATCAACAAAAGAAACCTAGAGCCCAAGAGGGCCCTAGGGTGGCCGGCCAAGAAGAGGAAAAGGGAGAGAAATCTGACCTAAATACTTTTATATATTTGGGTTAGGCAGAAAAGAAAACAGTCAGTTTATTCTCTTATTATTTTCTCTCTCCTATTCTCTCTCTTCAAAAGTCACGTTATACTCCAAAAACAAAGAAGAAGTTTTCTTCCTTTCCAACTAGCATTGGTGGAGTGTTGATCTGGGTTGGTGGACTAAGTAGAGGAATCACATCTGAGATTCTCAATCCGGGTTATTCAAGCTTTGTGGAAATCACGCTACAAAGGTTATTTCTAAACTTGTATGTGATCCTTAATTGTATATGCATGTGATCCTGATTTAAGTGCTTATGAATTTGATTCATGAAATTCCGCTTTATAGTACTTATAAATTCCTACACTAGTACCTACCAAAACAAAAATATTGTAATAAGATGTTTTTTTAATACCAATTTCGATCGTTGACCTTGTTTTACGTTTGACCTTCTGTCTTTTAGCATTCCCCCCTCCATTTTCACCCAAAATTTTTGTTCCTCTTTTAAGTTAATGTATAAATGTGGATGTTTGGAAATTTTAGTGAAAACAAACTAAAAAAAAAACCAAAAGTGAAAAGATCAACGTCAAAAAAGTTTGTCAATAGTCGGAATGTGGTATAAAGGTAGCTCCTTACAACATTTTATTACTACTTTGAGCTATGTGTCAAATTGTCACTTATTGTGAAATTTTTGTAAAAGGAAGATATATCACTTGTTAAAAGACAGAGGGAGTATATACTCGGCTATTTGGTAGAAAGATTTTATCATGTGGGATGTTAATCAGAACTACTTTTTTACATTTTCAAAATAGTAGTAGTATCTACTTTTCATACTTAAACAAGAAAAGAAGTAATAATGAAGTATGCATGATGTAATATATTCTTTTCTAATAGGTAACAGAAGAAAAGAACTTGCACTTTACAAAACATGGAGGCATGGTTTGTGATCATTGTAACAGCATTCATTGCTGCTGTGCTGAAGGCTTTGATATTGTCGAAATCCAATTCAAGTATTCCTCCAGGACCTAGAGGTTTCCCCATCATCAGTCGCATCCAATGGCTTAGAAATCCGTCCACAGAAATGGAAGTTTGGGCCTATTGTCACCATACCTACTGGTCGATTTCCTTTCATCTATATTTCCAGCCGTTCCTTGGCTTACCAAGCCTTGGTACACAATGGGGCTGTATTTGTTGACCGCCCTAAGCCACTCCCTACATCTAAGTTTATGACCAGAAATCAGCACAGTATAACTTCAGCAAGTTATGGGCCTAATTGGCGACTCTTTAGACGAAATCTGACTGCTCAAATTCTCCACCCTTCCAAGGCTAAGTATTTCTGCCATGCCCGGAAATGGGCTCTCGAAATCCTCATCAACCGTCTAACGGTTGATCATGGTAACACTATCAAGGTGATGGATCACTTTCGGTTTGCCATATTCTGTTTGCTCGTTTTTATGTGCTTCGGAGATAAGCTAGACGAATCCCAGATCAAAGAGATTGAATCAATTCAACACCGATCACTGACATCTATCAAACGCTTTTCAATACTCAACGTGTGGCCTTGGTTGACTCGGATTCTGCTCCACAGTCGGTGGAATGAAATGTTCGAATTGAGGAAGAAACAAGAAGATCTGTTAATTCCGAAGATTAGAGCAAGACAGGAAAAGGATACTAGAATCCCTGATGATCAGATTCACAATAGCAGTAGGTTAGTTACTTGTTATGTTGATAGCTTGTTGACACTGGAAATCCCAGAAATAGATAGCAAGAGAAAGCTAATTGAGGAGCAACTAGTGAGCTTTTGCTCTGAGTTTCTTAATGTTGGCACTAATACCACCTCAACAGCCTTGCAGTGGATTATGGCCAATCTTGTCAAGTACTCGGAAATTCAGGCTAAGCTTTACGGGGAAATCAAAGAAGTTGTTGGACAACAAGCTGCAGAAGTTGCAGAAGATGAACTGTCAAAGATGCCTTATCTTAAGGCTCTAGTATTAGAGGGACTGAGATGACACCCCCTGGTCATTTTGTTCTACCACACGCTGTTACCCATGAGACAGAGTTGGGCGGGTATATGATTCCCAAAAACGCTGTCATAAATTTCATGGTTGCTGATATAAATTTGAATCCTGGGGTATGGGAGAATCCAATGCAATTCAAACCTGAAAGATTCTTAACAACAGAGGGGAGCTATGAAGAATTTGATCTTACAGGAAGCCGGGAAATTAAGATGATGCCTTTTGGTGCAGGTAGGCGGATTTGTCCAGGACTCGGCTTGGCCATACTTCATCTAGAGTATTATGTGGCTAATCTAGTTTGGAGCTTTGAATGGAATGATGTGGATGGATATGAAGTGGATTTATTTGAGAAGCAGGAATTTACTACTGTGATGAAGTACCCACTCAATGTTCATCTTTCTCCTAGGCATAAATAAGTATAAAGCCCTTTCTTTTACCGTATTATCTTACTTTATCTTGCTTAATACAAATCTATGTGAATGGAACAGTAATTTGCATTTTTGCAACATGGTAATATGTCTTGACCTTAGCTGTACAGTTTCATGTCCTTGCCACATTAATCATATTACAATCTCATTAGAGCATAGATTTCGTTGCTAGAATACCCCGTCCACAAGAGGTTAACATGTTATATATATATATATTCCCCTCCGTCCCATTTTATAGTTTCCATTTCATTTTGGACACGGGAATAACGAAAATAATTATTATGGTGTAGATGCATAGAGAGTTGTCTTCTTTGGCATTATTAATATTGTCATCAAAAAATGAATAAGAATGGGAACATCAAATAGGCGGGATGTGAAAAGAGGAGAAAGAGAATATAATATGCCTTTTGTTTTAGCCAGCTAATGAGATTGAGGGAGCATTAGATGAAAGTGTCAAAATTCATGTGAAAAAGGAGGAGCGAGAGTAAACAATAATGTTCTAATATAAAGACAAGGCAAAATGATAATTACATTTTTGATACCCAAAAATCCAAAATGGAATACGATAACTATAAAATGGGACAAAGGGAGTATAATATATGTCGGGTTCTCAGGTGGTGGATGCTTGAGAGTTGAAGCTCTTTAAAAAATAAACATATACGCTAGTTAAAGCTTGTTACTCCCTTCGTCACCTTTTTGTGTGCTTGATATAGAGGTGAATTTATAGCTAACAACATAGATCCTACTCGTTAACCAGACGTGAAATACACGGCCAGGAACCCGTTTTTCACCTGAAGGTGACAACCTGAAATAGAATCGAAACCCAAATATACCCGACACAAACCAACATGGTTGGAATCGACCCGATGTTGATCAGGCTCATCAAACTTGTACCCAACCCGAACCCAAAATTGACCCGATCTAGAATTACCAGACCTATACTTGACTCGTATGACCCTTTTGCCTTGTGAATTGATGACAGAAAAGTCACTAGTGGAAAAAACCTTATCCGTCACTTAATAACAGATTCGTTTTTACAAAACCGCATCAGAAAATCAATTAAAGAAATAGGAAGGAAAGCTGGGAGGAAAATCTGATGTGGTCGTTTTGTGAACCGCATCAGATTAAAAAACTTATGCGATTTTTTAAAAATCTGATACGTTTTCTAGGTCAGCATCAGATTTTCTTTTTTTTTTTATAAAGAAAAAACGAACCCTGGCCCAGTCCTTATGGCGCATTACCTTCCCTTATAACCCCAACCCACATAACAAATTTCCTTCTTTCATAACCCTACCCCCTTCCTCTTTATGTTTGCTCCTCAATCCCCCATCATCCTATGCTCCAAAACCCTACCCTTTTCTCCACATGAACCCTAAATCGCTAAAGAAGGCGACGACGACGGCGAACAAAATGACGACGGCGAATCTTGCATCGTATGGATATCCCTCTCACCCTCAACTAATCACGGTGTTTCATCGCTCTTCCTTTTCCCTCTCTATCCTTCCTCACACATGCGGCTGAAGAACCCCGCCACAAACGCCCCCACCTCAGTCCTCTCACAAACGCCACTACCTCAGTCCACCTCTCTATCTCCTCTCTACTCATCCCTCACGAACGAAGAATGGAACGAAGAAGTGAAGGACGAAAACGAAGATTTGCGAAGATTTGAGATTTCGTCTCCTCTCACAATATTCGTCGATTGTGATTCCATATATGAGGTTTTTTGTTTTTTTTAATTTAGTTGTAATTTCATATCTCATTGTAATTTTTTCGATTTTTTCTATTTTTTTTGATCTTAAGTCCTCTTTTAATTTTCGTTTTTAATCCGAAATTATTAATTTGTTTGTTTTAGTTTTTAGGAGTTAATTTAGGGATCTGAAGTTCTTTTTTTTTTTTTATTATAGATTTGTTCGTTTTATTAATTTTTTGTATTTTAGTTTGTTTTCACTCGCGATTAGTTTGTTTTATTAATTTTATGTATTTTAGATTTGTTCGTTTTTTAGTTTTTTAATTTTCTGTATTTTATTAATCTGTATTTTAGGTTTGTTCGTTTTTTAATTTTTTTAATTTTCTGTATTTTAATTTTCTATATTTTAAATTTTTTCGTATATAATTTTAAGGATTCTTTTGTTATTGTGAATATATAATTTTCTGTATTTTTGATTTTCTGTATTTCATTAATTTTATATATTTTAGATTTGTTCATTTAACTGATGCAGTTTTCCTTAAGAACCGCATCTAGTAAATCATTTACTGATCCGCTTTTTGACCGAATCAGTAAATTAATTGGAACTGCTGCGAGCCCATCTGATGCGGACCAAAACCGCATCAGATGGGCTTTTTTCCACTAGTGAGTGGTGGGACTAAATGTACTTAGGTTATGTTCAGTTGATCTTGTTTTCACTTAGTTCAAATCAAATCACATTAGGTCAGATCAAGTCAGATGAAATCATACCAGTTCGATCAGTCATGCTTATGTTTAAAAACTTACCATTGTTATTATTTTCGTTGTTATTATTGTTATTGGTTTGATGATTATTATGATTGTTAGTGTTACTAATGCTATAACGATGATTATAATTATTGTTAATGTTACTATACAACTACTACTACTATTACTACTGCTACTACTATTATTATTATTATTATTATTAGTATTAGTACTATTATTATTAGTATTACTTTACACGATTACTATTACTATTAATACTAATATTTACAAGTACATTTGTTCAAAAGGATTATTATTATTATTATTATTATTATTATTATTATTATTATTATTATTATTATTATTATTACTACTACTACTACTACTATTACTATTACTATTACTATTACTATTACTATTAGTATTATTATTACTAGTAGTATTACTTTACACGATTACTATTACTATTAATACTACTATTTACAAGTACATTTGTTCAAAAGGATTATTATTGTTGTTGTTGTTGTCGTCGTCGTCATCGTTGTTGTTGTTGTTTTTGTTGTAGTAGTAGTAGTAGTTATTAATTATTAATATTGGTAGCTATTAATAATGTCCTTGTTATGATTATATTGTCATTGTTATCAATATTTCCAGCTATTTTTTGTTAAGAAAATATAAAATTTTAAAGTCATGTGTTAAGAACATAAGATTGGCTGAAAAATAAGAAGTATATAAAAACATGATAGCTCATTTTCATAACAAAGAAACTATTAAGTTCATATTACAATTAAAAATAAGCTAAGTGCGAGGCACAAGTTATTTTTCATATTAAATTTAGATCTGGTACACCTCTCCCTAATGAATTCCAAATCCACTTAGCTATTTTTATCTATACCTTATCCATTTATTTCTTGTGTAAGTCGTTGAACAAATCACAATTTGCTCCACTTGGTGCAACATTTACAATCCTTTAAATTGACATATCTAACTCATACAATTGAATGAAATTTTAAAGTGTGAATGCATAAACCATAATAGTCAATTGATATGGACGTCCATGTTCTTCATGTTTGACAATATTTTCCATCTCTTTCAAAGTGTTCCTATTGGTGCAAAATCAGTTTGTTGACCTTGCAAACAAGTCAACGCACATACAATAGTTTGATACTGAATGCCACGAGAGGCTTAGTCCCTGAGGTTACCAGTTTTAATTAGATAAAACCTTGTTAATGTATTTTATTGTAATTTAATTAATGATTAAACTATAATGCCTATTAAATTCAGGCGAAATGCAATAAATAGCGCAAGCAATAATTAATTTTTTAATTAAAGCAAAACACTCCCATACATACCATAAATTTTAAGAAAGATTTTACGACACATAAAAGGATAAGCCTGGCTGGACAACTAAAGAGAAACCACGAAAGCAATTACCTCCATGGTTTTTTGCTTTAATCGGAGAACTACATAACTTAGCGCCAGAACATGTTCTAAGTCTAAGGAACTAAACTATAACTGTAGAAGGGGGTTGGCTAGACTAAGGATAAGCTAGCTACGCTAAGAAGAGAGTAAATGCAAGTTGTTGTGCAATGTTCGTTGTCCTCTACTTCATGATCGTTCCTCTGTTTATAGAGAAACGTGTTATGTAACTTCCGTGCTGACTTGGAGGGAAATTTTTTTAATCATCTTTGATTCAAATCTCAACCGTCTTCTGGCGCTAAATAACTGTAGCGTTGCACGCTCTTCCTTATGTGGATCTGTCTCATGATTGGTTTTTTATCCATCTGTACTTTTATTATTCTTGACTTTCATCTCCTGATGGTCTTGACGGTCTTATTCTGTTGACTTCGTCCAATGGCATTTATGCTATAGTTGGGCCTTCATATTAAGGCAAAATTAAAAACCTTTTGAGGTCTAATACAATGTACCATAATAAATGCTACCGTACATCTAAAAATGGTAGTAACAAATTGCCCTTCTGATTTGTGGACTGATGTGCTGAGCACCGACAAATTATGAGCAGAGAAGGACTTTCAATGGTTATAGCCAATATCATTCATTAGTATTCTAAATGTGACTCCCTCCATTGTTCTAAGGTAGTCGATGAACCTTCTTTTAGGATGACTGAATTTGGTTGAGAAGAATAACCTTTCGTGTATTCTTTTAGCTTTCTTTCTAGCCATTGTGAATACCATTAAAAAAGTTTCTAAAATGCGAACTTGTAGGAGTTTTTGGTGATAACCAACAAGGACTTACATCATAGGTCATGATATCGTACCAAATTTGACATGCACATTTATATTGTACTACATCTCTTGATGATGGCCCCTCACCATTCTATAGATTTTTATTTTCTTTGTAGTTCCCTTGACAAAGAGTTTCTTTAGATATCTCCAAGACATGTTACGTTTCCATATTTCTTCCTTAATGACTTTGTCCCATAAAACGCAAACCAGAGGAGATGTAACCCGATCAATCCTTTCGAGTTTAAGAAATATCCATTTTTGTACGAGATCGAAATTGGACCCTATTTGGAAGGCCTTAGATCCTCTTTTATTTTTCGAATCCTGTTGTATGATAAGATTATCTCTAAAATATTTTTGAATAAAAGAAACCCATTATGTGGATTCATTATTAATAAATTCATCTTTATCTCTAGATAATTATGACATTTAATGCCTTGTGATGATTTGGACATCTTAATGGATATGACATGTGTTCTAGAGCAGATTGACGAAAAACGGGAAGATTTGTGTGATCCATTTTGATTTTAAGTTTTGAATCTTTTAGAACCCCCCCCCCCCCACACACACATATATATATAGACCTTGATGCCTTAACCATCCGATAATTTCCCTTAATTGTCTAATTTCATGGGAACATTTAAGTAGTATAAGTATTAAATGGACATGTGTTTATTTTTACCCCACTTTGGTGAACCAAAAACTGATGTTAAAGCAATTGAATCATTGAAAATATATTTAATAAAATTACCATTAAAGGCAATTTCATTACATTTATATTATGATTTATCTTTATAATATAAGATCATTAATAACATTTTAATTGAAAATACTTGGATCTAGAGACAACATTTGGAAGTGATCCCTACACATTGTCTCTACCATAGCCTTGTATTTGTCGGTTTCTAACCCGAGCCCTGCACTTCTCCTGATAACTGCAAGATAGTTACCCTCTTTAGGGGAGTTATTGAACCTTGCATCGAAGATGGATGATGGGTTTTAAAATATACCGCAAGTGCACGGTGTCTGTTTAGCAGAAACTGGCAAATACGGGTCAATCCACAGGGAGAGGAGTTATACAGATTTATGCTCAATTATTTAACTAATTCAAGAGAGAAAATTAATTGAAATATTAATAACTAAACTAGAGTAAACTAGAACACAAAATGATATAAGTTTATCAAATAATTAAAAACCTAGGGCAATTGATCGGTCCACCGTGCTTATACTAATCTAATCACTACAATATAGTTCAAAAATACTTGGATTGAGGTTTGAATAAATAGAATCCTTAGTCAGGCATTAACAACTCTTAGATTATCATATGCCAGTACGGTCGCTCAACATAATCAAAGCTACCTATTGTAACAAGCCTCTAATGAATACGATCTTTCGATTCTAATTCTTATTATCTAAACATAACTCATGATATTGCGCAATTATATGAATTAAACAACCATAACAAATCAACAGGAATTATTCTAATACAATCCAAATATCGAAGAACATCAAACCATAATAAAAAAGGTATAAACATGGCTTCCCTTTCTAAGCCCTAGAAATAGACTACTCACTCATGATAATAATGAACTCAATAAACATAATCAAAGTAAAAGAATTCATTAAATCAAACAAAGTAAAGATGAATACCGAATGCTTGAGAAATAATGGAACTGAAATCAACGATCTCTATAATCTTCAAAGGTAAAAGTTCATACAAAGCTAGAGAGAGAAAAACTAAGTGTTTAGCCCTAAAAACGTAGAAAATAAGATAGTCTAATCGAAAATACTAAAAACCTATTTATACTTTTTACAAAACTGGCTAAAAAAAGGCAAAATAACTCGTCCCGAGAAACCACCCGGTCGGGCGCCGGTGATTGAGAGTTACGACAGAAAAGCAAAATCCAGCCTGGTCGGGTGCGTAAGCGATTTTCTCCATTTGGTTGCTGGTTGGCCGGGCGAAGTGAGTATGCTAGCAGCTCAAGTTTCGTGACTCGCCCGGTCGGGCCGAACCGCCCGGTCGGGCCGAACCGCCCGGTCGACCGGGTGGATGTGTTTTCTTATCCATTTTCCGTGCAATCCAACCGAATCGCTCGTGCAATCATCCGGATACTCCTTGGACATTGTGTGACCATTGGACTCTCGTGTCGCGACTTAAATAAAGGCATCAAATACCTAATTTGCATCAAAACATGCAACACACGAAAAGAACTCCAAACGCATCAAATCCACAAGAAAAGAGCTCAAATCGACTATCAAAACTAAGGGGATTGGAGTAAATAATCAATAAATAATAAACACATCAATATCCCCCAAGCTAACCTTTTGCTTGTCCCTAGGCAAAACCATGAAATGAACATGAATATGATTGCTTCACCCTTTTATCTATGAAAACAGAGATAATTTTTTTTATAAGGCTCATAAATCATTCCAGCAGGCACACTTCAAGTTCAACTGTTCAGATTACTCTATTCACCAATCGCCCAAATACTCTATTCACCAATCTCAACATTTTTGTGGCAGGCAAAAGATGTGCCCGATCACTCACCATCCCAACCATAACAACCCTTCCCACTCACTCTCTCATGTGTCTAGAAAGGTAATAATGCCACTCATCCTAAACATGTCGACTCAAGTAGCGAACATACTCTTTAACCTTGACAAACTGAATCCACATCAATCCAATAAACAATGTAAGCACAAGCTCAAGAGGACTTTTTCAGGGTTGTAATGGGGCTTAGGTAAGGGTAGGGAATATGTATAGAAAATCTGGTGGAAAACCCCAAGAATGGGGGAGCAAAAGTCACTAGAAGCATCAACCAAAACATAGCCAATAACAATGTCCCAATTCTATGAATCAACAAAATTTTCAATAAACCCATCCTTGAAGCAATGTGATGAATTTTTTTCTTTGCAAGCAATTGTGAAGGAAATAATTTTTAACTTTTTGTTCATTTTTTCAATCTTTCTTTTCTTTTTCTTTGCATCTTTTCGATCCAACAATCACATGTATTTCACAGCAATTGTGAAGGAAATAATTTTCTTTTTTTCAAACTTTGAACCTTACAAAATATAATAATCTCCATCCAAAGTAACTCATAAAAACCATCTCAGATACTAACTTAGACAGATGCTCCCCCAAGCTAAGCTTGGGATTAATAAGGGCCCTAGGCATGTAATGAGGTTTAGTAACATGAAATAGTCATTAGGCTCAGTGGGGCTAATGAGGGTAATAGTATATCGAAAAAAATCACTCTGAGGCTCGAGAATCAGACAAAAGAACGCCTCTATCACAACAATTGTCACAAGTCATCAGATATCAATAAGTACGTTGTCAAAGTCAAGATCAGTCAGCTAATGAGGAACTAACACACAAGAAACGGAATGGATATAGAAATAAATCCATTGGCAAGAATGAATCCTCAAAGTCTAACCAATTCAAGTATGCAGTCAAGATAAGCGCGTTATCATCAAAACTCACTTAAGGTCAGGGAATTTAAAGTTCACATTCCAGCATCACAATCTCAAGTCCCCATCTATCCAGATAAAGAGCCTAAATACACTTTCAAAGAACATCATGGGGCACAGGGAAGCAATCACACCAATTCAGTCAAATCGTTTTTTGGTATTTTTTCAACAATATTTGATTTTTTTTAGGAAAGCAATGAAACTAAACCACGAAAAGCAACCTAACTAAAATGACTACCCTAAAAGGCAATAAAAAGGGAAAGGGTGTACTTACGGAAAATCTCCCCCCAAGCTGAACTCGGCAATGACCTCATTGCAGCAAGAGGGAAAGAGAGGACTCATATGTCATCATCAGACATATCAGTAGTAAAACCGCCACCAGAAGTACCTGCAGCACCAAAAATAGCATGGCCAGAAGTACCCTCCCCAACATGGTCAGTGGGGTCAAGAACATGTGGCGTATACCAAGAGGGATGGGTGGCATCATGGGCAATAAGCCCCTGGTGGTAGTAGTCATGATAGATGGGGTAGAGGGCGTGGCACATGTCGAACTCCATGGTGGTCAACCGTGTGTCCAGGGTGGTCAGGTGGGTCTGAATAATGGCCTGACCAAGCTCAAGACGGCCCATCTTTGAAGTAAGGAATTGGTGTCCCTGCTCAATGCGGGTAAGGGAGGCCATCAAAGGATCTACAAGTGCGGAGGAAGAGGCTTCCCCAGCGGACTGCCTATGGTTGGTCCTCAGAGGTCGTCTGGCAATGGGCTCCTGACCCCGCAAGGGAAGTAGGTACAAACCTACACCAGGTTCAAGGCGAGTCTAGGCACGGTCAGGAAGAAGGATAGACTCCTTCTTGGCAATGTACCACCTAAACTTATTGGCCAATTGGGCAGTTATCCACTTGGCATTGATCATATAATCGATGCCAATCTCTGCACATGAACAGCGATAGCGGTAATGACGCCACCTAAAATAATTGGTTGCCCCCTAACACTACCATCTTCAAACGTGGAAGGCAAACTAGTTGCAGTCCGTTTTAGCTCGGACACAAATAAGTAGGGGAGGTACAAAGAATAGTCGAACTAGGAAAACAGATAACTCCCTATATATTAGAAAAATCTCATGTTTTTTACAGGAGTGGGGCCCAGCACACCCAAAAAGTGTGAATGCCAAAAATCGCAGCAAGTAGCGAAGACAGGGAAAATGTAAATGGTCAGGGGACATGTGTTGGGTGTTCACTTCCTCCTCTCCCATAAATGCGGTCCACAATGTATTTATGCGAATGGGGGGGGGGGGGGGGACGATGGTCCTCAGTTATGGATAGGCCAAAAATAGCAGCTAATTGACCTACGGTGGGTTCCCGATCCTCATTCATGAGGCGAAAATGAAGAAACTGATTTTTGTTCCCTACTTCTAGGGAACTCAGGAATTCAAGTGTTAGATGCCTATAGGTCCAAAAGAACATGCCAAACATAGTTCCTAATCCTAGTTTCTCAAATAAATTCTTAATATCATCAAATATACCCAAAGTATGCAAAGACTGTGAATCAATAAAACGAGTGGGGATTATGTTCCGAAATTTCAACTTTTGAAACTTTTGTTTTTGCTTTAAAGATGTAAAAATTACCTCAGGAAAAGTTGAATCCGATGAAATTTGGTTGCTTGATTATCCTCTTGTGCTTTGCCTCCTCTTGCTTGGCCTTGACATGGTGAAAGTTATGTGAGAAGGTGAATTGAAGTGAGAGGGAGAAAAGATGGAAAAATTCTGAATTTATTTGTGAGAAAGAAGAAGAAAAGGAAAGAGGGTGGAGATAATTTGGAGGAGAAGATGAAATTTGTGAGTGAAGAAAGGTAGGAGAAGGAGGAGATATGAAGGTAGTGAGGAGAGAGAAAGCGACGGTTTGGAGAGGATGAAGAATTGAGAGAACATGAAAAGAAAGAATGAAGAGGAGGGTGAAAAGAGGCGCACAAATAGTCTGTCGGGGATTCCACCCGGTCGACCGGGCGAATATTTTTTTCTTGTTTTCTCGCCACGTTGGGCTTCCGCAAGTAAAGACACTCCGTCCGGTCGACCGGGCAAAAACCGTCCTGTTGGGCGATTTCTGAACTCCAGTCAACTTTTTCGCCCAGTTGACCGGGCACCAAAACCCTAATTTTGCTTCCTTGCCCGGTTAACCGGGCGAAAATTACGTTACTCTGTTTCATCGACTTTTTTCATTCTGTTTTGAAATGGTTACGACCCCGATCGGGTGAACTCGCCCGGTGGACCGGGCGGATTCATTTCTCGCTATTTTTCCGTCAAAATTTCCCATGTTATGAGATTTGCCCCCTGCACACACTAAACTTGTCCAAATATCAGTACACTCTCCCTCACCTCTCTAAAACAATAACAAAAAGATGAATTTCAAAAAGAAATAATCTAAACTAACAAAGAAGAAGAGAAAAGACGAGTTTCCTCCCACAAAGCGCTGGTTTAGATGGTCCAGCACGACCGTAGTACCTTTGATTTCAAAATCAGGGAATGTCTAAGTACATAACCTCCACTTGGCCTATGAAATCTCCCTCATGGTACAGTTTCAGACGCTACCCATTCACTTTAAACTTCGTCCCAGCTGTATTAGCAACTTCAATAGCTCCATGTGCTTTCACGTCAGTGACAACAAAAGGTCCAGACCATTTTGACTTAAGCTTTCTAGGGAAGAGCCTTAGTCTAGAGTTTTATAATAGAACTTGCTCACCAATATGAAACTCCCGCTTCACAATCATCTTGTCATGAAATCTCTTTGTTTGCTCCTTGTAAAGTTTGTGGTTTTCATATGCTTCTAGTCGAAGCTCATCTAACTCATTCGATTGAAGAAGTCTTGCCTCCGCTGCAGCCTTCAAATCCAGGTACATTTCTTAAACTACCCAAGCTGAGAGATACTCCATTTCAACTGGTAAATGACAAGCTTTGCCATAACTGAACGTCGTCTTCTCTTGATCGGCTCGGTGAATGGGAATCTGAAAGAAACCTGAATATCCATCAAAATAACGAAAAAGGTTAAGTTTTGCTAATATTTCTAAAATCTGATCAATAAAAGGGAGATGAAAATGATCTTTCAAAGTGGCTGCATTTAATCTGCGATAATCAATACACATCCGCCAACTTGTAACAGTAGGTGTAGGAATTAGTTCATCCCTATCATTCTTAACAACAGTAGTCTCCCCCTTTTTAGGAACAACTTGAACTAGGTTAACCCACTTAGAATATGAGATGGGATAGATGATGCCCGTGTCAAGTAGTTTCATAATTTCCTTTTCCACAACCTCTTGCATATTAGGATTCAAACGTCTTTGGGGTTGTATGCAAGGGCAGTGATTTTCTTCCAAGTTTATTCTATGCATGCAAAAATCAGGACTAATGCCCTTTAGATCATTAATACTATACCCAATAGCATTCTTGTCCATGCAAAGCACTGAAAGAAGTTGTGAAAGCTGGCTATCTGTGAGTTTAGTACTGACAATCACTAGGCAACCCTCAGCATCATCAAGAAATGAATATTTGAGGTGAAAAGGTAAAGGTTTAAGTTCTAACTTCTTTACCTGCGGTTCGGAAGTAGAGAAAGTAGTCTCCATTACCTTGCAATCTGCTACCTTATCAACCTCAAGGTCCTCATTCAGATCAAGACTTGTCTCCAATAATTCATCTAACAAAAATTGTGAAAATCTAACTCCGGAGATCTCATCGAGTATGTCAATCCTGCAACATGTGTTCTCAAGCACAAGAGACTTAATAGCATTGGGTTAACTTAAAAGTAACAGTATAGTGGTAAGTATTCCCGCCTGTCACGCGGGTGACCCGAGTTCGATCCCTAGCAACGGCACCAAAAACTTGATAGGTTTAAAATATACCGCAAGTGCACGGTGTCTGTTTTGCAGAAACTGGCAAATGCAGGTCGATCCACAGGGAGAGGAGTTCTACAGATTTATGCTCAATTATTTAACTACTTCAAGAGAGAAAATTAATTGAAAAATTAATAACTAAACTAGAGTAAACTAGAACACAAAATGATATAAGTATATCAAATAATTAAAAACCTAGGGCAATTGATTGGTCCACCATGCTTATACTAATCTAATCACTACAATATAGTTCAACAATTCTTGGATTGAGGTTCGAATAAATAGAGTATTTCGTTAATCCTTGGTCAGGCAATAACAACTCTTAGATTAACATATGCCAGTGTGGTTGCTCAACATAAACAAAGTTACCTACTGTAACAAGCCTCTAATGAATACGATCTTTGGATTCTAATTCTTATTAGCTAAACATAACTCATGATATTGCTCAATTACATGAACTAAACAATCATAACAAATCAACAAGATTTATTCTAATTCAATCCAAATATCGAAGAACATCAGATGAATACGATCTTTCGATTCTAATTCTTAATACCTAAACATAACTCATGATATTGCTCAATTACATGAACTAAACAAGCATAACAAATCAACAGGATTTATTCTAATTCAATCCAAATATCGAAGAACATCAAACCACAATAAAAAAGGTATAAACATGACTGCCCTTTCTATGCCCTAGAAATAGACTACTCACTCATGATAATAATAAACTCAATAAACATAATCAAAGTAAAAGAATTCATTAAATCAAACAAAGTAAAGATGAACACCGAATGATTGAGGAATAATGGAAACGAAATCAACGATCTCTATAATTATCAAAGGTAAAAGTTCATACAAAGCTAGAGAGAGAAAAACTAAGTGTTTAGCCCTAAAAACATAGAAAATAAGATAGTCTAATCGAAAATACTAAAAACCTATTTATACTTTTTATAAACCGGCTAAAAAAAGGCAAAATAACCCGTCCCGAGAAACCGCCCGGTCGGAAGACGGTGATTGAGAGTTACGATAGAAAAGCAAAATCCATCGGGTCAACCGGGAGAGCCCGTCTGGTCGGGCGCATAAGAGATTTTCTCCATTTGGTCGCCCGGTTGGCCGGGCGAAGTAAGTATGCTAGCAGCTCAAGTTTCGTGACTCGCCCTGTCGAGCCAAACCGCCCGGTCGATTGGGTGGATGTGTTTTCTCGCCCATTTTCCGTGCAATCCAACCGAATCGCTCGTGCAATCATCCAAATACTCCTTAGACATTGTGTGACCATTGGACTCCCGTGTCGCGACTTAAATAATGGCATCAAATGCCTAATCTACATCAAAACATGCAACACACGAAAAGAACTCCAAACGCATTAAATCCACAAGAAACGAGCTCAAAAGAGCTCAAATCGACTATCAAAACTAAGGGGATCGGAGTAAATAATCGATAAATAATAAACACATCAATGGTCCTCTGATATGTATTGTCCCAAGCATACCTCCTATTGATCAACACGACATACATCCATGAAAAGAAGTTTTCTTGGATCAACAGCTCCTACAGTTTGCACGTGCACTTAAGGGCACCATCCTCCCCCGACTCTCGTCTTGGCCCTCTTCTATCCGCACCAATTTGAGGAAGGGCTCAATGCAACAAAGAGTTAGACTCTTGGCGTAGACCCAATTCATCCTTTGAGCCCTTGGGAAATTTAAGATAGTGGAAACCTCTTTTCCCCACTTCTTACAAACTATTAGCAGTTCGTCTTGTGATTGTGATTTCACGTCCAATTTGGGCCATACGTGGGTAGACAAGAGATCGATTTTGAACCAACTTTTGTAGCGCTTGATTCTTCCAGCCCAAGATCTCTTGGCCCCATTACAGGTTCATTGATGAGTGAGGATTTAATCTCACTCATGTACATATTTTGACAAGTTTTGCATGATAATTTTGAATTTAAATGCGCTTTCTCTATCTAATTACCTCTAGTGTTGCATGCTAAGTAGATAGGATTTCATGGCTTTTCCCTCCTCCCCTATGATCACTAACACTAATGTTTAGTGTGGATTTTTAAGGAGAAAAGAGCAAATAGGGCAGGAGAAGGTGCTCCTTGTAAAATAGGAGCGGGCGCTCTTCCAAGCTCTAATACATGGCAGAATGAGGCTGAAACTTAGAGCAAGGATGTAGCTACCGAGGAGCTGGAGCTCCTAGCATGGGGAACAGAAGAGCGGACACTTTCAAGGAAAAAGGAGTCGGCGCTCCTTTACGTGTTGAAGGATGTAGGAGAATATAGTAGTTTGGAGATACCAAGGAGCCCCCATTGAGCAAGTTCTCCTTGCGCGCATTTGATAGAGAGCGCGCCCTCCGTTATACAAAGGAGTGGGCGCTCCCCATTTGCTGGGCAGCCACCCTATTGGCAGTAGTGATGGAGCGACCCAAGAGCTTTCCATGAGGAATCGCTCCATCGCCTAACTTTGTTAAGAGCGGGCACTCCTATTTAACAAGGAGCGGGCGCTCCTTGTTAATTTCTCGACATTTTCTTCTTTAAACGCTGTTTTTAGCCCCGTTCTTCTATAAATACTCTATCCACTTAATGACGAATTAACTTTTATTCCATTAAATCATTTTTAGAGAGTTTTTAGCTTAATCTAGTGAGTGAAAGTGAAATCCTAGAAAGAGAAAGTAGATTTTCATGGTTTTGTAGTTTGGATTATGGTAAAAATTGTGGTTTTTATGCAAGATCTCTATTTTTTTCATGGTTTAAGTAATATCTCTTCTTCTCTCTACTTTTTATACTCTTATATTTTTGTTTATTTAAATTTTGTTTAGTTAGTTTAATCCATGTTGAGATTTTATTTCCTTAACTTAATCTTGTGTTAGATCTTATGTTGATTGATTTATTTTTCCCTTCTATTTATATTACTATGATGACTATGATGATTAGTGAGTAGTTAATTAGTTGGGGATTGGGGTGAAAATCCAATATTGATTGTATTAGGTGTTTGAATAAGAAGTTAGGAGTTTGATTGAGCTTCTTAATTGATCAATAGCATGATTATCATCTACCTGCATTCTAGTTGGTTACTTGGATGTTTGTTGATTGATGCCTTAGTCAAATTGTGAGAGGAGATTGAGGTTGACATTGATGCTATTTTCTTGCTTAATTGCTCATGAGAGTGAGATTTGAGTGAGGGTTTTGTAAATTGGTATTGTGCTTTTCCTTGGATATATGTTTGAGACCATGAAAGTGGCTTAAATGTGTGAAGTTTTATGTATCCTTGAGAGAGTGCTTAGAACTAATTAAGAGTCAGTAACCTCAATTAGTTGCTTGATTCTTACCCATAAACTTAACCCTTCGTATTACTTAAATCAGGATTGGATGGTGTTTAACGCCTTCTTCCAATGTTTTTATCAATAAATTTCTTGTCTAATCACTTAACGTCTTCCTAAGGTCTTAATTAATTAGTTGATTTAGTTCTTAGTTTAGCAAACCAAACATCTTGCTAAATCTTCGACTTAGCTTGCAACAATTAGCAACATCTGTGTTCTTCTTGCTATTCCTTGCGGATTTCGATTCTTACTTATCACTTTACCTAGTTTAGCGATTGAGTAAGGTTTTCTTTGACGATTAGGAGATTTGTAACGATCGAATTTCCCTTTGTCAAAATGGCGCCGCTGCCGGGGAGTAGCGTCTAGCATTAAAACGTTGTAATGTTGTGTGAGTCTAAGTCTTCTACTATTTTCATTTTATCTTCACTAGAAGAAAAGGGACGATTTGCATCCCCCCAAGTGTGTCGCACAACAAGGAAAACGACACAAAAGTCAAGGAGACATAATTTGCGTCGCATGCGAGCTAGTGTGCGACGCAAAACATCATTGCACAAGAACCAAATACGAGCTATATGCGTCGGAACCTCATGATGTACGACGCATATAGCTCAGATACAAGGATGTGCTTCGGACATTGAGGCCCATCCGACGCAAATTGCTGCATCCAGGTGACAACATTTGAGGCCTTATCTACGTCACATGTCTTTGCGGTGCGTTGCAAAAGGGTGATTTGTGTCGGACCCCTTGGCCCATCCGACGCAAATCACTTTTACCCACGCACGTATAACTTTTCATAACAGCAATATTTTTGAGCCCTAACATAAACTGGAAACGTATTACTTTCTCTTTCTCTCTCCTGCGACAAACTCACCCTCACCCTCACACTCACCGGCGCTTCCTCACCCTCGCCGGCTACCATCCCTTCTCCGATGAATTCACTCAACCCCTCTCACTCGATTTTTGTTGTTCTCAGATTGCACTCTCACTCGCTCTCTCTCTCTCTCTCATTCTCGGTCCTCACTTTCATTCTAACTCTTTCTCTGACTCACTCCCGGCTACCGCCCACTTCGCCGGCGAATCCTCGCAGCCGTCTCGCTGTTGGTGCCGACTCGCCATACACTCATTCTCCCACACTCATTTTCGGTCCAACTCGCCGCTGGTTTCTCTCTCACTCGCCGCCGGTGCCGCTGCCGACAGTGTATGTAATTGTTGTTGTTTTTTTTATGTATTAATTTACATTAATCATGTATTTTCAAGTTCCCTTAATTTTTTTAGGGGTTTCTTTGAATGATTTTAGTTTTAATTTTTTTTAAGGGGTTAAAATTAGAATTCAACACATGATAAACATGCGTGAAATCAATTTTGAGATTAAATTTAGGATGTTTGTAGTTTATAGTTTGTAGATTGTAGTTTATACTGCTTATGAATTTGTATAGTTTGTGTAGTGCTCTAAAATACTTCATTGCTAGCTAATATATAATTATATTCATCAATTTTGTATTGAATCAATTACTTGCATGTGTTTCTTGAATACTCACTTTAGAATTATTTGTTTCAATCATGAGTTAGAACTCGTAAATGCTCACTTTAGAATTTCAAACTTATATGAATTTATTATAGTTTCCTATTGACCTTGAATTTGTGAAAATTAGTGATATGTTATAGTGTGACGGTCCAGATTCATCTCTTTCAATGGTGTTGCAGCATTCTCTTACTTTGCCACTCCTTTACATTGTACTTCAGTTGCCTTCGCTCACGTCATTGCAACAAGTTCCTAGAAGAACAGAGAAGGCTCCAGTAATAGGTTGTAAAGAGAGTCTTTTGGCCTATTATATTGATAGAAGTATTGAGTCAAAATCCTTTGAGGTCAGGGTTTTTTTTTTTCTATTGGGCCTAGAAAGTTTTCCTTGTAAAAACCTTGTGTGCATTTTCTCTTTTATTCTAATTGATTTATATTCTGCAATTTAAAGTCGAAATTTTTTCCTCAACTACGATTTACGCCCCTCTTGTAGTTGGTCTTGTGTTCGTACTAGACTAACAAAAGTGAATAGCAATAAGCTTTAGACTTACGCATGTTTGAAGTGTTGGACTAGTATGCGTTGGAGTACATGGTGGTAGCGTCCCATGGATTCTCTTAGGACCGGATTAATCACTGTGTCCTACTTTATTTAATTAGTACCTCGATATCATTGGTTGCGGGAGTTCGGAGTCGCGTCCGTACTTCGTCTTCTAAGTTGAAGGCTGGTTTGGTTTGGACAACTCTATGAATTGCCTATTCAATTTAATTATAATTAACTTATTGGTTGGCGTCAAGTTCAATATAGTCAATCTAATATGTTATTATATTATTATTTATCTCTGTTTTAATGTTTATTATTAGTATCATGCTAGGTTTTATAGTTTATTTATTATGTAGTACTTAGCTTTGTTGATTATGTGTTTTTGTATATATCGATCATGGTTGTGTCTTATGGATCCTGTGATGACCCATTTGATGAGCAGTTTCTCAGGATCAATAAAGCATCGACCATTCCAGGTCTGAAGATGATGCATCATGGGTTCGAGTTTCATGGAGAGCTTGTGTTTAGTTTTAATACTTTTATAATTTGATTTTTAGTTATGGTTCGAATATTTGATTTTTGAGTTGGATGACTTTTGTTTTGGTTTGGAGTTGACTTTATGTTGACTAAGTTATTAAGTATTCAAAGTTTATTTATTTATTTTCATTGCAAAATTCTGAATAACTCGATACGTTATCACACTGGCGATAATGTTTTGATTATTCTCTTAGTTCTATAATACTTGTTTTCATTTCTCTGTCTTTACGTTCTTCAAACTCTCTCTAAAGTCATCAATGGATGACCTCAATCTTTTCTCCTTTCTTCCTCCCTAAACATGAAATTTAACATGGTATCAGAGCGGGACGAATCCTAGCTCAAATTCTTCCGCAAATTCTCTTCCAAATTCACAAAATTTCATCTTATTTTTCGCGATTTTTTCTGGGTTGCGATTTCTTGTTCGATTTCTTGCGGTTGATTCTTCGTTAATCAATTGATATGATTTCTTGTTCGATTTTTCGTTTATCAAATTGATTGTTCAGCAGGAATGATCCTAGCTTGTAAATTTCTCACAAATTCTTGTAGAAATCAAATCCCTTGTTTTCCCCAAATTTTAGGGTTTCTCGAATTTCTGGCGATTTTGGAATTAAATTTCTGGTTTCTTTTGCGTTTCGAACAATGGGTGTCATTTCTGGGTTTGTGTTGCAATTGCTAAATTCGGGGTTCGAGAATTTGGAAATTCTACCTGTGCGAAAATATTGATGTGTTGCGATTCTAGTTGAATTTCGCTCAATTGGGTTTCTGGGATGGATCATCTTCTTCCACATATTTACATATCCATCAAGAATTTGAGTTTGATTGAAGTTTTAAATCTAGAAATTTCTTCTGGAAAATTTTCATATTGATTAGATATGGTATTGAGCTGAGGTATTCTTCTTGCGTCAATTCTTGATTCAAGTTCCAATTCTTGATTCAAATTCAGTACATCATCTTCTTCTTTGATGAATGTTGTGCTGTTTGAGGACCTACTTCTTGATTGTTGCTCTGAGTTGTTAGTTGAGCACTTCATAATTGGATAATTGATTGAAGTATTTTGGAGTCTTATGTGGAAATTTGCTGGTGAATCAATTTGCAGACATACAACCTTTTCTAGGTTTGTTGGTGTGTATTGACTTTCTGATTGTTATTGATGATTGAAGTTGATATTGAGTTTGTAGTGTTGAAGTGTTGATGTTGTTGTGGTTCATAATGGTACGTCTTGTTGAGGATTAGTTGTGGTGAAATTTTTTATTTTTCTTATTTGCAGCTTCTTGATTCACTCTCTTTCACATTGATTCATTTCTCCCTGCCTCATTTTCTTTCATCATTTCTCTGTTTTGTTCAAAGATCCATAGTGATCTCTTTTGCTCAAAGCCTACTTTGTTAGGTTCTAAATTTGATAGTCTTATGACTTTAACCTCCAACCCATAGTGGTTATCTTCTTTGTTTTCCACCCATAGAGGTGTGTTTTGTGCCCATAGAGGCCTTGTTATATGCCCATTAGTGGCTTTGTTTGCCCATAGTTGGCTTTGTTATGCCCATAGTGGCTTGTTTTGATGCCCATAGAGGCTTGTTCTAATGCCCATAGTGGCTTGTTTTGACCCATAGATGGTCTTGTTTCGATCCATAGAGGTCATTTTCAAGCCCATTGAGGCGTTTCTTTGAGACCCGAAAGTGGTCATTTCATATTTCTCACAATTTTCTCATGTTAAATGTCTCTCATTCCCAAATTCGAAAACACATTCTTTTTCATTTTTCCATTCAAATTTGCTCAAATTCATTCTTTTATATCTTATTTGATTGGTGTTGGTTGTTTGGTATCTTCAAGCTTAGAATTTTTTTTTTTTCAAACCTTCTAAGCTTGAGGGGGGGAATATAGTGTTAGTTGGTGATCCATAGTGATCATTTTTCTTCTTTCCCATTCTTTTTCTATCTTTTATTTTTTCTATCTCAAATTGAAGTTGTGGTGTATGAAGTTTGATTGGTGGATGGTTATAATGGTGTGTAACTGTGTACGGAGGTTATGTAAAGAGTATTCAATGTGATAACAACATATATGTTTCTTCAGCACAGCAAGTTTGCACTTTTGTATGTTCATCACAAAAAGACAGCAAGCACATTCATTTGCAACTATTGGGTTCCTACACTACTTGTTCATGGTTGGTTCCGCTGGTGTTGTGGTTCAAATTGACTACTGATGCAAAGCTGGACGTCTTCATCTTCTCAGGCAGTATATACTCCATGAGTTCAAACTGAAAATGTTCCTCAACCATTTTCAGTTTGAGGGGGGGTGTTGGAGTTTAAGATTTAGTTAGTATTGTTAGTTAGTTTGTTAGATGTACATTAATTTGGTTACCTATTGTAATAAGTATAAATAGGTAGTTTGTAGTATTCTAACAACTTACTTTTACTCTTTACATCATAATAATACTTGTTTTCATTTCTCTGTCTTTACGTTCTTCAAACTCTCTCTAAAGTCATCAATGGATGACCTCAATCTTTTCTCCTTTCTTCCTCCCTAAACATGAAATTTAACACTATTAATTTTGACAAGTTGTTTTCTAAAATAAAATGCAAATGATTATTAATGAATGTAGTAAGAAACTACCTAGTACCTACCAAAACAAAAATGTTGTAATAAGAAGGATTTTTTTCTTATTACCGAATTTTGATCGTTGACCTTGTATTGCGTTTGACCTTTTGTCTTTTTTCACCCAAAATTTTTGTTACCCTTTTAAGTTAACGTATAAATGTGGATGCTTGGAAATTTTAGTGAAAACATACCAAAAAAAAAAAAAAAAAAAACTGGAAAAGTCGACGTCAGAAAAGTTTGTCAATGGTCGAATTTGGCGTAAAGGTAGCTCCTTACAACATTTTATTTGATTTAACATGTACTCAGTTTCATACGATATATTTTTCATACGATGTTTCTTCACAAAAAATTGTTTGTATAATGTAGTTTCTAACAAATATTGCTGAAAATATAATCATAAAACAAAGAAATATATAGAGATTGAAATATGGGACGACTTATGGAACCAATCTAATTTGAGTATTGGATAAAGTGAGTAGGTGACACAATCAGCAATGTAATGAACGAGAAGTATTCTTATACTTTGAGCTATGTGTATATACTCAATTATTTGGTAGTAAGATTTTATCATATGGGATGTTAATTAGAACTACTTTTTACATTTCCAAAATAGTAGTAGTATCTACTTTTCATACTCAAAGAAGAAAAGAAGTAATAATGTAGTATGCGTGATGTAATATGTTATTTTCTAACAGGTGACAGAAGAAAAGAACTTACACTATACAAAACATGGAGGCATGGTTTGTGATGATTGTAACAGCATTCATTGCTGCTGTGCTGAAGGCTTTGATATTGTCAAAATCCAAGTCAAGTATTCCTCCAGGACCTAGAGGTTTTCCCATCATCAGTCGCATCCAATGGGTTAGAAAACCGTCTACAGAAATGGAAGTAGTCCTCAGAAGACTTTGCTCCAAGTTTGGGCCTATTGTCACCATACCTACTGGTCGATTTCCTTTCATCTATATTTCCAGCCGTTCCTTGGCTTACCAAGCCTTGGTCCACAATGGGGCTGTATTTGCTGACCGCCCTAAGCCACTCCCTACATCTAAGTTAATGGCCAGTAATCAGCACAGTATAACTTCAGCAAGTTATGGGCCTAATTGGCGACTCTTTAGACGAAATCTGACTGCTCAAATTCTCCACCCTTCCAAGGCTAAGTACTTCTGTGATGCCCGGAAATGGGCTCTCGAAATCCTCATCAATCGTCTAACGGTTGATCATGGTAACACTGTCAAGGTGATGGATCACTTTCGGTTTGCCATGTTCTGTTTGCTCGTTTTTATGTGTTTCGGAGATAAGCTAGACGAATTCCAGATCAAAGAGATTGAAGCAATTCAACACCAATCACTGACATCTATCAAATACTTTTCAATACTCAACGTGTGGCCTTGGTTGACTCGAATTCTGCTCCACAGTCGGTGGAATGAATTGTTCGAATTGAGGAAGAAACAGGAAGATCTGTTAATTCCGAAGATTAGAGCAAGACAGGAAGAGGATACTAGAATCCCTGATGATCAGATTCACGATAGCAGTAGGTTAGTTACTTGCTATGTTGATAGCTTGTTGACACTGGAAATCCCAGAAATAGATAGCAAGAGAAAGCTAACTGAGGAGCAACTAGTGAGTTTTTGCTCTGAGTTTCTTAATGCTGGCACTGATACCACCTCAACAGCTTTACAGTGGATTATGGCCAATCTTGTCAAGTACCCGGAAATTCAGGCTAAGCTTTATGGGGAAATCAAAGAAGTTGTCGGAAAACAAGCTGCAGAAGTTGCAGAAGATGAACTATCAAAGATGCCTTATCTTAAAGCTCTAGTATTAGAGGGATTGAGACGACACCCCCCTGGTCATTTTGTTATACCACACACTGTTACCCATGAGACAGAGTTGGGCGGGTATACGATTCCCAAAAACGCTATCATAAATTTTATGGTTGCTGATATAAATTTGAATCCTGAGGTATGGGAGAATCCAATGCAATTCAAACCTGAAAGATTCTTAACAACAGAGGGGAGCTATGAAGAATTTGATCTTACAGGAAGCCGGGAAATTAAGATGATGCCTTTTGGTGCAGGTAGGCGGATTTGTCCAGGACTCAGCTTGGCCATACTTCATAAAGAAGTTCTTAGAACTTCATATGAGTTTCATTTCAATTAGAAAGAAACGAGAGAAAAGAATAGAGAGAGAAAGGAGAATAGGATTGTATTATGATTGTTGTTACATTATTACAGCATTGATTGATTTATATAGGACAATATAATGACCTGTCCTAACCAATCAGAAACAACCTTGGTTTTATACAACCAATCATAAGGAAGCTGACATGTACAATCCTATAACAAACTTCTAACTGATTCTAACTGAATAAGATCAGCATACAGTAGAAGACAAACAACCTAACTGATTTAGTTAATAGAATAGGTCAGTGAGCTATCAATGCATAGCTTCATTACCCCCCTTCAAGCTGCAGGAGGACTGAAGATCAGTCATACCAAGCTTGCTAGTAAGCTTGTCATGTTGAGGAGCAGATAAGGGCTTGGTGAGAATATCTGCCAGCTGGTCAGAAGTAGGAAGATAGGTTAATTCCAAGAGACCTTCAAGAACCTTCTCGCGTGTAAAATGACAGTCAAGATCTATGTGTTTGGTGCGCTCATGAAAGACAGGGTTCCTTCCAATATGAAGAGCACTTTGGTTGTCACAATTCAAAGTAACTGGAGTCAAGTTAAACACATCAAGCTCTTGGAGCAATCTGACTGTCCATGTAACCTCTGCTGCTGCTGCAGCCATAGCTCGATATTCAGCTTCACTGGAAGACCGGGAAATAGTGGATTGCTTTTTAGACTTCCAAGAGACTGGGGAGTTTCCAAGCAGCAAGATATAACCAGTGACAGACCGTCTGGTATCCACACAAGATGCCCAATCAGAATCAGAATAGGCTTGGAGTGTTAAGTGAGCTGTAGCCTTCAAGAGAATACCCTGCCCAAGGGTGAAAGCAAGGTACCGGAGAACATGGTGAAGAGCTTGAAAATGAGCAACCCTAGGCTGATGCATGAATTGACTCAAGGTTTGCACTGCAAAGGAAAGATCAGGCCTTGTGTGGGTCAAAAAATTTAATTTGCCAACCAAGGACCTATAGAGTTCTGGATTTGCATATGGTTCTCCATCTAAGGCTGTAAGTCTAGTGGTGGCAGAGAGAGGAGTTTTAGCTTTCTTAGAGACATCAAGCCCACAATCAACCAATAACTCTTTACTGAATTTCAGCTGTGTCATAATAATGCCAGCAGAAGAATGTGAAATTTCCATACCAAGGAAATAGTTGAGCAAGCCTAAGTCCTTAATACTGAATGTATCATGTAAATGCTTTTTGAGAAGAAGAATCTCATCCAAATGAGAACCAGTAAGTATAATGTCATCGACATAAACAGCCACAATGGTGATAAAGGAATGAGCTTTCTTCAGGAAAAGAGAATAGTCATTCTTGGACTGTGAATACCCTTGCTTCAACAATTCAGCATTTAACCTTGCAAACCACTGACGAGAAGCTTGCTTAAGTCCATAAAGGGACTTATTAAGCTTGCACACAAGCTGATTAGGATTAGAAAAGCCCTCAGGTGCTTTCATATAAACTTCCTCATGCAATGTGCCATGTAAAAATGCATTATTGATGTCCAGTTGATGCAAAGGCCATTGGTGAGAAGCTGCCACTGAAAGCAAACATCTGACTGTAGTCATCTTTATAACAGGAGAAAATGTCTCCTTGTAATCCAGCCCATATCTCTGAGTAAAACCCTTGGCTACAAGTCTAGCCTTCAACCTTTCAACTGACCCATCAGCTTTCAACTTGACTTTATAAACCCACTTGCAACCAATAGTTTTCTTGTGTTTAGGAAGAGGAACCATATCCCAAGTTTCATTTGCAACAAGTGCATCTATCTCCTTTTGCATTGCAGCTACCCAACCAGGATGTTGAGAGGCTTCCCAATAGTTCAAAGGTTCAGTAACATGAGCTGTGTTACTGATAAAAGCTTGAATAGCAGAAGGTAAATGGTGAAACTGGACAATGTTGCACCAATGTGTCAGATTATGGTCAGCCAAACAAATATAATTATCAAGATAACTGGGTTTGGATCTGCTTCTTGTGGAACATCGAGGTTCAATAGAGGAACTAGGAAGATCATGAGCAGAAGGGATATGGGTAGAGGTGGAGTGAGAGGGTGAGTTTGAAATGTGAGGAGAAGTCTGTGAAGTATGAGTAGGGGTAGGTTCAGTTGTGGCTGTATGTGGAGAAGATAGGCTAGAAGTGTTAGATTCAGGAAATAAAAGAGGCTCAGGGACAACAAAATCCAAGGACATATCAATGGTGTTGTCTGCAGGAAGATAAATAGGATGTAAAGAAGGAGAAGAAGTAGGTGTGGCTGAGAAATGAAAAGGAAGGTGATGCTCATAGAAGATGACATCTCTGGAGATAATAATTTTGTGAGTGTCTAAACAATAGAGCTTGTAAGCCTTTTGATCAGGTGGATAACCTATGAATACACACAGGTTTGCTCTTGGATCAAACTTTGTTCTATGTGCTTTGAGAGTGGAGGCAGAACATAGACAGCCAAAGACTTTAAGATGAGTAAGAGAAGGTTTAGAACCATTGAGTTTTTCATAAGGAGAGCAGAAATTAATGCTTCTAAGAGGCATTCTATTGATAATGTGTGCTGCACACATTAAACATTCTCCCCAAAATTTATCAGGCATTTTTCCTTGAAAGAATAAGGCTCTTGCTGTTTCTAGCAAATGCCTATGTTTGCGTTCCACCACTAGTACAGAAAAGGCAATTTGCGTCGGATGTGAGGCGCCTATTTGCGTCGGACTCTGGTGCGACGCCAAAGCCCTCGACGCAAATGACTCAGAAACGATCTGCGTCGTATGCGGAAACGACGCAGATGGTTCAAATATTTGCGTCGCACCTCTATACGGTACGACGCAAGTGGATCTTGCCAGCAGCCATTGTTAACTGATTTGCGTCGCATGAATCACTATGTGCGACGCAAATCAGGTATTTTTTTGTTAAAAAAAAAATTTTGCGTCTCATCCTTCACTATATGCGACGCACATCATACCTTTTTTATTAAAAAAAAAATTTCCTTCATCCTTCAAACATCAGAATCTCAAATAGAATAAAAAACTTGAATTTACACTATTGCAAAAATAAATCTGCATTGTGTCCAAAACAAAAGTTATATTGCAAATGAATCCAATCATCTGTTTACAAACAAAAAAATTAAAAAAACACAGGATTTACAGAAAATTAAAAAGGGAAAATTACAGAAAATCAAAAAAAAATAATTACAGACAATATTAAAATTGCTGAAATAAAAAAACTGGTGTCTTCTTCCTGTTTGGCTATCAATTGCTGAAATGAGAAAAGATAAAAAAAATCAAAAACCCAATTCAAGATGAAAACTAAACTGATATAATTCATCAAATATGATAAAGACGAAACGAAATTAAAAACTTAAATATTCAGATCTAACATACAAAAACGAAATTGAAAACTTAAATATTCAGATCTAACATACAAAAACGAAATTAAAAAACTGAAACTAAAAAAACAAAATCAAATCGAACATACAATAATGAAATTACAGTAAATATATTAAAAAAACCTAAATCGCCAAAGTAAGATCGAACCTCGTTCTTGAACTTCTTCAGATCTCGTTGTTCTTCAAATTTCATTGTTGAATTTGAGAAAATAGTAGCGATAAAACCGCCGTTTAATTTGGGAAAAAAAACCGATTAAAAATCGATAGCAGCGAGGAATTCGAAGGACTCGTCGGTGGCAGTGGTTGCTGGCGTTGCCACGTCGGAGCATTCATGAATTGAGAAGGAAAAGAACTTCAAAAATCGTCGGTTGCTGGCGTTGCCTCGTTCGTCGTTATTAATGGCCGGAGAGAGAGAGTTTGAGCCGATCTACTTTTGTTAGGTTAGAGGGTGAGCAGGAGAGAGAGAGAGAGAGAGAGAGAGTTTGAGCCGATCTACTTTTGTTAGGTTAGAGGGTGAGCAGGAGAGAGAGAGAGGGGTTCGCGGCGCTGAGAGAGAGAGAGTAGGGAAGTTTTAGGTTAGAGGGTGAGAGGAGTGGCGTGGAATGTTAGAATATTTTAAGTGTTGGGCTGTGGCCTGTGGGCTTGCGTCGGATGGGACCATGTGTCCGACGCAATTTATTCTTTTGCAACGCACCATAGGATAGTGCGACGCACATGGGGTGAATTTTTTTATTAAAGAGGAGACAATCTGCGTCGTATGCTTCAGGTGGTCCGACGCACATTGAGCTTTTGCAACGCATCAGAGGCACGTGCGACGCATATAGCTCGTACTGGTGCTCACGTAACCATGTTGTGCGTCGCACTCCTTCTTGCATGCGACGCAAATTACCTTATTGCGTCGTTTCCGTTTCAGTGCGACGCAAATGGGGCGATGCAAATCGTCCTTTTTCTACTAGTGCACAACCCCATTCTGTTGAGGACTTTCAGCACATGTTCTTTGATGTTTAATGCCTTTAGAATTAAACAAATCCAATATATCACCTTCACACAATTCCTTAGCATTGTCTGTTCTGAAACAAGCTATCTTAGCATTGTACTGTGTTGCTACTAAGACAGAAAAATTGGTGAGAATAGAAACTGCATCATTCTTTTGTTTCATCATGAAAATCCATGTATGTCTAGAGAAATCATCAACCACAGTAAGAAACCATGAAAAACCATCATGTGTTTTGGTTTTGTAAGGACCCCAGGTGTCAACATGAACTAGATCAAAGCAATGAAATGTGTTTGTAGTACTGTCATGAAAAGGAAGTCTGGTCTGTTTAGCTTTTGGGCAAATTTGACAAATGGAATTACAGACAACAGTACTGGGAATATCAGGATGCACTAAATGCAATTTATTAAAAGGCATGTGACCTAACCTAAGGTGCCACAACTTTGCATTTTCAGAATGGGCTAACAAAGCAGCTTCAGGTTGTGATTGAGTTGCTGCACTTATTTCATGGCTGGAATATTCTTCATTAACAGCATATAAACCAGCACTAAGTTTACCAAGAACCACTGAATGATGTAAGGAGGGGTCCTGAAGTAAACATAAATCAGAGGTGAAGGTTATGTGGCAATTCATGTCAGTGCAAAGCTTGTGAGTGGATAACAAGTTAAACTTGAATCCAGGGACATGTAGTACTTTCTCCAGTACAACTCCATTGTCAAAGTTCACAGTTCCTATATGTTCTACTATCACTTGTTTCCCATCAGCAATAGTGATAGTATTAGGAAATTTAGTGTAAGCTTCATAGGAAGAAAATAAAGCCAGATTCGTACAGATGTGATCAGTAGCCCCACTGTCTATGATCCATTTGGAATTGGAACAAGTAATGAGACATGTACCTGCCATATGAGCAGAATTTGTAGTGGAGGTGTCTGCAGAGGCTTGATTGGAAGTTGAACCAGAAATCAACTGCAGAAGATTATTGAACTGTTCCTCAGAAATGTGAGTAACATTTGCTTCTTGACCAATATCATCACCTTGAGCCACAACTGCCACATTCTTGCCTTTGCCTTTGTTCTGTGATGGATAGCCATGAATTTTCCAGCAAACATCTATCGTATGCCCCACTCTTTTGCAATGATCACAATATTTCTTGTTTGTATTTCCAACAACAATTTTCTTCCCTGAAAACTGGAACACATGCTTAGGATTCTGTTTGGTGTAAGTTTTACCAGCAAAACTACTATCTGCAGCTGTGTTTGCATACACCTGACCAACTGATGTGGTGTTCAATGATGTTTGTCTTTGCTTTTCATCCTGAACAAGCAATCTGTAAGCTAAAGATAGCTTAGGAAGAGGTTGCATCATTAAAATGTTTGACCTAGCATTTCCATATTTAGGATCTAGCTTCATCAACAATTGAATCAGCCTGTCTTCATCTTGTTGTTCCATGAACTTTTGTGTAAGATTACATTTACATCCATTACAAGTGCAGGTAGGCAAAGGCCTAATTGCACTGAGTTCATCCCATACTCCTTTGATCTGAGTAAAGTAATCAGTCATGGAAGATGATCCTTGTGATATTTCACTTAGGCTTTGCTGCAAAGAATAAAACTGAGGTCCTGAGGTTTGTGAAAACCTTTCCTCAAGATCCTTCCAAATTTCTGCAGCTGTGCTTAAGTAGATTACACTTTTAGCAATACTAGGTTCTAGAGACCTCAGAATGTAAGATATTATTATATCATTACATCGTTCCCAAGCTTTGCAGTGAGTACTAGTTATACTAGGTTTAGGCAAACTTCCATCAATGAACATCAACTTGTTCTTTACAGATAAAGCAAGTGTCATACTCCTTTTCCATTCTCCATAACACTCACCATTGAATTTCTCAGAAATTAAAGGCAATGATGTATTTTCATTAGGATGAATGAAATAAGGACTTAAAAGATCTTGAAGAGGTGAAGAAAGAGTTGAGGTTGTGTTTTCAGTAGAAGATGAAGTCATGATAATAACTTTCTTTCGATTTTGAAAGTTTATCAAGAATTTTGACAAATGAAATCAAGATATATCCTCAATTTAAGAAGAATATACGCAATAATTTTCTCAGGTAATCAGTAGATATCAATTAGAAAAGAATCTATGAACATCAAAGAAAACCTGATTTTCGCGAAATTTTGATTCTGTAGTTTGTTTTTCCTACAGCTTCTTCAACATTTGTTGATTTTGATCTTTGCAAATGATGATTTTGCAATTGATTTTCCAGGATCCTAGCTGTGATCCTGCTCTGATACCATAAAGAAGTTCTTAGAACTTCATATGAGTTTCATTTCAATTAGAAAGAAACGAGAGAAAAGAATAGAGAGAGAAAGGAGAATAGGATTGTATTATGATTGTTGTTACATTATTACAGCATTGATTGATTTATATAGGACAATATAATGACCTGTCCTAACCAATCAGAAACAACCTTGGTTTAATACAACCAATCATAAGGAAGCTGACATGTACAATCCTATAACAAACTTCTAACTGATTCTAACTGAATAAGATCAGCATACAGTAGAAGACAAACAACCTAACTGATTTAGTTAATAGAATAGGTCAGTGAGCTATCAATGCATAGCTTCATTACTTCATCTAGAGTATTATGTGGCTAATCTAGTTTGGAGCTTTGAATGGAATGCTGTGGATGGATATGAAGTCGATTTATCTGAGAAGCAGGAATTTACTACTGTGATGAAGTACCCACTCAATGTTCATCTTTCTCCTAGGCATAAATAAGTATAAAGCCCTTTCTTTTACCGTATTATCTTACTTTATCTTGCTTAATACCAATCTATGTGAATGGAACAGTAATTTGCATTTATGCAACATGGTAATATGTCTTGATCTTAGCTGTACATTTCCATGTCCTTACCACAATAATCATATTACTATCTCATTAGAACATATATTTCGGTTGCTAGAATACCCAGTCCACAAGAGGTTAACATGTGATATACTCCCCCGGTCCCATTTTATAGTTTTCGTTTCATTTTGGACACGTAAATAAAGGAAACAATGATTATGATGTACATGCATAGAGAGTTGTTTTCTTTGACATTATTGTCTTTAAAAAATGAAATAGAATGGGAACATCAAATAAGCGGGAATGTAAGAAGAGGAGAAAGAGAATATAAAGTGCCTTTTGTTTTACCCAACCAATACGATTGATGGAGCATTAAATGAAAGTGTCAAAACCCATTTAAAAATGAAAAGAGAAAGTAAAAAGTAATATTCTAATATAGAAACAAGGAAAATGAGAATAACATTTTAGATATCCAAACATCTAAAATGGAATACGGTAACTATAAAATGGGACGAAGGGAGTATAATATATGTTGGATTGTCAGGTGGTGGATGCTTGAGAGTTGAGGCTCTTTAAAAAATAAAAATATACGCTAGTTAAAGCTTGTTACTCCCTTCGTCCCCTTTTTGTTTGCTTAATATAGAGGTGAATATATAGCTGGCATTATAGACCCTACTCGTTGACCCGACCCGAAATACACGGTAAAAGATTCGTTTTTCACTTGAAGGTGACAACTTGAAATAGAATGAAAACCCAAATCTATCCGGCACGAGGACCTGAAAATAATGACCTGAACCGACCCAAACATAATAATGAAGTATTTTTCACAAACATTAATTTATGTGTTTTATTTATTTTGCTAGAAAAGAAAGCTAACCTTACCCAAATATACCCGACACAAACCAACCCGACAACCGACCCAATGTTGACCCGACTCATCAAACCTGCACCCGACCAGAAGACAAAGTTGACCTAAATATGACCTGATCAGGAATTACGCGACCCATACCTTACTCGTATGACCATTTCGCCTGTTAAGTTGATGACATAAAAGTGGTGGGACTAAATGTACTTAGACTATGTTTAGTTGATCTTATTTTTACTTATTTCAAATCAAATCACATTAGGTCAGATCAGACCAGTTCAAATCAGTTCAGATTATGCTTATGTTTAAAAACTTATTATTGTTATTATTATTGTTATTGGTTTGATGACTATTATGTTTATTAGTGTTACTAATGCTATAGCGATTATTATAATTATTGTAAATGTTTCTACTACAACTACTACTATTATTACTACTACTATTATTATTATTACTAGTAGTACTATTATTAGTAGTATTACTATACACAATTATTATTACTATTATTAATACTACTATTTACAAGTACATTCGTTCAAAAGGATTATTATTATTATTATTGTTGTTGTTGTTGTTGTTGATGATGATGATGATGATGATGATGATGATGTTGTTGTAGTCATTAATTATTAATATTGGTAGTCATTATCAATATCCTTGTTATTATTATACTGTCATTGTTATCAATATTTCAAGCTATTTTATTGTTAAGAAAATAAATTTTTTTTAAGTCACGTGTTAAGAACATAGTATATAAAAACATGATAGCTCATATTCATAACAACGAAACTATTACATTCATATTACAATTAAAAATAAGCTAAGTGCGAGGTACAAGTTATATATTTTTCATATTAAATTTAGGTCTGGTGCAACTCACCCTACTGAATTTCAAATCTACTTAGCTATTGTACCTTATCCATTTATTTCTTGTGTAAGTCGTTGGACAAATCACAATGCACTCCACTTGGTGCAATATTTATGATCCTTGAAATCTATATATCTAACTCATACAATCGAATGAAATTTTAAAGTGTGAATGCATAAACCATAATAGTCAATTGATATGGGACGTCCATGTTCTTCATATTTGACAATATTTTCCATCTTCTTTTAAGTGTTCCAAAATATCTTTCAATCGTAGTACAAAGAGGTGAATGAAGATAATTAAAGTTTTTAAGCATGCCTTCTAGTGGGGGGCATTACGAGATTCAACTTAATGTTGTTGGCATCACCTTCAAATTCTCCCCTACATGCATGGCATTTATGAACTTACCTTTAAAAACAAAGTTTATATATAGCACGACAATTGTATGAGAAGAACATTTAACAATTTCGTCCAATATCGTAAGATTATACATAATTTATAGGTTTATTTATAATAAAGAAGAATAATTGATGGATATAGCAAAGTATATGTTGTTAGTTGAATCCGAACATGCCATTAATATAAAAATAACATCTATCTTTTACTTTTAGATAGTGTTCTTTTATTAGAGTTAATATACTCTTTCAACATATGTTCTTTTTTTATTATAATTATATGTTCTTTTCATTAGTACCTATGTTCTCATTATAAACGGATCTTAAACATGAACAATATTTTATTTTTACCTAAAATGCAACACTCCGTCCATTTACACAAAAAGCAATAAGAAAATACAACTAATAATTAAGGACAAAGTGGACTATAGCGGGAATATCGCCGAAATGGAAGTGACTTATAAAGTTCAACTTAACAATAGCATAAAGAAAATATCATAGATAACATACTAGAAATGTCCTCAAAATAAGTTTGTCCATCAACATAAACCAATAACTAATAAACTCAAATTATAAGCATATTATCCAAAATTTCTTGTGGAAAAACAACCACCAAAACCAATACTACTTAATACCTATGAGGCTAAAAGTCTTTCTACAACCCTCATAATTATCATCTACTAAAACAAATATAATGAACTTAATTTATCTCCCAAAACGCACTTCCCTTTCCCAAACCGTTATCAGTCTAGCCTTTGGAGCCATATGCAATTATAAAGAAACAACAAATAATCCATAATCAACGGGCACAACTAGAATCAAAATAGCATTAAAAATAAGCTTTAACAACCAAGAAAGTCCTTTACATCACACGATATACTTCACTTAGCTTAACAATTCACACAGAAACTTTATACTACTAACTCATAAGAAAACAAAGATTCTAAGCATGAATTATATAAATAACAGAGTGTAAACACCAACATGTTCTCAGTATCATAGTTCACCAAACACTAGAGTAAAATATAAAAGAGTTTATGAGAAAAAGAGCAGAATGTTATGGATCGCAACTCACTTTCTAAGATTTGTTAGATCGCAACCTCCAAATAGCCTATAAGCTTATGTTCCCTATTGCTTGTGTCTAAGAATGACTAAACTCCCGATGCAAAATAGTACCCAACTAGTACCCAACTTAGTACTTCCTGACCTCTCACATGACGAGAATTAACAAAGGATTAACCCTTAAATCACAACCCAGGTGCTGGTCTACATGTTCTTTAACACGGACTACATCTATCCTTCCGGATATCTTACATCTCAATATAAAATACAATCACAAATTCAATTCAAAGTCCTTATATCCTCAAAATCAATAGGAATGTCCAATGTCCTAACACCCAAATCAACAGAAAAATTAGGATCACAATCCCCAAGTGATTCAAATCCTCAAATCATCACATTTCCATAATTCTCATCAAAACATAAAAATAAACAAAATCCTCATGAGACAACCAAACTCATAACATCATACTAAACATGAATCAATGTTTTTACAACAATATTAAAAATTATAATACACACAAATAAACAACTCAAGTCACCAAATTCATTTCCAAAGAAATAACAATCCAAACTTGACAACTTACAAACACAAAAGAATCCACAAAATCACCTCAACTCACTAACATAATTATTTGAGCAATCGAAACATAGCAAAAATTTGACAAAACATATGCAATAACTAAACTGATCCATTGGTCTGCCTTGGCCACGCATGCGCTCGGCGCAACACTCGTTTGTCTAACGCACAGGTAGAGGTGGTCAGAGATATCCCGAACCGGCTCGAAAAATCCCCGGCCGGGTTAGGCAGAATTTTTTGGCCCATTTTAGGGCCCGACCCACCTCAAGTTGTTTTTTGATTTGGGACGGGTTTTTAACAAGTCCAAAATGAATAACTTTTGAATCGACCTGATTTTGGCCCGAAAGCCTACTATTTTTGGACAAAAAAGCGGGCTTTGTGGAAAAAAAACTGACCATAATTGCCCAGCCCGACTAGTGAGATTTTTTTTGTGAGAGGCCAGACCCAACCTACTATTTGATTATCTCTAGGCATAGGCATTGCATCTGGCGCGGACGAAATAACCCAGTTTGTTCGAAAATCAACAAAATCCAAGAATTTTATAAAATGAATATCAACATGGTTCACAACGAAATTCCAGCAATGCTAATCCAATTAATTCAATACTCAAACGATATTTTCATCAAATCTTAACACAAGAATTTAAACCAACAAAGTTCACATAATAATCAACATAGGAAAATTATAATAATACATGAAAACAACATCCTAAAACATATTCTAACACAGAGAAAAATAGTACTAAGTCTAATCAGATGAATATTACATCAACCATTCTAATAACAATAACCACAACAAAAATCATTCCCAAACACATTAAAAATCACACGACCCACACAAATATATAACCATTTACATCAAATTTCTAACTTTAACTAAATAGCATATAATTATAAACAAATTCCTAATAATTAAACATTTTCCTAAAACTATCGCGACTTCTAGCGTTTAAGACAAATACTAGTGACCTGGAACATCGAGTGAAGTGTAGATTTATAGTACTACGCATGCTCTCCTTGTGAATGATACTCATTGATGTGTTCATTATTCATCGATTATTTACTCTAATCCCCTTAGTTTTGATAGTCGATTTGGGCTCTTTCGAGCTCTTTTCTTGTGGATTTGATGTGTTTGGAGTTCTTCTCGTGTTTTGCAGGTTTTGATGCGGATTTGGTACTTTGTACCTTTATCGGAGTCGCAACACGGAAGTCTAGCAGTCACACAAGGTCCAAGGCGTATCCGGAAGACCGCATGAGCGTTTTGGTTGGATTCCACGAAGAAAAAGACAAGGAAACAACTTCGCCCGGTCGACCGGGCGGCGTGGCCCGACCGGGTGAAGTTTCATACTTAGCCACCAGCAGCGTTCGAAGAAGAAACCACTCACGCGCCCGACCGGGCGGTCTCGCCCGGTCGACCGGGCGAACTGCAACACTTAGCATTTTTCATCCTTCTCGCCCGGCCAACCGGGCGACCAGACGAAGAAAAACGCTTGCGCGCCCGGTTAACCGGGCGGAATTTTTCCTTCGTCGTAAGTTTGTGATCACCATCGCCCGACCGGGCGGACTCTCTGGACGCGATTTTTCGGGTTTTTTTAGCCGGTTTTGTAATTAGTATAAATAGGTTTTTAGTATTTTCGTTAAACCTATCTTATTTTCTACGTTTTTTTAGGGCCAAACACTTAGTTTATTCTCTCTACTTTTGTTGAACTTTTACATTGGAAGATTATATAGATCGTCGATTTCCTTTTCCATCGTTCTTCAATCATTTGGTATTCTTCTCTACTTAGTTTATTTTATGAATTCTTTTACTTTGATTATGTTTATTGTGTTTAATATCATCATGAGTGAGTAGTCTATTTCTAGGGTTTAGAGAGGGAAGCCATGTTTATACCTTTTTATTGTGGTTTGATGTTCTTCAATAATTGGATTGAATTAGAATAATTCCTATTGATTTGTTATACTTGTTTAATTCATGTAATTGCGCAATATCATGAGTTATGTTTAGCTAATAAGAATTAGAATCGAAAGATCATATTCATTAGAGGCTTGTTACAATAGGTAGATTTGATTATGTTGAGCGACCGTACTGGCATATGTTAATCTAGGAGTTGTTAATGCCTGACCAAGGATTAGCGAAATATTTCATTTATTCGAACCTCAATCCAAGTGTTGTTGAACTATATTATATTGATTAAACTGGTATAAGCATGGTGGACCGATCGATTGCCCTAGGCTTTTAATTATTTGATAAATTCCCATTTTTCTGCGTTCTATTTATTTTAGTTTAGTTATTAATTATCAATCATTTATCTCTCTGAAGTAGTTAGATAATTGACAAATCTGTAGAACTCCTCTCCCTGTGGATCGACCCGTATTTGCCAGTTTCTGCTAAACAGACACCGTGCACTTGCGGTATATTTTAAAACCCATCAAGTTTTTGGCGTCGTTGCCGGGGAGACGGCTAGTTTCTATAGCTTTCTGATTAATTATTTGACTATTTCTGCTGTCTCATTGGAACTTCAAGTTCCAATGAGGCCATCTCACTACACATTTTTCTTTGTTTCTTTTATGCCCAGGTCTAAAAACAGGTTCTCCAGTTCAGACTGATCCTGATCTTGAGAAAACCATCCGACAGCTCAAGAAGACACAAAAGAAGAAAAAGCAGTTTGCTAATCAGAAAAAAGCCACGGAAGAACCAACTGAACCAATTATGCCTCCTAAGTCGCTGAAATCTGCTTATGGGGTACCTTCTCCTGGCAATGTTCCCACAGGCCCTACTATGCCTGATATACAAGCAGTCAACTTCGAAATCAAGCCTGGCCTCATCAACATGATCCAGCAGAATCAATTTGGTGGCCATCCATCTGAAGACCTGCAAATCATTTACAACGGTTTCAACAGCTTTGTCGTACCGTTAAGCACCAAGGGGTCACTCCTGATCAGTTGAAGGTTATGGTCTTTGAATTTTCACAAAGGACAAGGCACAGAAGTGGCTGAATGATGTTAATGAAACTGAGTGGAGTGCTATATCTGAAGCATTCCTGAAAGAGTACTACCTCCCACCAAAACTGCAGAAATAAGACACAAGCTTGCCACCTTCCAACAAGAACCTGATGAAACATTGAAGGAAGCATGGAATAGATTTAAGGATCTGCAGAGAGAATGCCCACACCACAATCTGGATAAGTGGTTCATCACCCAAGCATTCTACAATGGTCTACAACCTCATATCAAGAGCACGATTGATTCATCTGCAGGGGGTGTCTTCCTAGATAAGGGGGTAGATGAAGGATACGATTTTCTGGCCAACTTAGCAGCGAATGATCATAGCTCCTCCAGGACTACTACAAGAAGAAGTTGGATGCTGATGCATATACTTTGTTGTCCTCACAAGTAGCACAGTTGAGCATGAAGATGGACTCATTGAAATCTTCGCAGTCCACTACTCCTCCCATGAGTATTAATGTGATGTCCTCCATGGCTCCTATTACTTCCTCCTTTTGTGAAGTGTGTGGTATTCAAGGCCACTTTGGTCATGATTGTTCCTACAGTCAACCTGATCCGAATCAGATGGAGCATGCCAATGCTTTTCAGCAGAGACCACACAACCCCTATTCTAAACTTACAACCCAGGTTGGAGAGATCACCCCAATTTCTCCTATAAGAGCAACAATGTCCAAAATCCTCAACCTCCACCACAATCTTCCTACCAACCACCACATCAAAACCCACCACAACATGCTGCTAGACCACCATATTATCAAGGGGCTCCTCAGAACCCCCTCCTGGTTTCAATAGGCCTTCACCCAAGGCTATCAGCAGCAAGCTCCTCATAATAACAGCTCTCAAGAGCCTACTATGTCTGATCTAATGAAAATGATGGTTTCTATGCAGAAAAATCATGAGGAGAGCATCAAGGAGCTGAAGAACACCACCAAGCATTTGGAGACTCAACTTGCTCAGGTGGCTGGAAACAATGCACAAAGGCAACCAGGTCATCTGCCGGGGCAACCAATTCCTAAAGAAACCGCTAATGCTGTCACTCTTCGAAGCGGTACACAATATGATGCCCCACCTATGCCTACTGATGATTCAATACCTCCAGTTCAGAATGATGTTGGATGACAATGAAGGTGAGGATAGCTCCAGAACTGAAGTTGAGCCGGGAAAGTGGATGACGCAGAGAAACGCAAGGAGAAGGTTACTGATTCTCCTACTCCACCACTACCTTTCCCCCATAGGATGCAAAAATCAAAGGTCGATCAACAACTTGGTAAATTTATGTCTATGGTCAAAAATCTTGAGGTAACAGTTCCTTTCACTGATTTAATTTCTCAAGTACCTGTGTATGCCAAGTTTCTGAAAGATATGATAACTAAAAAGAAAGATTTTGGTGGGATAGATAGGGTTGCTTTAACTGAAGAATGCAGTGTGTTCTGCAAAATAAAATCCACCCAAATTAAAAGATCCTGGTAGTTTTTCCATCCTTTGTCATGTGGGTGCTCGGTTTATAGATAAGGCTTTGTGTGATCTAGGTGCTAGTGTGTCTGTTATGCCTTTATCTATCTGTAATAAACTGAACTTGGGTGCTTTAAAGTGCACACAGATTACTTTACAGATGGCTGATCGATCTGTGAAGTATCCTTTGGGTATTTTAGAGGATGTCCCTGTTAGAGTTGGAAAATTTTATATTCCTGTGGACTTTGTAGTACTTGATATGGAAGAAGATAGTCAAATTCCCATTATTTTGGGTAGACCTTTTTATGTACTGCTGGTGCTGTTATAGATGTAAAATCTGGCTCTCTACTTTGAGTGTTGGTGATGATACTATTACTTTTTAGTTAACCAATGCTATTAAGTCCCTATGCTTGAGCACACATGTTGCAGGATTGACATACTCGATGAGATCTCTGGAGTTAGTTTTTCACAATTTCTGTCTGATGAATTATTGGAGACAAGTCTTGATCTCACTGATGATCTTAACATTGATACGGTAGCAGATTGTAAGGTAATGGAGACTATTTGCTCTACTTCCGAACCACAGGTAAAGAAGTTAGAACTTAAACCTTTACCTTCTCATCTCAAATATGCATTTCTTGATGATGCTGAGGAATGTCCTGTGATTGTCAGTACTAAACTCACAGATAGCCGCTTTCACAACTTCTTACAGTGCTTCGCATGCACAAGAAGGCTATTGGGTATAGTATTGATGATCTAAAGGGCATTAGTCCTGATTTCTGCATGCATAGAATTAATTTGGAAGAAAATCACCGCCCTTGCATACAACCTCAAAGACGTTTGAATCCTAATATGCAAGAGGTGGTGAAAAAGGAAATTATGAAACTACTTGACGCGGGCATCATCTACCCCATCTCAGATTCTAAGTGGGTGAGCCCGGTTCAAGTTGTTCCTAAAAAGGGGGGGACTACTGTTGTTAAGAATGATAGAGATGATCTAATTCCTACTCCTACTGTTACATGTTGGCGGATGTGTATTAACTATCGCAGATTAAACATGCCACTCTGAAAGATCATTTCCCTCTCCCTTTTATTGATCAGATGTTAGAAAGATTAGCAAAACATAACTTTTTCTGTTATTTGGATGGATATTCAGGTTTCTTTCAGATTCCCATTCACCCAGCTGATCAGGAGAAGACGACGTTCACTTGCCCCTATGGCACTTTTGCATATCGCAGAATGCCATTTGGTTTGTGCACACGCCCCTGCCACATTTCAGAGATGTATGATGGCCATTTTTTCTGATTTCATCGAAAATTCATGGAGGTATTTATGGATGATTTTAGTGTTTATGGTTCTGACTTTGATGTGTGTTTGCATAATCTCTCTAAAATTCTGAAACGTTGTTCTGAGGTTAATCTGGTTCTTAATTGGGAAAAGTGCCACTTTATGGTGAATGATGGAGTGGTACTTGGACATCTCATATCTGAGCGTGGCATCCAGGTGGACAGAGCAAAAATTGAGGTGATTGAGAAACTTCCTCCTCCTGTGAATGTCAAGGGAGTGAGAAGTTTTCTGGGTCACGCGGGTTTCTATCGCAGATTTATAAAAGACTTTTCAAAAATTGCGAAACCCCTTACTCAATTGTTGCTCAAGGATGCCACCTTTGATTTTACTGATGCGTGTGTGGAGTCTTTTGACAGGATTAAGGAAGCATTGATCACTGCCCCTATCATACAACCTCCAGACTGGAGTCTTCCTTTCGAGATCATGTGTGATGCTAGCGATTATGCGGTTGGTGCTGTGCTTGGTCAACGGAAAAACAAAGTCCTCCATGCCATCTACTATGCCAGCAAGACCTTAGATGAAGCCCAGGTCAACTATGCTACGACAGAGAAAGAATTGTTAGCCATTGTGTATGCTCTTGACAAGTTTCGGACCTACCTCATAGGTTCGAAAGTGATTGTTCATACTGACCATGCTGCGCTAAAGTATCTCTTGGCCAAGAAGGAGGCCAAACCACGACTTATACGATGGATATTGTTACTACAAGAGTTTGATCTGGAGATCCGTGACAAGAAGGGTGCTGAGAATGTAGTTGCAGATCATCTCTCCCGGTTGAGGTTTGAGTCAAGTGCTGACGGTCCCATAGATGATGCTTTTCCAGATGACCATCTTTTCGCTGTGTCTACTCAATCTCCATGGTATGCTAATTTGCTAATTATTGTGTTAGTGGTTCTCATCCTCCTGATTTGACATACCAACAGCGCAAGAAGTTCTATCACGATGCCAAGCATTATTTTTGGGATGACCCCTCTTATACAAGAAGTGTTCAGATGGCTTGTTCCGACGATGTATAGCTGATTGGGAGATAGTTGGCATTCTCCAACATTGTCATAGTATGCCTTGCAGTGGACATCTGGGCTCACAAGCCACCGCTTATAGAGTTCTCCAGAGTGGTTTTTATTGGCCTACCATTTTTAAAGATGCTCGTGTTTTTTGTCTCTCTTGTGATGAATGTCAACGAACGGGTAATATTTCAAAGAGGCAGGAGATGCCCCAGATGGGTATTTTGGAGATTGAACCCTTTGATGTATGGGGTATTGATTTCATGGGACCTTTCCCTTCTTCTTGTGGGAACAGGTATATCTTGGTTGCTGTGGACTATGTGACTAAGTGGGTTGAAGCTGTGGCTTCCATTACCAATGATTCTAAGGTAGTCATGAAGCTCTTCAAGAAGGTCATTTTCCCTCGATTCGGAGTCCCGAGAGTCTTGATCAGTGATGGGGGATCTCACTTTCACCAGCGCACTTTCAAAGCTTTACTGAAGAGATATGGAGTCACTCACAAAGTTGGTTTAGCCTATCATCCTCAGACTAGTGGTCAAGTTGAAGTCTCCAATCGTCAGATCAAGCGCATTTTGGAGAAGGTAGTCAACAGGTCAAGGAAGGATTGGTCACAAAAATTGGATGATACTCTGTGGGCTCTGAGAACTGCTTTTAAGACACCTCTAGGAACCACCCCATATCGATTAGTCTATGGCAAAGCTTGTCATTTACCAGTTGAAATGGAGTATCTCTCAGCTTGGGCAGTTAAAGAAATTAATTTGGATTTGGAGGCTGCAGGGGAAGCAAGACTTCTTCAACTGAATGAGTTAGATGAGCTTCGACTATATATAAGCATATGAAAACCACAAACTCTACAAGGAGCAAACCAAACGATTTCATGACAAGATGATTGTAAAGCGGGAGTTTCATGTTGGTGACAAAGTCCTATTATACAACTCTAGACTGAGGCTTTTTCCTGGAAAGCTTAAGTCAAAATGGTCTGGACCTTTTGTCGTCACTGACGTGAAAACACATGGAGCTATTGAAGTGGCCAATGCGCTGGAACGAAGTTCAAAGTGAATGGGCAGCGTCTGAAACTGTACCATGAGGCGCCTTCATCGGCCAAGTAGAGGTCATGTACCTAGACACTCCCTGATTTTGAGAAGAGGTACTAAGGTCGTGCGGGACCATCTAAACCAGCGCTTTGCGGGAGGCAACCCGTCTTTTCTTTTTCTTCTTTGTCAGTTTCGATTTTTGTTTTCTTTTGATTTTTTTAGTTTACTTTCTTAGTGTGGTGAGGGAGAGTGTACTGATATTTGGACGAGTCTAGTGTGTGCAGGAGGCAAATTTTACGACTTGGGAAAATTTTGACGGAAAATAGCGCAAAAATGAATTCGCCCGGTCAACCGGGCGAGTTCGCCCGACCGGGCGCGCAAGCAGTTTTCAACAGAGTGAACGAAAAAACGCGAGAAAAAGTAAAGTACTTTTCGCCCGGTCGACCGGGCGAAGTCGCCCGCCCGGGCGCGCAAGCGTCTTTTGGGGGTATATTGCCCGGTCAACCGGGCGAAACAAAAATGAAAATTCTGGAAATCGCCCGACCGGGCGGATTTCGCTCGGTCGACCGGGCGGAATTTCTTCTTTCGAAAACGCCCAGCTTCGCCAAAATCGCCTAACTCTGCGAAAAAAAAGATTTCGCCCGGTCGACCGGGCGGGTCGGCCCGACCGGGCGAAATCCCCCGACAGCTTTTATTTGCCCACGATTTCACCCCCTTTTCATTCTTTCTTTTTCCTTCTCTCAAAAACTTCATCTTCTCAAAACCCTTATCTTCTCTCTCCTCACTACCTCCATCTCCATACCTTCTCCTACCTCTCTTCTCTCACCAATCTCATCCCTTCCTTCAAATTTTCTTCACTTTTCTTCATCTTTCTCACAAAAACAAAAGAAAAATTCAGAAAATCTCCATCTTTTCTCTCTCTCACTTCCATTCACCTTCCTATCAAATTCAAGCATGTCAAGGCCAAGCAAGAGGAGGCAAAATTCACGAGGGGAATCAAGCACTCGCATCCCACCGGATTCAAACTTCCCCGAGGTAATCTTCAAATCTCTAGAACAAAAAGAAAAATTTCAGAAATTGAAACATAGAAATATTGTTCCTACTAGATTTGTTGATTCGCAATCTCTACATACATTGGGAATATTTAATGATACAAAGACTTTATTTGAGAAATTGGGTTTGGGTACTATGTTTGGCATATTTTTCTGGACCTACAGGCACCTAACCCTCGAATTTCTGAGTTCCCTAGAAGTAGGGAATAAAAATCAGGTGCTTCATTTTCGCCTCATGAATGAGGATAGGGAATTAACATTGGGCCAACTAGCTGCTATCTTTGGCCTACCCCTCACTGGGGAACATCGTCACCCTCCAGAACTTCGCATAAATACACTTTGGGCAGCCTTTACGGGTGAAGATGCGGTCAACACCCAACCATGTCTGCCGATCATTTGCACCTTCCCAGTCTTCGCTACTTGCAGCGATTTCTTGCTGCACACTTTTTGGGCGAGCTGAGCCCCACTCCTGTCAAAAACAGGAGATTTTTCTGATGGGGAGCTATTTGTTTCCCGAGCTTGACTACGCTTTGTGCCTGCCCTATTTGTTTGTCTCCCAGCTCAAACGGACCGCCACTAGCTTGCCTGCCCAATTTGAGGATGGTAGTGTCAGGGGACAACCTATTGTTGTAGGTGGACTTATAACTGCTATTGCTGTTCACTTTGGTTTTGTGCCTGACGTTAACAATGCAGTAGTTGGCCCTGTAGAGATTGGCATCGATGACATGATCAATGCCAAGTGGATCACTGCCCAGTCGGCCAACAAGTTTAGGTGGTACATTGCCAAGAAGGAGTCCATCCTTCTTCCTGACCGCGCCCAGACCCGCCTTGAGCCTGGTGTAGGTTCCTACCTACTTCCTTTGCGGGGTCAGGAGCCCATTGCTCGACGACCCTTGAGGACCTACCATAGGCAGTCGGCGGGGGAAGCCTCTTCCTCCGCTCCTGTAGACCCTATGATGGCCGCCCTTACTCGCATCGAGCAGGGACAACAGTCCCTTACCTCACAGATGGGCTGTCTTGAGTTGGGTCAGGCCACCATTCAGACCCACCTGACCTCCTTGGACACACGGTTGACCACCGTGGAGTCCGACATGCACCATGCCCTCTACCCCATCTACCATGACTATTACCACCAGGGGCTTATCGCCCATGACCATACCCATCCGTCTTGGTATACGCCACACGTACCTGACCCCACTGACCATATGGGGGAGGATGCCTTTGGCAATGCTGTTTTTGGTGCTGCAGGTACTTCTGGAGGCGGTTTTACTGCGGATATGTCTGACGATGAGACATGAGTCATCTCTTCTTCCCTCTTGCTGCAATGAGGTCATTGCCGAGTTCAGCTTGGGGGGAGATTTGTTGTAAGTACACCCTCTCTTTTTATTGCTTTTTAGTGTAGTCAGTTTAGTTAGTCTGTTTGTTATAGTTTACCATGCCCTCTACCCCATCTACCATGACTATTACCACCAGGGGCTTATCGCCCATGACCATACCCATCCGTCTTGGTATACGCCACACGTACCTGACCCCACTGACCATATGGGGGAGGATGCCTTTGGCAATGCTGTTTTTGGTGCTGCAGGTACTTCTGGAGGCGGTTTTACTGCGGATATGTCTGACGATGAGACATGAGTCATCTCTTCTTCCCTCTTGCTGCAATGAGGTCATTGCCGAGTTCAGCTTGGGGGGAGATTTGTTGTAAGTACACCCTCTCTTTTTATTGCTTTTTAGTGTAGTCAGTTTAGTTAGTCTGTTTGTTATAGTTTAGTTTCATTGCTTTAAAAAATAAATAAATAAATAAAAATCATATATTGCTGAAAAAAATACCAAAAATACGAATTGACTGGATTGGTATGATCGCCTCTCTGTGCCCCATGATATTCTTTGAAAATGTATTTGGGCTCTTTATCTGGATAGTTGGGTACTTGTGATTGTGATGCTGGAATGTGAACTCTAAAGGCCATGACCCTCAATGAGTTTTGATAATAAAGCGCTTATCTTGACTGCATACTTGATCTGGTTAGACTGTGAGGATTCATTTTTGCCAATGGATTCATTTCTATATCCATTCTATTTTCTTGTGTGTTAGTTCCTCATTAGCTGACTGATCTTGACTTTGACATCGTACGCATTGAGATCTGATGACTTGTGGCAATTGCTGTGATAGAGGCGTTCTTTTGTCTGTTTTTTTTAGCCTTAAAGTGATTTTCATGATATACTTTTATCCTCCTTAGCCCTGCTGAGCCTAATGACTATTTCATGTTACTTAACCTCATTACATGCCCATGACCTTTGTTTTGATACTAATCCCAAGCCTAGCTTGGGGGAGCATATGGTTGAGTTAGCATCTGAGATAGTTTTTATGAGTTACTTTGGATGGAAACGATTGTCTTAAGGTACAAAAATTGAGAAAAAGAAAAGAATGAGCAAAATGAAATACATGTGATTATGGGATTGAAAAAATGCAAAGAGAAAGAAAAAGAAAGATTGAAAAAGAAGAAACGAACAAAAAAATCAAAAATTCTTTCTTTTCCAAGTGCTTGCAAAGAAAAAATTCAATCACGCTGTTTCTAGAATGAGTTCATTGCAAATTTGGTGATTTATAGAATTAGGAAACTATTATTGGCTATATTCAGGTTGATACTTCTAATAACTTGTGCTCCCCTATTCTTGGTTTTTTCCACCCACATTTCCATACATAATCCATACCCATACCTAAGCCCCATTACAACCCCAAGAAGTCCTCTTGAGCTTGCGCTTATATTGTCTATTGGATCGATGTGGTCAGTTTGTCAAGGTTAAAGAGTACGTTCGCTACTTGAGTCGACATGATTAGGTTGAGTGACATTATTACCTTTCTAAACACATGAGAGCGTGAGTGGGAAGGGTCATTATGGTTGGGATGGTGAGCGATCGGGCACATCTTTTGCCTGCCACAAAATGTCGAGAGGAGTGACACCCCAGTGAGTACCTTTTCAATATTTGTACGTCATATAAGGCAGCTGTATTGGTTTGGGTGATTGGTAGTAGAGTGATCTGAACTTGAACTTGAATTGTGCCTGCTTGAATGATTTGTGAGCCTTATAAAAAAATTTTGATCTCTGTTTTCATATTTGAAGGGGTGAGGCAATCATATTCTGTTCATGTCATGGTTTTGCTTAGGGACAAGCAAAAGGTTAGCTTGGGGGATTTTGATGTGTTCATTATTCATCGATTATTTACTCTAATCCCCTTAGTTTTGATAGTCGATTTGGGCTCTTTCGAGCTCTTTCTTGTGGATTTGATGTGTTTGGAGTTCTTGTCGTGTTTTGCAGGTTTTGATGCGGATTTGGTACTTTGTACCTTTATCGGAGTCGCAACACGGAAGTCTAGCAGTCACACAAGGTCCAAGGCGTATGCGGAAGACCGCATGAGCGTTTTGGTTGGATTCCACGAAGAAAAAGACAAGGAAACAACTTCGCCCGGTCGACCGGGCGAAGTTTCATACTTAGCCACCAGCAGCGTTCGAAGAAGAAACCACTCATGCGCCCGACCGGGCGGTCTCGCCCGGTCGACCGGGCGAACTGCAACACTTAGCATTTTTCATCCTTCATTTCGCCCGGCCAACCGGCGACCAGACGAAGAAAAACGCTTGCGCGCCCGACCGGGCGGAATTTTTCCTTCGTCGTAAGTTTGTGATCACCGTCGCCCGACCGGGCGGACTCTCAGGACGCGATTTTTCGGGTTTTTTTAGCCGGTTTTGTAATTAGTATAAATAGGTTTTTAATTTTCTACGTTTTTTAGGGCCAAACACTTAGTTTATTCTCTCTACTTTTGTTGAACTTTTACATTGGAAGATTATATAGATCGTCGATTTCCTTTTCCATCGTTCTTCAATCATTTGGTATTCTTCTCTACTTAGTTTAATTTAATGAATTCTTTTACTTTGATTATGTTTATTGCGTTTAATATCATCATGAGTGAGTAGTCTATTTCTAGGGTTTAGAGAGGGAAGCCATGTTTATACCTTTTTATTGTGGTTTGATGTTCTTCAATAATTGGATTGAATTAGAATAATTCCTATTGATTTGTTATACTTGTTTAATTCATGTAATTGCGCAATATCATGAGTTATGTTTAGCTAATAAGAATTAGAATCGAAAGATCATATTCATTAGAGGCTTGTTACAATAGGTAGATTTGATTATGTTGAGCGACCGTACTGGCATATGTTAATCTAGGAGTTGTTAATGCCTGACCAAGGATTAGCGAAATATTTCATTTATTCGAACCTCAATCCAAGTGTTGTTGAACTATATTATATTGATTAAACTGGTATAAGCATGGTGGACCGATCGATTGCCCTAGGCTTTTAATTATTTGATAAATTCCCATTTTTCTGCGTTCTAGTTTATTTTAGTTTAGTTATTAATTAATCAATCATTTATTCTCTGCAAATAGTTAGATAATTGACACAAATCTGTAGAACTCCTCTCCCTGTGGATCGACCCGTATTTGCCAGTTTCTGCTAAACAGACACCGTGCACTTGCGGTATATTTTAAAACCCATCACTCATCCTCCAAAAATCGGCCACTTCCTAATACACCTAGAACTTCAATTAGTAGGAGGATTAGAGAGGTAAAATTAACAAGGAATAAGTGCAAGTTTATGGAGGATGAAAGATGAAAATTCTCTCACAATGGTGTTTGAAAATTATGGTCCACTATTCTCTGTAATTCCCTGTTGTAGTCTGTAGTCTGTAATCATGGTAATCATTGTATGTCCCATGATCCTAGGTTGATACTCTGAGCATTTCTGCTATTTTCTAGAAAGACACTTGTCATAGCAGCAGCAGTACTAGTTGTCATGTGTGACCGTTTCTTTTGTCTGTTTTCTAGAAAGACACTTGTCACTATGACAGTGGACATAGATTAGTACTTAATGTATTGCTCTCTATTTTAGAGATTTCAAGCTGAATGAAATGAATATGGTGAGATCATATTGAGAGAAAATATCTCCTGAAACTTGTGTTCTCGTTGTCTTCATGGTATCAGAGCAAAGGTTCTCATAAAACAGTTTCTAACCCTATCTCCTTCAAACCTGTAAAACCTTCTTTCCTCAGCTTCACTCTTGTTTAAATCATAACAAAAATTGAAACAACTATAAAAAGTCAAACATTATTTTACTTTGTCATACTTTTAAATATATTTGAAAAACTTAAAACACTTTTCGGGTTGTGAAAATGACTTTTAAATTGGGTATGAGGATCTCAACCACTCAAATCATCAATCATTAAATATTATTTTTGGCCCAATCACCTTATCCTAAGCCCAAAAGAGAAACCTATATAACACCCCCTCAAAACCCCAAATTCCCACACACTTTATTTTCTTTCTCTTTCCTCATCTTATGTCCTCTCTCTTTTATATTTCTCTTTTCTTCTCCTCCTCTTCGGTTTTCTCCCTCACCTCCACCACACGTTTGCCGGACCACCGAATCAGCAGCCGGCGTCCCTTCGGTTGCCGCGAGTCCTCTCCACCCCCTTCTTGTTTGGTTATTTCTTCCTCCTTAAGTTTTATTTTAATGTAAAGTTTGTATTTTAAGGGTTTGTTTTAATATGTTTATGTTTGATGATCTAATTATGAATCTAAGATTATATAATTTATATAATGAATTAATAAAAATTCAGATTTACTTATTATGTTTGAATTGGAACTTTAATCCTCAAAGAATGGATTTTTAGGGTTTCATGAGTTCAAAAATCATAGTAGTATACTATAGTTTATGACTTTAAGTATTCTTATGATTTTAAGTATGTTTAAGTATGTTTTTGAAAAAGGGCTTTATTATATTATATGTTGTTGGAAATTTAAAAGGATGTTGATGACAGAGTTTTTATGATTTAAATATTATATTTAAGGAGTTTTAACAACTACTATAGTACTCCATCCATTTCCTAAAGATCTTCCCTCTTTCCGTTTAAGTGCGTTTCCAAAAGATCTTCCCTCTTTTACTTTATTCCTTATTTGGAATTTTTTTCCTTTTTACCCTCTCATGTCCCTATCATATGGTCCACCACTACATTATTAACTCAATTTTACTCCCTTTCTTTCTCCTACTTTAAGCCTTTTTTATTTGTTTATTTGTCTTAACCCCTTTCTCTCTCCTACTTTACTCACCTCACACCCCACACAAATGGATCCCCCTTGGTATCTGTAAGAACAGTAACAAGGAAGGTCTTTAGGAAACAGAGGGAGTAGTACAGCTAGTACTACACTAGGAGGTTTTACTAATTAAGTTTTAAAGGTGGAAAAGATTTTTAATCACTTTTAAGAATGGTTTAAAGTGATTTATTATTGTTGGAAATTTAAAAGTATTTATTGTGGATTATATTGGTTATTTTTAGCCAGAGAATTCTCTTTAGGTGACTTTTAAGGTTGTGAAAGTGGCCTCTCGATTTATACACAAGGTATGTACATACCTATGTGTTGATTGGATTAGTATCATGTCCTAAGGATGAGAATTATGTATTATCATGTATAGGGAACTATTTCTAGTTCATACATGATTTCTATTATGTTGGATTTGCATGTTTTATGCCGTTGTGTGGAGCATGTTAGTTATGATATTTATATTACTAGTCTTCAAAATTTGCTATTCTATTAGATACTCCATTCGTACTTTATTTATGATTAAACTTAAATGTGAAAAATTCAACAGTTAGATGATTTTAGATATATTAATTCGCTAATGTAAAAAAATAAAAAGGTTGTGAGTGATTGTTAACATTAATTTTTTGTGAATGAATATTGAACAGAAAGAACAAAAATAGTGAGTTGGTTTAACTGAATTAAAGAGTATCAAATGTAGTGAATGTTCAGACTTTCATGTGCACGTTATGTATGCCATCTTTTTTATAAGGTATAAATATTTTGTTCATTTAATTTTTGATTGAAGTATTTGATGCATATACCATTTTAAACTTGTTTTAAATGGCAAGTTGGAATGAGAATTTTTAAATGATTTGCTTTTGTAATTTTTTTCATTCCATTAATTAGATCATTAAGGGTATTTTAGTCACTTCAAAAGAGGACACCACACCTCCTCCCTTGGCGTATATAATAGAGATATTTGTATGGAGTATTGATGTAAGCATATGGTATTTGGAAACTTTATTTTATTAATTCACATGAGGGATTAATTTTTATGTTAGTTTAGATCATGATTGAATCATGTTGTTCCCTATGAATTATTTAATTACTTTATGAAAACAGAGGTCCTTATATCGTAAGTTGATTATTATACCTATGAAAGGTTGGTTGGTGTTGACCTTGTTCAACGAATAAAAGAAAGTTATTAATTAAAAGTTGGAATTAATCTTGGCTTGTAAGTTGTTGATCACCTAATCTAATCCCGAAACAAAAACAGAAGCTTATGATTGTTTGATGATTATATTATGTGTCCTTCTTGTGAATCATAACAAGTGAATAAATTATTAATCATGTAAAGTGAAACGTGGATAACAATAACTTTAGACTTGTGCATGTCTGAAGTGTTGGACAAGTATGAGTTGGAGTACATAGTGGTAGCCCATGGCTTTTTGTGGGACCGGATTGATCACAGTATCCTATTTTTATTTTAAAGGTTCCTCGATATCGTAGGTTAGGGGAATACGGAGTCGTGCCCGTTTTTCGTCTTCAAGGTTGGAGACTGATTTCGGTTTAGATAACTCGTTCCATTGACTATTCCATCTAAATTAATTAATCTACTAGTTGTGAAGTTTAGTTCAGTAAAAGTAGCCTGCAATGTTATTTTATTATTATTTATCCATGCCTATTATTTATTACTATCATGTTTAGATTGTTTATTTATTTATTATGTACTACTCACCTTTGATGATTACGTGCTTTGTGTGCATGTGTTGATCATGGTTATGCCTTATTGATCATGTGATGACCCATTTGGTGAGCAGTCTATAGGAATCAGTATTGCGTGCATCGTCCATTACAGGTTTGAAGATGATGCATCATGGGTTCGGGATTGGAGAGCTTGTGTTGACTACATATTTTATTTTATTTTATACTTTTCATCTGTTACTTTGACTTTTGATGTTGACTTCAACTTTTGTTGGTTTGACTTTTAGAGTTGAATTTTTGTTTGACTAAGTTTTATTTCTAAAGTTTATTTATTATGTTTTTAGCTGTAAATTTTGAGTAAGTTGATACGTTATCACACAAACGATAATACTTTGATAACTGTCTAAGTGTTATATTAAAAAGGTATTTTGATAAATAGAGAATTGTCAAGGTGTTAAAGGTTTAGATGTGGTTAGTAGTGGGTTGTTACAACCTTCCCGATGGCCAGTGCAGCATGGACCCCGTGCTTCCTCCCTCTCTCGTGTCGATTTCCCCCCTTTTGCCACGCAATCTCTTCCTCCCAATCCACTTCCTAACAACCACCACGCAGTCACTGGTTCTCCTCACCGCTACCAGACCCCTTCCCTTGCCGAGCTATCACCCCATTTCTTTGCTTTTGAAATTCGCTTCCCCGCCCCAGATCCCCTTCCCTTGCTTTCGAAATTATTTTCCCTTCCCCGCCACCCTCTACCCTGCCCAGAAAAAGCCTTCCCCATCCCTAAAACCCCTCATTCGTTCCCTTCTTCGTCACGCCTTCCCCCGCCCCTGAACCCCCCTCCCTGGCCCCGCCACCCCCTCTCCTATTCAAGAAAAGTTGAAAACTCTCCAATTCCATTACCCCCCCCCCCCTCAAACATGTAAATGATTTTTTAAAAAAAATTACCGCTTAAACCGGTAACCTTACACTTGGACCATTTTTCTAAATCACCCCCAAAGCTGGGATCGTTGTGGAATATTAAAAATTTAGGATCTATGATTGGAATGGGAGCCATAAGTGGACCTGCCGTTGTCAATTTTTCCAAAATATTGTAACAACAAGAAAACACATGCCTAAAATATTTTAATAATGGGTCATCCCTAATGAGGATAAGGTAATTGACCGGTATATTCCCCATAACCTTGCCATCATTCACAACACATGATCAATTTTTATTCCCATCCCCGTCTAATTTGAGCAGTCTAACCATACCCCGATCAACCCCCTATCCACCACAAAATTCCTTATAATTGGTACCTTAATTAGGTTTGTATACTATCATGGAAAGAAAACACGTACAAAATACAAGGGAGGATTGAGGAGAGCAATGTATAGGGTAATAGTTGAGTAAAAATAGTTACATTTAAGAAATGGAAGTCACTAACTACCCTTTTCACTCAACATGTAAAGGAAATACTTTATTTATTTATTTTCGTTTATATTACTTAAAAATTATTGCCCATTTTCTTAGTTTAGTCTTTCTAACATACAAGTTTGGATGGAGCCATATAGGAGAATAGACAATATGATGTTAGAAGTTGATGTGTTATGATTTTATGATATACTTCATCCTTTTCTTAATAGATGCGTCATATTGACTTTTAACACTATTTGAATATTAATCTTTGACCATATTCAATTATTAGTTTGTTAATATAAATGTCATTATTTGTAATTGTTGTTGCTTAATCTCAAGGTATATATTCAAAAACATTTTTAAAAAAACTTTTAAATCATATGTAATTAAAGATATTGATAGTTAAAATTATACATCAATAAGTATTTTGAATCAATCTGATACATCTATTAAAAAACTAAAGAATCATTAATAAAAATTAAAATATAGCTCTAGACGCCCCTCTTATGCAACAAAAAAAGGGAGGCAAAAAACTCCAACCATATCAGTATAGCCATATCAAACAAATGCTGTGCACTTCATAGTAATGGAGTTGGAAATGAGTTGGCTTATAAAATTCGCACGTCGCTATCATTATGTTATCAAATGAAACTGACTTCTATAATAAGAAAATATTGCCCCCTAAATATATTTAGTTCCTTTGGCTTATTTGTATTTTTGTCTTTATACTTTTATCAATGGACAAAATTTTCAAATTTTGACCATAAAATTTGAAGTAGGAAGAAAACATAGGAGGACTATAACTTATTAATTGAATCGAAAACCACCCCCTTAAACACCAAGCAACAAAACTTGAACAACAAAGTGTAGTAGATCCAAGTTGATTATCCACTGATAGAAAATCTTCATTCGAATTTTCATCAGCAAATTCAGCTTATATAGCCAATAAAACTTAGTAAAATATATGGTCTTAACTAATCTTAAAGCACAATTTATTATTTCCTACTCAAATTTCCTCATACTTTTCATTTAGGAGAATGAAAGTCGGCATATAATTGATTAAAACAAGTGGAACTAGAATACTAGATGCGTCAGCTCAGCTTCGTTACGTGGGGGCTGGACCCAAACGAAACTGCCATGCAATTTCCTTAAAGCAACTCCTACGTAAATGTCTCCAACTTTGATCCTTCCTTAGCAATTTCCATCTCAAATTCTCCACTGCATATAATTTACTTGTACTTTAAATCTATTCCTATCGCTTTTTTTATTGTGCGTGCAACTCTTCTACTTCCCTACATCTATATATATCATCCCAAAAAACAATATAACTCGAAGTATCAAGGAAGCTAGCTAACTAGTTAAAAAAAAAGACCTAAAACTTTTCCTACAAAAATGGCATCCGATTGTATCTCTAAAAGTAGGTGCTTCCCAAATGTAGGACTACGAATAACCCTCCACAAAAAGAAGTCCAAGAAAGCCACAGCTAGTGGATCACCCTCGTCGAGCTCCTCCGGCTCGCCTCGCTCCCCGTTCACTCCCGGGTCCGTTTCTATGCGGACCAGGGAAGAGGAGCTTAAGGATGTGTTCCGTTACTTTGACATGGACAATGATGGTAAGATTTCGGCTCTCGAGTTGCGGAGGTATTTTAACTCCATAGGGGAAATCCTTTCGCAGGAGGAGGCGCAAGAGGTGATTGATGAGCTTGACTCGGACAATGATGGAATGCTAGTGTTTGAGGATTTTGTTAAGCTTATGGAAAGTAAAGATGGTGCAGATGAAGATTTGAAGAAGGTTTTTGAGATGTTTGAGCATGAGAAAGGGTCTGGTAGGATTACTCCTAAGGGACTTCAAAGGGCTTTGACTCGTCTTGGAGATTCTAAGTCTTTTAAGGAGTGTAAGGCCATGATTCAAGTTTATGATGCGGATGGTGATGGAGAGCTTGATTTTAATGAATTTCATCAAATGATGGCTGTTTGAGAAACTTGTACTATTACCTTAAATATATGAGTGTTTCTTTTCCAAATCGGTTGTTATATTACTACTGTTTTTTTATGGGGTTATTATATTATTAGTTTAAATTACACTATCAGAGTGATAGCATTCCATGTTTGGAGACAATGAAGACTTGTGTAGGTAAACCATTGTAAAATCAATGCGTCTTGGGTGTAACATATTACATGATAATTTATTGTCTAATATGCAAAATGACATATATTCCACCAAAAAATGGACTGTGCAAATAATAACATGAATTTTATATCATTTATTTTAGGTCTTACAAAAGAAATATTAGTTTGTGGATTATTATACCGAAGAATTTTCGTTGTAAAATAGGTTAAGGACGGTTGGGTTGGGGGGGGGGGGGGTTGTGTTAGTGGGAGAATGATGAAATAATATATGCAACTTCTGATATGCATGTTTTGGTGCCTTGGTGGCTGAGGTGGTTGATAACAATAATGAAGCATGAGAAGATCGTTTTCTTATTAGCGCCTGAGAGATTAGGAGAGGGGGCTTTGCTTTTGCAAGAAGTCATATTTATGAATTTCCTAGAATCGGAGCAAAAAAATACTTGAAATGATTTGGCAAGCAAATATAGGAAATAATATTTGTAGCTTGAAGCAATGTGAGGCTACTTTAATCAGCCCAATGTCATAATCGAAATGATTATTGTTGCCAAGGAAAGGATTTGATTTTTTGGAAATGAATTCGAGTGGAGGGATGATAAAACACTAATTAGGCTTTGAAATCAATAACAATAACCCTTTTGCAAAAAAGAAGTAGTTGGAGGCTTGATAAGAAATGGAAAGTAAAAAGGTGGAAGGTTAAGTCAATGTTAAAAATAGGGATGGCAAATGGGTGGGCGGATGCGGATACCCCTGAATCCACACCCACCTCCACCTAAATTTTCCATACCCGCCACCTGCACGCCAACTATGACGGGTACAAGTTTCCATATCCACCTCCGCCCACGTGGGTATAAGGTTATACCCACATCCGATCCGCTCCACCACCCAAGTGGATATCCATTACCCACTTATACCCGCCCATCACCTAGGTGGATTTTCCACCCGCCCACCTGATTTATTTTCTATATATAACCTATTATATAAATTAATTATTAGAAACACCCTTTTCAAAGAAAAATAAAAGTACACATTTTTAGTATTCATATTTCTTAATTATTTTTTACAAATTTTTAGATTTATGAACATAATTCTTTATTTTATAAAGGGTAAATTAGTAAATATTATACGGGGCGGATGGATATGGGGCGGGGCGGGCGGATATGGGGCGGGGCGGGTGGATTTGGGGGGGATGTGACCTCATATCCACCACCTACCCACTACCCATGGCGGATTTGACTTTTCGTATCCATACCCACCCACTACCCACCAAAGTCATATCCATACCCACCCCAACTGGGGCGGATGCGGTGCGAAACCCGCCAAATTATACCCACCTGCCATCCCTAATTAAAAAGCTATCAGCTAGGTTTTAGAAAGAATGCTAGAAAGCTGTTAACTTTTAATGAAAACATATTTCCTTTGTAGAAGTACTTCAATTACTCCTCTTTATAAAAAATAAAAGTAAATTCCTCCTACTTTCATTTTCTCTATGAGAAGCTACAAAAATTGGAAAAAACGTGTAACTATAAGTTAAGTTGGGACTTAGGAATTAGGATAGAGAAGTATATCAATTACTTTAACATAATACATTATATACTATTATTTATTTCATAAGACCGTTTGAGCAATAATAATAACAATAATAACAATAATAATAATAATAATAATAATAATAATAATAATAATAATAATAAACAAAAAAAAACTCCAACGGCTACTTTTTCTCTCCAGCTATGGCGATTTTGCTTGGTTAGGGCTTCAGCCAACTCAGTCACTATGACCAGGAATAAGAAGACTCCTTCAGAACAAGTGTCTACAGCTTCGGAATCTAGAACAAAGGATATACTACCTTATCCTAGTGATGGTCCTATTTCGCCTGAATTGCAATCGGCTATTAATGCGATTCAATTTGCGATTGTTACGCCTCATCCGGATGATGCTAGAACTGTAGAAACGGATACTCCTCAACAGCCTAAACAAAATGACATTGCGAATACAGAGAACTCTTGGAATACACTTTTCAAAAGTAGCATATTGACATCCAAAGGTAACTCATTAAACTTTATAGCGCCGATAATCAAAAATGGTGTTGTTGTGGCTTGTTTGGATAAGACAGAAACTGATAGACTAGCAGAATTATGGGCTTCTAAAGAGCCGAGGAGGAGGTCTCCGATAATCCTGCAAAATACAATGAAAAACTGGCCCCGGGGGTGTTCCCAGGAAAGCCCCTCCGACGCTCAAGTCATTTGAGATTGAGTTAGAGAGAGAAAGTGAGTAAATGTAGAGAGAGATGCTCTGGTTTTGTTAGGTGAGAATTTCATCCCTTTGTCTGATGAGACAACCCTATTTATAGAGGATGAGAGTTAAGGGCATTTTAGTCAGCTCTAGCTGGTGGAGGATTATGTTCCCTAGAGGTAGGGGTATTTTAGTAACTTCGTCATAGATGGGTCAGTCCCGGAAATGGGCCCAAACATCTGCCATTAAGCGATCACCTATTAGTAGGACTTGATGATCTAGAAGAGTGAGGAAAAATTCCTTGGGAAGTTCTTGGAGAGGTAACTTCTTTCGTCGCATGCAAAGTCCTCAATATTGACCGAAGTGGAAGATGATGCTTGTTGAGTTTGTTGTGCGGCTCTAAGCCTTCGCCGTATGGCCTTGACTGTCCTTTCTAACTCCGGATTGTATGGAATCAAAGGAAAGTCATGCCCACTTGGCATACAAAGCTAAGCAAAGAGTTAGCAATAAGAAGACAACAAGCAACAAGATGAAATGAAAATACTTCCTCCGTTTCTTTTTACTCGCTACACTTTGCATTATGGGAAGTTTCACATTACTTGCTACACTTCTTTTTTGGGCAACAAACTCTCTCTATCTCTCTCCTCCCACATGGGTCCCTTTTCTTTTTACTCTCTACCTCTCTCTTCACCAAAAATTGCCTAGGAGTCCGTGAAATGAGAAGTGTAGCGAGTAAAAAGAAGCGGAGAAAGTAGTAAAAGACTTAGACTCACACAACTTTACAACGTTTTAATGCTAGACGCTATTCCATGGCAACGGCGCCATTTTGACAAAGGGAAATTAGGTCTTTACTAATCTCCTAATGTCAAACAAAACCTAACTAAATACTAAACTAGGTAAAGGGATAAGTAATGGTGGAAATCCGCAGGGAATAGCAAGAAGAACACTAATGTTGCTAATTGTTGCAAGCTAAGTCGAAGATTTAGCAAGATGTTTGGTTTCCTAAACTAAGAACTAAATTAACTAATTAATTAAGATCTTAAGAAGACACTAAGTGATTAGATAAGAAATTGATTGATAAAAACAATGGGAGAAGGGGATAAACACCATCCAATCATGATTTAGAAAATAAGAAGTGCGAAGTTTAGAGGAAAGAATCAAGCAACTAATTGAGGTTATTGTCTCTTAACTAGTTCTAAGCCCTCTCTCAAGGGTGCATAAAACTACCTAAGTCACATAAGTAAGCCACTCTCATGATCTCAAATATGCAACCAAGGGGATAAGTATGATGTCAATCCACAAAACCCTCACTCAAATCTCACTCTCATGAGTAATTAAGCAAGATAATAGCATAAACGTCAACCTTAATCTCCTCTCTCAATTTGAATAAGGCATCAATCAACAAACATCCAAGTAACCAACTAAAATGCAAGTAGATAATAATCATGCTATTGATCAATTAAGAAGTCCAATCAAACCCCTAACTTCTTATTTAAACACCCAAATCGATCATGGTTGGGTTTCCATCCCCAACTAATTAACTACTCACTAATCATCATAGTCATCATAGAAATACTAATAGAAGAAAAAAAATCAAACATGAACAACTAAACAATCAACACAAGATCTAACATAATATTAAGTTAAAAATTGAAATAAGTAAATATAAAAGTATAAAAAGTAGAGAGAAGAGGAGATATTTCTTAAACCATGAAGAAGAAATGAAGTTCTTGCATAAAACCCACAATTTTTGTCATAATCCAATCTACAAAAACATGAAAATCTACTTTCTTTTTCTAGAACTTCACTTTCTCTCACTAGATTAAGCAAAAAATTCTCTAAAGATGATTTACTGGAATAAAAGTTAATTCGTCATTAAGCGAAGAAGTATTTATATTATTACAAAAACGGGGCTAAAACAACGTTTAAAGAAGAAATGTCGAGAAAATAACAAGGAGCGCCCGCTCCTTGTTAATTAGGAGCGCCCGCTCCTAACAAAGTAAGGCGATGGCGATGGAAGAGTGCTCATGGAAAGCTCTGGGTTGCTCCATCCCTACTGCCAACAGGGTGGCTGCCCATCAAATAAGGATCGCGCGCTCTTTGGTAACGGGGAGCACCCGCTCCTTGTAAAATGCTCCCAAGGAGCGCTTGCTCAATGGGGGCTCCTTGGTAGGTCCAACTTTTTGCATCCTTCTGCCAGCTTCAGTACGTCAAGGAGCTCCGGCTCCTTTTTCCTTGAGAGCACTCGTCAGTTCCTTGGTAGCTCCCTCCTCGTTCCAAGTCCCTGCCTCATTCTGCTATGTAAAAGATCATGGAGGAGCGCCCGCTGCTTTCCTGTTTGCTCTTTTTCCTCAAATACAACCACACTAAACAATAGTGTTAGCTATCAAAGGGGAGAGGGGAGGAACCATGAAATTTCATCTACCTAGCATGCATCATTAGAGGATGAAAATAAGGAAATTAAAGGGAAAAAGCGCATTTGAATTCAAAATTATCATGCACAACGTGCCAAAATATGCACATGAGAGACTAAATTCTCACTCGTTACACTCAGTCTTTCTCCTCTATGTCTGTTCCGTTGCGTAGTGTTGTCGCTGCAAGATGCGCTGCCGACGATGGTCCTCCTCACTGTCGGTGTTGATGTTTGGTTTCATCTTCTCTTCCGCATTGTTGTGGTACGGTCAAGTGTTCTTTCTGTCTCCTATGATCCTGTGTTGCTGCTATCGTGGTCTGTTGTGCTGATGTCGGTGCTCCAGCGTCGTTGATGCTGCTTTGCGATGGTGTTGATGTTGGTGTTCTCTTATACTTATTCCTTTCCAGTTCTCTTGTGTGTTAGTGAAGGTATAAAGTTCAAATCTTAATCTTATTTTCCTTAAGTTGATAAGCATAAATTCATATTTCCATTGGTTTAAGAATCAGATTATTGAATTGAAATAGTTATTTTGATATTGAGAATAAAGATTGGAACTATGTTTTAAACAATTGACTGAAATTTCTTTTGGAGTTGAGAATCTTAGTAAGTTTGCTAAATCAGATTTTATAAGTTAAGCTCCTTATAAATCAAATCCAATTTATAATTTTATGTCCAAAATTAGTATTGTAATTCTCTAAATAGGAGTAATTAGAATTAAAGTTAGAGATTAATATTGTGAATTGGTTGGATTAGTTGAAGGTTTGCATATAAGGATTTGTAGTGGTTCATGGAAGAGTTTAGAGTGTGAGCAAGTCGATTTATTTATTATGGTAGGAATGAATGTTAATTGTTTGTTGTTTTTGTTATGAGGTGATTATTGGAGAATTGCTAATGGTTATATAAGTGATTCAAGCTAAGAAGTTGAACAAGTTATGATTCTTGGAGACCGCGTATAAATATTCTTGGGTTTATTTTCGTGAGTATCTTATCAATTAAGGTAACATTTATGTTCAGCATAATGTATTTACATGCCCGCTATGTGTTATGTTTTAGATATCGAACATCGTTATAGTCATGGTCATGGTTATAGATGCATCAATATATGTGTTGAGTTGTGAAATTATATTGATTGACCAGAAAAGTATGTTTTGCTCAATTATTGGAATTGTTCGAAAATACGGTGTTTCTTGAGATATGATTTGAGTATGATAATGAGAAAAGGATTTCGTAATTTGTTTTAGTTGGCCTAGCTTATCAACTGAAATGAATAAGGGGAAAGGTACAGGTGGAGAAAAATGATTCAGATATAAGTTATGTTAAGACTAAAGAAGGTCGAGTATTTTGTTATGTATGTTACAATATGTTATGTTAAAGCATGTACTTGCCAGCGATCTATGTTAAGTGATTGAGCTATGCCAACGATATATTTTAAAGTATTAATTCCTTTCCTAACGATTACCAAGCTTGAGTATTGTATGAAAAATGTTTGCCACCCAAAATCGATTTAACGAGATTAAGTAAAGTTACTGAGCTTTTTTCTCGTTATAGTTTTACTTTAGTTTTGTATTTTTCCTCTGTTATTTTCAGGTTTGTCTTGGAAGCTCGAGGTAGATTGTAAGCGTGAATTAGATTATGAAGTTGTAATTAAATATTGAAAGTAGAGGTTTTATTTAGAGTATAAGTTGTTAGTACTCAAGTGCTGATATGAAATTAAGTATTTTATTATTTGGGGATTGATCGAGTAAAGTATTTTGTAATATGATATTGGTTTTTAGGTTGTTTGTTGTGGGCCTTTACCCATAGGTCCCAAGATCGTGTAAAAAGGTTATATTTTCTCTGTGAGTAAACATTTAATTAGAGGTTTATTAAGTGTTAATTATCATTAGTGAATCTTTAGTGTGATTAGCTAGCAGCTCGGAAGTGTAGGATGTCGTTACAACAAGAATTAGAACCAACAAAGGTGTCATGTGGATATTTCCTCCGTTAGATGTATCTCCCCCTCGAACCAGGACCATCGTTCCCATTGACTCATTGAGCTTCTTCAAATCCACCTTCGCCTTTGAGCATCGTGATTGGAAGACTTATAGTTAATACGAACCTTCTTGCCCCTTTTACCATGTGCCGACACACTGAAGGCTCCCTCTTGGCTTGATAATTCTCCTCCCTGCTTCATCAACTTTTTCGACTCTAGAAGGCAAACAACGGTCTCATCCAAGGTCAATGTTAGCTTAATTATCAACAAAGAAGTATTAACAATATTAAATTTTAATGGAAAGGGTACCAGGGGAAAAAAAATTTCTTATCTTCATCCTTGAAGGTCTAATCCAACTTTTTCCAATTGGATTATCAATCATCAAACATGTTAAAGTAAGCTTTCAAGTCACCGTTTCCTCCATCCCCAAACCGAACAAATCCTTCTTAAAAACAATCTACTCGTCAAAGACTTAGATTGAAACATCTTATCCGATTTCTCCCATAACTCTTTGGTTTTTTCTTCTTTAGGAAAATCATATTTAATCTTTGATGCAAGGGCTAACCAAATAGTCGATGTCGCACACCTCTTCATGTCCTCCATATGGGATATTTTCGTCTTCGGGTTTCTTGTTTGCGAAGGCTTCATAAATACCTTGTTGAATCATATTATCTTTCACCACGCTTTGTCGTAACACAAAATTGTTGTTGCCATTGAACAATTGCATCTCGAACTTTCCTTCAAAGATCTTGTCTATCTATCCTAAATTTCACATGTAGGCTCTGATGCCACTTGTTAGGACTTATACAGAAGCCTAGTAAAAAGTAAACACTATAAATAAAGCTAAGGAGCAAAAAGAAACAAATGAAAATTTAACGTGGAAATCTCTCCCTTAACAAGTACAGGAAAAACCACCAACCATTTCACGAATCCTTCAACGGGTATTGCAAAAAAACTCAAACTTATAAATCTGGTGAATTACAATCTATGTCAAGAATTCTAACGAGAGAGCTAAGAGTCTTTGTAATCTCTCCCGTATTTGATGCGCATATAAAATAATCACTAGTAGAAAAACGCTAATTTGTGTCGAACAACAAAGGAGCCGACACTGTAGCTGAGGTAGATATCATTTGCGTCCAACATAGGGATGTCAATCCAGTCCGAATCTGACCCTAGCCCGCTTCGATCCGAAGGAAAAAATCTGAGTTGACTCCGACAAAAAAGTATCCGACTCCGAGTCGGAGAAGGGTCGGAGGAGAATCTCATAAAATAATCCGACATCCGACTTCGAGTCAATCAATCCTTTTTTCTTATTTATGTTAATGTATAATTTATGTATAACCTGACTTTGACTTTCAGCCAATTGTATTATATAGGATTTTCCCATTGAAGATATGATTGTTTTAAATAATGGTAATATTTGAATTATTTGAACTATATAAGATTTCCATATGATTATAAGAATAAATTATAATGATTAGATTATTGTATTATAGAAGACTATTCTATTATAAAAAATGGGCAGAAAAATAAGTCTGGTCGGATTCAAAGTCGGATGTTCGGATTTTAAGTCGGATCGGAGTCGGATGTTCGGATTTTAAGTCGAGTCGGACTCGAATTGTCGAAGTCGGACTCGAATTAAAATCCGACTACTTGTAGGGTCAGAGTCGAATTATGCATAATCAGGTCCAAATCCCCACCTCATTCTCTCTCCCCACCCAACTGCCCATCTCATTCTTTCACTTTCTTCATTCTTCTTCGCCGACTTTTTTCCCCACTCAAATCCACCTTTGATTTTGTGGCTTCAACACCAATTTACAGCAGATGTATGTCGTTTTCTCCTTCCTTTCCACCCTGATTATCTCCATTTCTCTTTCTCTCCTTATCTCCTTTACATTTTTTCTCCTAAATTCATCTAGAGTTTCAGAAACAAGGCAAAGGAAAGTGGGCCCTACTGAATCCGTTAACTCACAAACTTTACTTTTGTTCATCTAGGTATTTCACTAATTTGATTGATTTACTGGGTTTCGATATCTCGAGGATACAATTGCGGAAGACGAGTAGATCTTGGAGAAATAACAAAGCAAAATAAATATACAGAAGAAGAAGATGATGGTGCTGATGAGGATACAGTTCATAGCAAGTTCTTCGTTAATGGATTCTTATGTATTTGTTTTTACTTTCAGATCTGAATTAGTTCCTCTCTAAACATATTATTCATCACTCTCTCTAAAATGGAATCTCATTTATCCGAAATTTTTAATTTGTTTTGGTTTTTTTCGCATATTTTTTTAATATGATATTTGGACCTTCTTGATATGAATCCTCAAGATGTTATTGAGTCCCTTGTCAACAAAAAAATAATCTTCCAGCATAGAAAATTCTGTATGAAAGTTTTATATGTTCAAGCTACTTGACACATTCTATACCCATAGTGTTTATATTGTTGATTAGGTTTGTTTAGTTTATGTGGTTTTTTGGGGTTCAATTTAGATTTTTATGTTGGTTGTTTATTTGTTGTTGTTTATTCTCATATCCGCACGCTTCCCTTCTCAAGTTCTTTGCATTTGTTTTGGTGTTTATTGTTTGTGTGGATACTGCTACCATGAATTTAATTTTTTTTGATAAATAAATAGCAATTTGCACTGGATAGCGATTTCTTTGTATTTTTTGGGTGGAAAACAAGGCCAGGGGCATGATCTGCACCATTCTAATGCAGTGGGTCAATGGCATGATTTACATCTGACCCTGATGAACGTGTGATGCAAATGGTCCATCAATTACGTCACATAGTGAACCGACACAGATCTTGTCTAGGAAATTTGCGCCATGACCTGTAGCGTCGGACCCGAAATTGAGGGAAATTGGGGTTTGGGATCCGATGCATATCGTGCTTTTTGTACCAGTGAATGATCTTAAGCCCCCTTTATATAGAGAATGAAATCCTATACATAGTAAAATTAGCTTCTAATAAGGTCTAGTCTAGCTTGACTTAGGAAACTAGTTCTTTATGTTCCTAGTACAATTATCAATCTATTAGGAAATAACTATAAAGAATCCTAACATATCAAGACGTAGAAAAAACGAAAAGAGAAAAGAAATCGAAAAATCCTATTGGTGAGGGTTCTACCCTGCAAGCAAACACAAACTTTCCAGTTCGTCTACAACTTTTCCTCAAATACACCCGAAACTCACAACATGTCTTAGTGACCTACTATCCGTGTTGAACTATTGGACTTTTTTTTTTTTGACGGGAACTATTGGACTTGCATACATAACAATAACAACTTGTAAACTCGATTTTATACTTCTTGCATTCTGAATTAAGTGAAGTACTTCTCTCAAAAACTCTCATGTAAAAGAGACAAGTTTTTCACCTATTTCAGAATGGAGAAAGTACATTTTTGCAAAATAAAAATAAAAATAGAAGGAGATGCTCTGAAAGCCACTTGATTGACCCGAATCCAAAATTCTAGTTTAGGCTAAGTAATTTTCAAGGCGTAATTCAGAATAAAGCGACCATGATTCAGAGTGTTACACAATCCCTTGAGCTCTATTGTCAATCATCCACTTATACTTAGTTGAAGGATGATAAAACCATAATCATTAGTGGCAATAACAAGGGGAAATTAATAATATATGGTATAAGGCATTGATTTGCGTGTAAAAAGTACAGTTGCATTGATTTGTCAAATACATGTGATCTCTGCTATAAAGTAAAAAGTTCCATTGATTTGCATGCTCCATTCAGCTTTTCCCCCAAAAAGTACAATTGATTTTTTCTAAGAAGTCCTATTTATGTGTTCAAAAACTTTGATTATTGATAAATCAACTCACGTCTGTGTGTCTTAGACCCATGTTATTGTTAAATCAACTCATGTTTGTTTATGTAAAAATGCTGAAATGACATCATTGTCACCGAAATCACATAATTATCCCTGTTAACGAACAAAGATGCCCACTAACTTTTAGCTGTTATTTGTCCAAAAAATATTACTTTTGCAATTTTCAAACTTGTATATCTCTAAAATTATATTTAAAAAAATTTAAAAAATACAAATATTCATATATTTTTATTCTCTACAAATAAACATTTATTTTGATATAATTTCATTATATTTTTATTTATAGATTCTCTAACTATTATTTAGATATATAGAAAAATAATACAAACACTATTTGTGTATACACAAACAACATATGTTGGGTACACGAACAACATTTTTTTAAAAAATTGGTAAGAAGAAATTCTTTGGGTTGCCCTCGCACAAGACCCCCACCCAGAGGCCCATTACAAGTTAGACTTTCCAACCAGACTATTTGTAGAGAATAAAAATATATGAATATTGATTTATTTTTTATTTTTTTTAAAACATATTTTTTTTTGAGATATACAAGTTTTAAAATTGTAAAAGTAATATCTTTTGGACACTTAGGGCCTGTTCCGCAACAGCTTTTACACTAGCTTTTAATGTTTTGACTAAGTCAAAACACTAGTTAAGTATTTGGCATAGTAGAGGTTGGAGTAGCTGTTGGAGTTTCATATAGCTTTTGGATAGCTTTTCCCAAACGTTATATTTTACAGCATTCAGTTTCGATAAGTAGCTTTCTACTTTTTTTTTTTTTTTTTCAAAGGAAAAAAATTCCACTTTTTATGGATAAAATTTTGGGATTAATAGAATATCATATATTCAGGATAAAAAAATTGGATTAACAGAAAAAAAAATCCCACGTTTTAAGGATAAACAATCCCACTTTCTCATTTTTATCAAAGATAATTTTTTTTTATCAACTAACTCTCTTGTTTTCGTTCTGCTTATATTTTTCAATGTTCATTAGTATACTAATATGGCTGCTAGATACGTAGATGGCTTGGTGCATTATATTCTCATTATTATTTTTATATTATTCATGGTTATGTTAGACACATAGATGGCTTCATATAATAACAAAGAAGGGATGAAAGAGGTATTTAAGTGGACTGATGAAGACACTGTCATCCTAGTATGAACCATATAGTAATTAATCATATAATTATAATTAATATTATAATTAAAAAAATGTTATTTTTATTATATATAAGCATAATAACTACTTTTACCGAACACTTATATTATAAACAACTACTTTCACAGCTAAGAGCTAACATCTACTCGCCGACAGCTAACAACTACTCCACGGTCAACAGCTACCTAATAGCTACTTTTGCCAAACAAGCCCTTAGCCTGTTAAATGTTTCTAAATCTCTACCGGTTAGAAATTTATCATGGCTCGGCGGGTTGAGGTGTCAATACCATTGTTTATTAAAAATCAAAAACAAAGAGACAACAGGAAAAGGGCGAAATTGTAGTAAAGGCGTATATTCTTTGGCACAAGGAGAGAGCTACTGCCTAGCGCCTACTGGTGTTGACCTGATTTGGTACGATGAGGACCACCATACTTACGAAGGTCAGAGAAACAGGAGAAGTTGATTTCCAAGTTCATCAGAGAAACCATATCAATTATAAGATCCAGATTTGATCAAGGTGGGACCCACTTTTATGTGTTTGGTAAACAAGTGAAGATACCACGGTGGTTGAGTGCACGCTATCACAGAACATCACCAAATCCCTCATATCATAATTCATAATTCGTAATTCCTTTCAATTTGCGTCGCAAAACCAGAGAATAATATGAAGATGGAAGTGTTGCAGATGGTGTCAGCCGCAATTGCTGCTGATTTTGCGTCGGAAAATGGGAATGTTTCTACCGCCTTTCGTTGGGGTGCTTCCTTCTCCGTCCTGTTAGTTCTTTTTATTTCTCTCTCCTCTTATTTTGTTGAATTTTTACTATGTCTAATCATATACAACTTTTATAATTCTATGTACAATATTTATGGTTCAACATGTAACATTTTTACTCAAGATACAACAACTTATTGTTCTGAACTAAATTCATTAAGGAATTTCTCTTGTCTAATTTGAATCATCTTTCTTGTTTTCAATTTTCATCATGCCCATTTCTTATTAATGATTAATCCATAATAGACTAGTCTCTTACTTTCGCTTATTTTTATTTTTTTTGGTGCAGTACTAGCTCTTGATTACACTAGTTTGCTAAGGTAGATTTTTTTTCTGTAAGTAGAGAACATAGAAATTAAAGTGTAGAAACCCATTTTTTGCGATAAAGTTTCGTGCTCATGGTGAGGTGATTGACGTGAGAACTTCTAAATTTATGCTCAATTCCATTACCATTACCCTTATTTATGACTACTAACCAAACAGGCCGTCACAGTTTTTTTTGGGGCAATACTAGTCCTTTTCTCTTCTTTTGGAACCTTTCTAAAGTTGCACTCTTGTTCTACGTCATAATTATGCGCTAATTTTTTTGGGTGCAATTTTTTGATTTTCTGTTTTTTTGTAGTACATGACAAACCTTTTTTTAGTTATCCTGAATCACCGTTCTGTTATTGAGCTTGAGCGCAATTGATATATAAAACCAGTGCAGGCTAAATGTATGTGTTGCTTTATTGCCTCCAGTTATGATCTCTTGATTACACTAGTTTGTTAAGGTAGATTTTTTCTTTAATTAGAGAACATAGAAATTGTTGTCTTTTGATGATCACTAAAAGTCGAATAAATGAGAGCTAGCTGTTAGTTTCATGGGATTTCAAAATCCAAACTTACAGATTAAAATACTGCACCCTCCATCAGCTTCGGTTTATTCAAATATACTGTCTAGTTATGTGGATGAATCAAGAGATTTCGGTTTCTCTCCTCTACAGATTATACTGCTCATCAAAAGAGATTCATTAAGACAATTTGAGAGCATTTTCGCCAAAACCAAAATTGAAGCATATGAAAAATTAGAATGTCTAAACATTTCCGAAAAGTAATCACTCATTGTGTTTGTGATCCATGCATCTTCACTCCCTGTATCTGTTGTAAGACATAGTTGCATTCAGAGTGTGTTAGGTGAAGCTTTCTGAAATTCTGATATTAAGTTCGATATTACTCTTGCACATATTGCAAAAAAGGAGGGACATAAGGTCCATTTGCAAACACAGTAAGGCTAAGCGTACCATTTGAGTTTCTGTCATTTCGGCAAAGATATACAAGCTATACATGATATGACTTGATCATGCTGTTTTTATGACCATGAGTCTCGATACTGAATGGGCAGCTGTCATGACTTACAAGTTAGAGGCTGGACTGGGAAGGATTAAGTTTAGATATGGACATTATAACGTCTTAGTTCTTACACTCTTAGAGCAGGATGTCTCATTGGGATAACTAAGATAAGTAGGTTAATAATCAATGATAATGTTCTGTCTTCATATTAGTCCTTGTATAATTTTCTTTTGATTCTTCCTGTTCTGTTCTGTTCTGTTTACTGCCTTTAACGTTCATTTTTCTTTTTGCTTTAATTGTAAATTAACTGATACCATTAGTCCATTACACTTCTATTGGTCTAAGTACCTGTATTTTTTTCTTCTTTTACCATTACTGTAGGTTTCTGTTAGTACTGAACCTATTAGGGAGAAGATCCAGGCTGCAAGCTTCTCTTCTGGCCGTATTTCTTACAGCTAGTCTCCCAGCAGCTATTTTCCAGATATTACGGTGCTTCTAAAGATTCTTGGCAAATCTCTGGCCTTCCCAGATTAGAACTCATTGTGTGTAAGAAACTTACTGAAGAACATCTCCCCTATGTTGCAGAGGACAGTTTGGACGTTGGGTTGCTATTCTTGGTATTGCTTCAAATTACTGCTTTCCAAGTATCTTCCCAGGTAAGAAAAAAATGAACACCTGTATCACATGTAACCCAGCTAATCAATCATCATAATGCAATATTCTTGATTGCAGCTTCTGTCTCTCGCTTTCTCCTCTTTGTTGTTATGCCAAATTGGCTGGCCAATGAACTACGCGAGAGCCTTGCAGGTGGTGTCTTCTGTCTGCTAATTTGCGTATCACTTTTTATAATGGAGATACATGCAAATGGAGGATGCAGCAGCCGTTTATGTACTGTGCACTGCTGTGCATTTTGGTTCAGTATGGCTCTTCTCTTCTTCTTTACAATACTTTATCTATGTTTAGGATCTTGGTAAGTAACTAGAATCTCAGCAGGGTGAAGATCCTGTTGCAATCATGCTATGCGCTGATTGAGATTCAATTTCTCATGGATTATAGATCTGTAAAGTCTTTGTATATACACAAGAATCATATGTATAGATCACTTAAACAAAGTAGAAATTTTTTTAAAAAGTGGAGGTTCTCTATGCAGGTTGCAGGCTTGTTTATGCTTGCATTTGTTCCTGAAATGTGCTCCTTTGGGCTGATTACCCCCCCCCCCCTCCTCCCAAAAAAAGAAAAGAAAATTTGTTGGTTGCTAGAGTTTTTGATTTGAGAATTTGATGCTGGGATCACACATTATTTTTGGTGATTTATAACAGTGATGTTTTGAGATCCTGTGGGATAACAATAAGACGGGATTTAGTGCATCCTTTCTGTAGAAATTGGATTCACTTTCTAATGGTTGGAGAATGGAAGAAAAGTGGAAGCGCCTGATATTGCTGTTAGATTTTAGTCTAAGCTGTTGAATGAGTTAGCATGGTTGATAGAGACGTAGAGTTATGGGGTGAGGGCCTATTCTCCCCAGTTTATTTTCAGTTTTCAGTTAATTCAGTTCACTTCAGCTCTAATTATCATTTCTATTAGTTATAGTTCAATTCAATTCAGTTCGGTTGTCTTATGTCGAAGAGAACAGGCCCTGAGTTAATAAATATATGATGGCAAGAATGACGCGAATGGTGTAAGATTTGTGCAATATATGAAGGGTTAGGAGTTAGGACTCACTTGAACACTGAATCTTAGAGATTGGTTGGGCAGAAAACAGTTTATTAGAAAAATGATTTTGTACATTTTCCTTTGTTTGGTTTCTAAATATTTTTATTAAAATGTTAAAAACTATTCTCCCGAAAGTGGAAACATTTTCTTTTTATAGGAATGGATGCCACATCTTTCTTCCTATTCTTCACCTTCCTTTTCCTTTCTCCTATCCATTATCCCCCTTTCATTTACATTCTTGCCTTTTTCTCCAACTTTTCGTTCAATGAACCAAACATATATGATCTAATCTACAATTGTGTTTTCTCTTGAAAAATGTATGGAAAATCAATCACTATTGAAAATGTTTAGCATCGGACCAACAAAGCCTTAGTGAAAGATCACTCTTTTGTCTTTGTGGTCATTTTCTTTTCCCACTGTTCTCGTGTGATTACAATTTGACAAGTTCTGAACTTGTAAAATTCATAATTATACATTTAAACAACACATGATCGCCTGCTGAACTTAGGCGCTTTAATTTCGCTTTGAATAAGAATGTTTTAGGTTTTATAAGTTCATCGTGGTTTAGATAAGGGCTAATAGTTTCAAATTGGGCTAGTAAAATTCAATTCACATCTGAAATATGTTCAGATTAGGGTCAATAAGCTCAAACATATCATATAAGCGCCAATAAGTTCAGTTCAGATGAACTCTAAGAGTTTTCGGATGAAGAGAAAATAGACATGTTTCAGTTCTGCAAGATTCGTTCATCCATCCATCTCTTGATTCCTCCCCTAGACCTGGAACAGAGCATGGGATAAATCCAACTTTTTTTAAAGGGGACAAATAGGAGAAGAAGGACCAAGTAATTTTTGGCAAGCTTTATGGTTTAGTTTGGTTCAGCTTAGAGTCACTTTGGTAAACTACTCTATGAATTTGGACTGAGTCAACTTCAAAAAGTATGTGGCTTTGTACATTCTTGTTCATGTAGTCTTAATCTTCTGTTATGTCAATTCCGTTTCTAGTAAATCACTCACTGGTCATAGAACTTGGAAGACAAGTAGCTTTATATAAACAGTTCACTTGTGACTACATAATTTTCTGAGAGAACAGAGACATTTAGCTGGGTCCCAAAGACAATTCATAGCATAATCTAGTCTATTACATTGACTGATTGGTATTTTCCCTGAAAAATTTCAGATTTTAGACTGAAAATAAATGTATTCTGGGAGATGTATCCATGGCTGCCACGACTTGTGTACGAGGAACATTGACCTAGGACAATTTTGCAGAACTTCAGAAAGTATAATGTCTAATGGAAAGCTCAGTATGACTGGCCTGATTCAGTAATTTGCAATTGTAGATTTGTAATATTTTGCTTGATTTGCTATGGTCACTCCTAAATTGAATAAACTATGCTTTAGGATTCAGAATGAGGAAAGATTTGGAAATGCTATGGGATATCATAACATATTGCAAAACTATGGTTTAGAGGTTTACTGATTAAAATCAGTTAACATTGGTTGATTATATGGTTCAAGTTCTGATTTCTTGATTGTTATTTGGTATTTCATACATTAAACTGATTCGACTTTCTGGCGTTCTTCCTTTATCGTTCTTGTTTCCCCTTTCTTTTAGTAGATATGTAGGGGTCGGGGTTAGTTTGCAAGCTTCACGAAGTGGCCAGGAGTGCTTTTCCGTGATGGTTTCCTTTATTTCTTGGCAAATTTGTGGTCTTCACATAATAAACTGTTAAATGCTGGTAGTTTCCTTATCCTCCCTTGTGAGCTACTACCCTATTTCCAAAAAAATTTACACGCTTTTCATTTCAATAAATCAAGGACGCCATCATAAAGATGTTGGTTCATGGAAGAAGAGAGAAAAGTAGATTAGGAGAGAGGGAAGGTTTGAGAGTAGATGACTCATGTGAGAATAAGTGGTGGATTCGATTGCGCAAGTTGGTTAAAAGAAGTGAATAATATATTTATCAACAGTCCAAAAAAAATTAGTAAAACTTCGTGAAAAAGGAGTATAATGATAAGCATTTTGGCACATAGCATGTAGGCATATAATGTTTAATCTTTGTGGTTTTCTCTTATTTTACATTCACATACACTACATGGTGCCAACATTAACACTATGTGCTATATGTTATGAGTCAATATGCGTAATTTATCATTCCTCATATAACCGTACGTTATAATTGGGAATCTTTGAATTTGAGCACAACTTTTTTGATTCATATGGGATAAGTACGGGGGGGACATAAACGTAAGTGAGTGTTCAAATCCATGTGCACTCTTTAGCTATGGACAAAGTGATAGTTGACTGATTATTGGTAAAGTGTGAACCCAGTGACTAGTGAGGCAAGTTAAAATTCAATGTGCACTCTTTAGCTATAGACAAAGTGATAGTTGACTAATATGACTATGTTGAAGTTTCTATCAAATTAGGCAAATTCCAACGCACTAGTATATGAAGGGGGGTTGGGCAATTTCTAAGGTACACTCGTATTTATTACGAGCTTGGTATAGTCAAAAGTACTTTATGCTTTTCTTAAGAGCTAAAAGTCTAAAATACCACCAAGTAACTCTCAAGGGGCCTTGCCTGCAAACCCGGACGGGTTGACTAGTGCGAGGTTCCGATCCAGTTAAGGCGTCTTTTTCTTACTTTCAAAAAAAAATATGCCTAAAATACTTGGGTATTTCATGGATTTTTTTTGTAGGGTTGGTCTTTTTCTACAAAATATTTCCTACAGCCATTAAAAAGTTTATGTGGTGTAACCAAAACCTTCTTTCAATAATAATGTTTGTTTTCCATATATCGCTTGTAAGTTGTAATCAGCTGAGCTGAAAGATTTGCTACTACTAGCTCGTAACATCATTGAAAATTGTTTTGCAGTGACTTATTTGTACTGTTTGGTACTCGTATAATAGAAACATTTTACCGAATCCGTCTTCTTGTAATTGACTATTGACTTCAATACCACTACCTATGGTCGACAAGTGAGTATATTGTTTCAACTAGAAACTTCCCTTCGCTTTCCTAGTATGCTTTTCATGGAAAATCTCCTTAATGAGTAAAGTTGTCATCAATCACTATACTTCCACTTTCACACAAAAATCAACTATATTACCATACTATAGTTTAGCTCTCTCTTTCTGTATCTTAACATCTCAGCCTATCTATTGAAATTTATAATGGCTTCTCATTCATTCATTTATGGCCTCTGTTTCTCTCTGTTCTACTTCCCCTGTTTGATCACATCCCAGCAACCTTATACTCAAAACAATTGTCGTCGATCTGGCAACATCTCTGCTGTTCTTGGGTACAACTGCAATGGTCTGAATCGGTCTTGCCAATCGTTTCTCATCTACCGGGCTCAGCCTCCCTATAACAGTGTCTCCTCCATCGCCTCTCTTTTTTCTGCCAATGCATCTCAGATTTCTGCAATCAATAACAACATTACGGAAAACATGGCCTTGGCAACAAACACTAAGGTTATCATCCCTGTGACATGTTCCTGTGCTGGTAGATTCTACCAAACCAACACCACTTATGTTGTTAAACCTCATGAAAATTACTACATGATAGCTAACAATACCTTTGAAGGTTTAACTACTTGCTACGCCATTCGAACTCAGAAACTCAGTCCCAATGTCGTAAACATATACGCTATGGAACAGCTCACTATACCTCTAAGGTGTGCCTGCCCTACAAAGAAGCAAGTCAACCAGGGGATTAGGTACCTTATGAGCTATGTCATCCAACCAGGCAACAATATTGGGACTGTTGCTACGTATTTTGGAGCTGATGTTGGACAAACTCTTGATGCCAATGAGAAATCCGAGCAGGACTCTCTTATCCAACCTTTTACAACCCTTCTCATTCCACTACGAAACCCACCAAATGGTTCTCGTTTGTCTTATCCTCCTTACGTACCACCTCCACCATCGCCTCCACCATCTTTGCCTCCCACGGAAGCAACATCACCATTGTTGTCTAGTGGGAGTTCGAATAAGAAATGGGTTTATTTCGGGGTAGGGGCGGTTGCAGGGAGTGCATTTGTTGCAGTGTTAGCGATCATTTTTTTCTTCATGTTTGCGAGGACAGGTATGAGGAAGAAAACTGATCTAGTTGTGTCATCCCAAAGCCGCGAAGCACAAGAAAAGGCTCTTGTGAAGCAGCCACCAGAGAAAGAATATTTGGAGTTTCTTGAGAGTATATCTAGAATAGCTTCCCTGAAAGTATACAGTTTCGACGACTTGCAGGCAGCAACAGAGAATTTCAGCTCTGATCATTGGATCAAAGGCTCAGTGTACAAGGGAAGTATTAATGGTGATCAGGTCGTCGTCAAGAAGATGGACCGAGATGTTAGCAAAGAGATTAGTCTACTAAACAAGGTTAACCATTTTAACCTCATCAAATTTCTGGGGGTATGCTTTGATGACGGGGTTTGGTACTTCGTTTATGAATATGCAGAAAATGGACCATTGAGTGATTGGATCTACCAAGACAATCCTGATGGCAAAACCTTGAGTTGGGGTAAGAGAATGCAGGTGGCTTGCGATGTTGCTACCGGGTTGAACTATCTGCATAGCTATACAAGCCCGCCACACGTGCACAAGGATATAAGGGGAAGCAATGTTTTTCTTAATAATGAGTTCAGGGCAAAAATTGCCAAATTTGGGCTCTCAAGACCAGTTAGAGGGAATGATGGTCAATTTACATTAACAAAACATATTGTGGGGACTAAGGGTTATCTAGCTCCCGAGTATTTGGAGAATGGAGTAGTCTCCCCAATGCTTGACGTTTATGCTTTTGGTGTTCTGCTGTTAGAGATGCTAACAGGGAAAGATGTTGCTTGCCTCTATGAAGGTGTTAAGGTTCACTTATCGGAGATCTTAGGCCCTGTGCTGAGCGAGAAAGATGGATTTTCGAGCTTGAAAGAATTTATTGATTCTTCTCTGGGGGATGATTATCCTGCTGATATTGCATACTCTATGCTCATGCTAGTTGATCATTGCTTGAGAAAAGATCCAGGAAGTCGCCCTTTTATGGATGAAATCGTTCAAATTCTGTCAAGATCATTGACCACCTCACTTATCTGGAAATCCAGCACTTCTGTTAGTATCTCAAGTTCAGAATAATGTTAGGACTAGTTTTATTTAGTAGCTGTTTCGTGATGCCAATTTTTGTTCTTCACCTGCTTTAAGCTATCCACACAATTCCTGTTTTTCTTTTCCTTTGTGAATTTGTGACATATTTCTGTCTCAAGTTCATAATAATCTGTGACTGGTAACATTTATCTTTAGCTACAAACATAATTGTTGATATATGTAGATTAGGGAGTTTCTGATTAAAGTTCATTAGAGAATTGAATTGACTGGCCTTGCTGTTTAAGTTCAATAAGCTTCCGAATTCTTGAAATCATATAGGATATGAAAGAATGTCATATCTAATGTATGGTAATCACATTACAATATTCATGTCTACTTGGACAAGCTAACTCTGTTCAAAGCATCTTTTGTTTTGTGACATATTATACTTTTGTTTGTAGATTTGGACAAGTTTTAACTCTATTTAAATTAGATAGCATCTAGGTCTGTTAAACGTTTGACTTATTAGCTTGCTTGAACAAAGTTTCTGAATCAACTTGAGGGTTTCTAAACCTTAAATCTCACTACATTTAATCAGGTAGTAGATTACCCATTACTAATAAATCATTAAAATATAATTGTTAATTTTGAATTGAATTCGATGCTATAATAAATCCTATTAGTAGTGAGTAGTTTACCCATTGAATCAACCAAGTTTTACCTCTACAACATAGGAAACTTGATGTTACTCTAATTCACCTCTCACGTTTGTTAAAGCATGGCTTTATCCCATAATAGCTTTAATTAAATTCTAATAGAAGTAATGAAAACTTGGTATGTATGTATATTAGTATATGTATACTGATTATATTTGTTTGTTACCGTATATAGTAACAAATATAAGAATTGGGATTGGCTCAAGTGGTGAGCTTAACCATCTTCTCTAACAAGGTCTAGAGTTCAATTTCTACCTCAAGCATTTGCTTGGGATTTAAGGGGGAGGGGGATTAGGGGTGTGTGAATGGGTCTCTGAATAGGAGCCCTGTGCAAGGGCAGCTAGAAGAATCCTTCTTACCAACTTTTTTTAAAAAAAAATATCAGTAACAAATATAATCCTAGCCTGATGGAAAGCCGTGCTTTGACTAGCCTGATTTGATCTATCTGAGCCTCATTAATTATGACGTTCATTAATTGTCTGGTACTAGTATTCATTACATGATATCCTATTCAATGAAATGCGCTTTTGAGTTTTGAGTAAGGAAACGGATGAATGTCTTTAGTCTTAATCCTCTGAAGTGTATTTTTAAAAAAATTAAATTGTAGTTTATCAGGTTACACTAATTGAAGATTTAAACATATTGATTTCTAATTTAGTCAATCTGACAATTTCACAGATCAACCAATTGACTTCCTAGATTTCTTCCTCCATTATTCTTCATCTACAAGCTACAGTTTTCTTTCTATTGCTAGAGACAAATGTTCCTGCAGTTTTTCCAGGATGGTTCTAAACATATTTTGGCAAATTTGTGATCTTTTCGAATTAAGTATAGATCTCTATCAAAATTTAAGGCTACCTCCGTCTAGATTTAGTTATGTGTTATGACATAACTAATTCAATTCAATTGATCAACATTTTTTTTCAGGGGATTTAATTGATCAACATGATAGTATTGATCTAAACTTTAAATAGTATTTTTTAGAAGTACAAATATGGTTTGAACTAAGGGTGATAATGAGCCTCACCTATTTGTGAACACTTCGAGCTCGACTTAGTCAAAATTCGGTCAACGCTGGGCTGGGCTGGTTGAGTTCGAGTTCAACTCGAGACCTTAACTACCCAAGCTGAATTATGATAAGCTCGACTCGAAAAACGCGTGAACAAGCTCGATTACTTTTTTATCATATTGAAATATTGTATTAAGTATGTATAAATAAATATATATATTTGTTCTATTTATATCACAATAGTAAGGTAATAGTTTTATTATATAAAAAAATGCACAAAGAAGACGAGTAAATTAAAGATAAAAATAGGTCAATATTGTTCGTGAACAGCTTGATAATGGCTCGGTCAAATCTTAGCTTGATCACAACTCAGTTTCTCAAGTTTTCGGCTCGAGTTCAAATAAACTTAAATGAACACAAGCCAAGCTAACAAGAGACTCGGGCTCGGCTCGACCTATAAGCACCCATAGTTTGAACATTCAAACAGCATAAATCATGAGGATCTACTAGGTTCCTCTCTTCCTTATATTTATTTATTTGGGGTGGGCATCTACTAGTTCATACTACCTCCGTTTCTTTTTAATTGTTACACTTACACTTTTTACGCATGCCGATGCACTACTTTAAGCCTTTATATCTCTAATTTTGTATTTGTAAAAAATATAAACACTACAAATTAATAAAATACATACTAATACGAATCTAACAAGATCCCACATGACTATGTTTTTATTCACGTATAAATCACAAACGAGGGTCAAAGTGCAATTTGTGAATAGTGTAAAATGTCAAAGTGTAACAATTAAAAAGAAACGGAGGTAGTACTTCATAGCAATTCTCTAATATTTATTAATCTTATCACTATATCATCCTATTATCTTGCATCACAAGAATATCTTTACAAATCCCAGTTATGTAGTTGAACATTGACTTCAAATCAACTCCCTATACCCGTATCTTTTTTTTAAAGAGTTTTGGTATGAAAATTAATGGTCAATCTAGCAATTATCTTAGCTTCCCTACATGAAACCTCTCCTAGAATGGCTTTGAATAACATTTTAAAATGATTGAAGTTGCTATCAATCACAATACATTATTTCAAAAAGTTCACTATATAATCATACCAGTTTTCCCACATCTATCTGGATCACCTTCACCATCCCACCACCCCTCTGCCTATGGCATCTCATTCATTAAGTTACGCCACTTTTGCTCTCTCCTTCATTTACTTCCCTTACTTGATCATATCTCAGCAGCCTTATGGTGATAGTAATTGTCCTGTATATAACAATGCATCTACTGCTTTAGGGTACACTTGTAATGGTGTGAACACAACTTGCCAATCTTTCCTCATTTATAGAACACAGCCTCCCCTCCCTACAACACTATCTCCTCCATTGCCTCCCTTTTATCAGCCAATGCATCTCAGATTTCAGCGATCAACAACAACATCTCAGAAACTATGGCCTTAGCAACGAATACGGAGGTGATTGTCCCTGTGATGTGCTCCTGTTCAGGTAGATTCTACCAAGCCAATGCCACTCATGTTGTTCGAGCCACTGAAAATTACTACGTGATAACTAATATCTTTGGAAGTTTGACAACTTGCAATGCTATTCAGATTCAGAAAACCAGTCCAAATATAATAAATGTATATCCTAATGAAAGGCTTACTATACCTCTAAGGTGTGCCTGTCCTACGACGAGGCAACTCAACGAGGGGATTAGGTACCTAATGACCTTTGTGGTCCAATCAGGGGATGCTTTTTGGACTATTGCTGACAAGTTTGGTGCTAATTTTGGGCAAACGCTCGAAGCCAATGAAAAATCTGAGGAGGACTCTGTTATTCAACCTTCCACAACCCTTCTTGTTCCACTACAGAACCCACCAAATGGCTCTCAAATGGTGTATCCTCCTTATGTACCACCCCCGCCATCATCTCCACCGTCCCTCCCTCCTACAACTACCCCATCACCACCATCATCTAATGTGAGTTCAAGTAGGAGATGGGCTTATTTCGGGGTAGGGGTGGTTGCAGGCGGTGCATTTGTTGCAGTTGCAGGAATCATTCTCTTTTTTGTGTTTCTAAGGGCGAGTATGAGGCAGAAAAGCGATCCAATTCTGTCATCTCAAAACTTTGAAGCAAAAGAAAAGGCTCTTGTAATTGAAAAGCAAGAGACTGAGACTGAATCCCTAGAGTTTCTTGAGAGCATATCTAAGATAGCTTCCCTCAAAGTATATAGTTTCAAGGACTTACAGATTGCGACAGAGGATTTCAGCTCCGATCATTGGATTAAAGGGTCGGTATACAAGGGAAATGTTAATGGTGATGAGGTGGCTATCAAGAAGATGAATGGGGATGTCAGCAAAGAGATCAGTGTACTAAACAAGATCAACCATTTTAACCTCGTCAGGTTATTGGGAGTTTGCTTCGAGGATGGGGTTTGGTACTTTGTTTATGAATTTGCAGGTAATGGAGCTTTGAGCGAGTGGATCAATGAAGACAAAGCCGATGGAAAAACCTTGAGTTGGGGAAAGAGAATGCAAATAGCTTGTGATGTTGCTACCGGGCTGAACTATCTTCATAGCTATACAAACCCACCACATGTTCACAAGGACATAAAGAGCAGCAATGTTTTTCTAGATAAGGAGTTCAGGGCAAAAATTGCCAAATTTGGGCTGTCAAGGCCAGTTAGAGGGAATGATGGCCAATTTACATTAACAAAGCATATTGTGGGGACAAAGGGTTATTTGGCTCCTGAGTATTTGGAGAACGGAATAGTCTCTCCCATGCTTGATGTTTATGCATTTGGTGTTCTGTTGCTAGAGATGTTAACTGGTAAAGATGTTGCTTATCTTTATGAAGGGGTTAATGTAAGCTTATCAGAGATTTTAGGCCCGATGTTGACTAATGAAGATGGGATTTCGAACATGAAGGAATTTGTAGATACTTCACTTGCGGATGATTATCCTGTTGATATAGCGTATTCTATGCTCGTATTAGTTGATCGTTGTTTGAGAAAAGACCCGGGTAGTCGCCCTACTATGGATGAAGTCCTGCAGATTGTGTCGAAAACTTTGACGACCTCACTTATCTGGGGATCTAGTACTTCTGCTAGTATCTCAAGTTCAGCATAATCTTGAGACTAGTTACATCACTTATATATAGCACTTAGTAGTTAGTTTTAAGTTTTTGCCTAATTCTCTTATTCACCTGTTTGAAGCTATCCACTGTGATTCCCCAATTTTATTTTTCTTTTCTTAAACGTGGTGAATTTGTGACATGTTTTTTTAAAAGGAAGGACTTGTGATTTGTGAACATATCTTGCGAGAACTTCCATGAAATTCTGTAGTATTTGTTAGAAGGAAGTTTGCAAGTTGTATGAATTGGATTCTGAAACTTTGTTACCAATTTGTAATAGTTGGTGATTAGGCGTGATGCATGAAATTATCATTTGTGGACTTTTATGTATCACACAAGTTTTCCTTGTACGTTCTTACTAAAATTTTATGTTCAAAATCACTTTTTATATAAAAACTAGTATTTGGGCCCGGGCAATGCCTCGGATAGTTAAATAAGTCATCTTATGCTCATTTAAAAAATTCATCTCATTCATTATATGGATTTCAAAAGTTTTCCATTCATATATCATCATTAATTTTGATTGAAAAAGCAATAATTGGTATAGTGGAGTAATGGTTGGATCTCTTTCTTTCATACTTGAGGTTGTGCGTTTGAATCTTCATGTCAATAATCTTTTTTTAATATATGAGAAAGACGTGGATAAAAAATTATTGAATGAGGGATGGTGACATGTGGCAATTGGCACATATACGTTGTTAGGAACGCTTTTTAAGATTTCAAGTCTTCAATGAGCAGTTTATTAATCATAACATAGATAACGCCTAGTTACTACTTACTATACATTTTGTATAGGTAGATAAGATATATACATTTACTAATCTTGGTTAAAATGACATATATGTAGATCATGGGAACTTAGCAGGGAATTTCTGATAAAAGTGGGAGAATTGACTTGACTGTCCTGTTCTTCAATTATTTTTTTAGGATGGTTGTTAAGTATAATGTAAGTTTCTGAACTCTTGAAATCAGATAATATATAGAAATAAACATGTCCTTGGACCTTGCTTATGTATGTTTATCTTATTATTATAATTATATATAGTTGAACAAGCTATCTGAATTCCGAATACCATATGTAATGACATAACGTGACATAGTATTATGCTTTTGTTTGTGTAGTTGGATAAGCTTAGAAGCATGTAGATGACAAAGGTTTGACTGTTAGCTCGCATAAAGTTTCTGGATCAACATCAGGGTTGTTAAACCTTATTTAAAATGAGTTAATTAGGTACTAAGTACTAGGTAGTAGATACTAGGGTACTAGGTAGTGCAAGTTTGAAAATCTTATTTCTAAGACTTGGGAAATTAAACTTGATGTTACATACTTCATGGAGTGATTACGAAGTCACCTATTAGCATATTGGCATTAAGTAATTGATTCTTATACTTCCTCAGTGTGATTAACTTGTAACATTTTAAGTTACTCGATCAACTTGATAATTTATTTTGTAACAGAGCATTAGAAACTCTTTTTCCTCATGTATCATTTTACTTTTTACTCTTTTACTTCAATTGGATAAGGGTACTATATATATACTTCTTCATTATGTAAGTAGTTATCAAGAAGTATAGTGTTAGTTTGAAGTTTCTTTGTGTTTTTTGTCTTTAAACAAAGTATTATCGTAATTGGGATGAAAAACTTTTAATTCTTCATTAACAAAATTTGGAGTTAAAGTGTAAAGGCTATTCAAATCTAAGAACTCGTTTATATATAGTCTTATGCCTCCATCCCTTACCCTTATCCCCGAGAAGAAATAGAGTGCTGGAGTAGTTGTTACATATTTGCTAGAAGTACAACTAAATTATAAAATGACAATTTGTTTTGTACATTCCAACAACATGAGTGAAATGCATTTACTAGGTCTTTTTCTTTAAAAAATTGTGTGAGACGGTGGATCGGGATCATCTACTACTGTAAACTTCATAGTATTTTTCTTAAATTGTTTAGCTTATCATACATGTCATCCCATTACCTTGCATCACAAGAATATCATTACAAATCTCCCTTATATAGTTGAACATTGACTTCTACAGAACCCCCATCACCCAATACCCCTATCATCTATACTAATATATTAAAGACGTGATTAACAAATATGTAAGTCACGTGACACTTCTCTTATTAGGCATATATTAGTAATCCAAATAAATATTTTTTCTTTAGATATATGAATTCTCTCCTATAAATCTCTCTGTCTTCTCCAATTTCCTTTTTTTATATCACCTTTCATAATGAATTTTTCTCACTCAATCTTTTTGTGCTACTTTCTTTGTGTGTGTAAACATTTTGATCTCTCAGTCTGTTATATGTGACTATGTCAGTTTTCATCAACCATCTTTCAACATTTGAATCGTCCTATCATTCTTTTTCCTTGTGTTTTTTAATTGGATGACCATGGTCAAGCTAGCAAACCCGTAGCTTTCCTATCCTAGACTGCCTTGCACGAAGAAATCTTTTATGATAATTGAAGTTGTTATCAATCACAATACATAATTTCATAAAGTTTACTATATATTCTTACCATGTTTCCCTCCTCTTATACTATCTTCCTTAAAAAGCCAATTCCATTGTAAATGGCGTTTCAGTCATTGACTTACACCAACTTTATTCTCTTCTTGATTTACTTCTCTAGCTTGATCACAGCCCAACAGCCTTATGGTAATGATAGTTGCCCTGCATCAAATAATGCCACTTCTGCTCTTGGGTATGACTGTAATGGTGTAAACACAACTTGCCAATCTTTTCTCCTTTACAGAACCCGGCCTCCCTACAATACCATCTCTTCCATTGCTTCCCTTTTATCCGCCAACGCATCTGAGGTGTCCGCCATCAACAACAACATCTCGGAAAGCATGGCCTTGGCGACAAACACGCGGGTTCTTGTTCCTGTTACGTGCTCGTGTTCAGGTAGTTTCTACCAAGCCAATGCCACTCATGTTGTTCAAGCTCATGAAAATTACTACGTGATAAATAACGACATCTTTGGGAGTTTGACTACTTGCAATGCTATCCGGACTCAAAAAACCAGTCCAAATATATTAAATATATTCCCTAATGAGAGGCTTACTATACCTCTAAGGTGTGCTTGTCCTACAGAGACCCAACTTAGCGCGGGGATCAGGTACCTTTTGACCTTTGTGATCCTACCAGGCCATAGTATTGGGCGTATTGCTGATGATTTTGGAGCTAATTTGGAGCAAACATTTGAGGCTAATGAAAAATCTGAGAATGACTCTATAATTCAACCTTTAACAACCCTTCTTATTCCACTACAAAACCCACCAAATGGCTCTCAAATGGAGTATCCTCCTTATGTACCACCTCCACTATCATCTCCACCGTCCTTGCCTCCTGCAATCACACCATCATCTAATGTGAGTTCGAGTAGGAGATGGGCTTATTTTGGGGTTGGGGTGGTTGCAGGTGGTGCATTTGTTGCAGTTGCAGGAATCATTCTCTTCTTTGTGTTTCTAAGGGAGAGTGTCAGACAGAAAAGCGATCCAATTGTGTCATCACAAAACTTTGAAGCACACGAAAAGGCTCTTGCAATTGCAAATCAAGAGACTGAGACTGAATCTCTAGAGTTTCTTGAGAGCATATCTAAAATAGCTTCCCTGAAAGTATATAGTTTCAAGGACTTGCAGGCTGCGACAGAGAATTTCAGCTCGGATCATTGGATCAAAGGATCGGTATACAAGGGAAATGTTAATGGTGATGAGGTGGCTATCAAGAAGATGGATGGAGATGTCAGCAAAGAGATCAGTGTACTAAACAAGATCAACCATTTTAACCTCATCAGGTTATTGGGAGTTTGCTTAGAGGATGGGGTTTGGTACTTTGTTTATGAATTTGCAGGTAATGGAGCTTTGAGCGAGTGGATCAACGAAGGCAAAGCCGATGGAAAAACCTTGAGTTGGGGAAAGAGAATGCAAATAGCTTGTGATGTTGCTACAGGGCTGAACTATCTTCATTGTTTTACAAACCCACCACATGTTCACAAAGATATCAAGACCAGCAATGTTTTTCTAGATCAGGATTTCAGGGCAAAAATTGCCAAGTTTGGGCTCTCAAGGCCAGTTAGAGGGAATGATGGTCAATATACATTAACAAGTCATATTGTGGGGACAAAGGGTTATTTGGCTCCTGAGTATTTGGAGAACGGAATAGTCTCTCCCATGCTTGATGTTTATGCATTTGGTGTTCTGTTGCTAGAGATGTTAACTGGTAAAGATGTTGCTTATCTTTATGAAGGGGTTAATGTTAACTTATCAGAGGTTTTTGGCCCAGTGTTGACCGATGAAGATGGAATTTCAAACATGAAGGGATTTATAGATACTTCCCTTGGGGATGATTATCCTGCTGATATAGCATATGCAATGCTGGTATTAGTTGATCATTGCTTGAGAAAAGACCCAGGAAGTCGCCCTAGTATGGATGAAGTTGTGCAAATTGTGTCGAAAACTTTGACAACCTCACTTATCTGGGGATCTAGTACTTCTGCCAGTACCTCAAGTTCATGATCATGCATAAGTAGTTTTATGTGGCAGTTATTATATGTTGTCTCTTTATTGTCTTGCAATACTATGACTTGTTTTATATTGGAGTGAAGAAACATGTGTACGAAAATCTAATGTGAACATGAAACTTGCTTTGATTCATCCAATAAAACCTTATGTTTAGTAATTTAGTTTCTCTTTCATCCTTGTGTCTTATATAAGACATGAGTAACTTATTGTCCTAAATAGATCACTTATGGTACAAGTGACCCCTTTAGGAAGCACAAGACCCATTATCTAAAAATGACCCCCTTTAATTCATAGAGTGACCTACTCTTTCGTTGGTGTTAATAAGGGTGGTAACTGGTAATAGACAGTTCGCCCAATGGGGCAATAGGGTCGGGTCAGATATGAAAGGGCTTCACCCTTTTTTTTTACAATCTGTAACTAGGAATCAGATTACAACATTATCAATGTTATGTAAGAGAGGAACTGTCATAAGTTGTGTTTAGTGGACTTGAGTATATAATGGACATTTTGTTGTTTTAATCCATATAATTAAGGAATGACATTGTGAAAGGTATTCTTATACTAAAGAAATTGCATATATATTATTTTTCTTTGTCTTTCTTCCTTCCCCCCCCCCCCCTCCCTTTTTTTTCTTGGATCCATCTACCAGCTCATAACATATATTCTTATATTTATTAAACTTATCTCTTTGTATGATTGTATCATTTGGAAAGGGAAATACCACTTGTCACTCTGCAATGTTAATACCTTGTATCATAGTCCATGGGAGCAACCAAAGTTGGTTGGTGTGAGTGGTAAGTTCTCTCATCCTTTAAACAAGTAGTCAGGGATTCGATTCCTGATTCTTGCGAATAGAGCTCCCAAAGTTGGGAGGGGTAGAGGGAAATTACCCCTACTATCAGTGGAGGATACTCCCTGGCTAACACCAAAAAAACAAAAAAAAAAAAAAAGAAAAAAGAAAAGTCCATAAGAGCATCTTTGCAAATCCCTCTGATGTGCTTAAATATTGTCTTGAATACTACTTCCCATGGACCGCATATGAGCTTTTATCACCCATCTATCACCTTCCCAGTTCTCACATTTTATCACCCATCTATCACCTTCCCAGTTCTCACATTCTTTCTTCCATTTTTTTTTCCATAAAAGTAATCATATAGATGGTCAACTTAACTTCCTGTAGCTGTCCAACTTAAATCACCTCTGAAAATGAATTTCAAAGAATAATTATTAATACTGTTATTAATGAGTAAAGTTACTATCAAATAGAATTCATCATTTCAGAAACCTTGCTATATAAATCATAGCATGTTTCTCACCTCAAGCCAAAAGTCCAATCCAAATGGCTTCTCTTTCATTAGCTTACACCATTCTTCTCTTCTTCATTTTCCTCCCTTACTTGATTACATCCCAGCAAACTTATGCTTCAGATATTTGCCCTGCAAATAACAACGCAACTTCTGTTCTTGGGTACACATGCAATGGTGTGAACAGAACTTGCCAGTCTTTCCTCATTTACAGGGCTCAGCCTACCTACAATACCATTTCTTCCATTGCTTCCCTTTTATCTGCCAATGCGTCTCAGATGTCTGTCATCAACAGCAACATCTCGGAAAACATGACCTTGGCAACAAACACAGACGTAATAGTCCCTGTGATATGCTCATGTTCAGGTAGATTTTACCAAGCCAACACCACTCATGTTGTTCAAACTGGTGAAAATGACTATGCGATAGCTAACAGGACCTTTGAAGGTTTGACTACTTGTAATGCTATTCGAACTCAGAATATCAGTCCAAATGAAAGACTTACTATACCTCTAAGGTGTGCTTGTCCTACAAGTAGACAACTTAATGTAGGGATTAGGTACCTTATGAGCTTTGTAACGCAAGATGGCAATGAAATTCCTGAGATAGCTATAACATTTGGAGCTGATGTTGGGCAAACATTCGAAGCCAATGAAAAATCCGAGCAAGATTCTGCTATCGAATCTTTTACAACCCTTCTTGTTCCATTGCATAACCCACCAAATGGTTCTGTACTACAGTATTTTCCTCCTTTACCACCCCCATCATCCTCTCCACCATCTCTTCCTCCTACAGCCACACCAAGGTCATCAAGTGGGACTTCAAGTAAGAAATGGGTATTTTTCGGGGTAGGTGTAGTTGCAGGTGGTGTATTTGTTGCTGCTGCAGAGATCCTATTTTTCTTTATGTTTTTGAAGATAAGTATGAGGAAGAAAAGTGATCCAATCGTTTCATCTGAAGCACAAGAAGAGACCCTTCTGCAGAAGGAACCAAAGACAGACACTGAGTCCTTAGAGTTTCTTGAGAGCATATCAAAAATAGCTTCCCTAAAAGTATACAGTTTCAAGGACTTGCAAGCAGCTACAGTAAATTTCAGCTCTGATCATTGGATTAAGGGATCCGTATATAAAGGAAATGTTAAGGGTGATGAAGTGGCAATCAAGAAAATGGATGGAGATGTCAGTAGAGAGATTAGTGTACTAAACAAAATTAACCATTTAAATCTCATCAGACTATTGGGAGTTTGTTTCGAGAATGGTGTTTGGTACTTTGTTTATGAATATGCAAGTAATGGAGCTTTAAGTGATTGGATCTACCAAAACAATAACCCAGATTGGAAAGCCTTGAGTTGGGGAAAGAGAATGCAGGTAGCTTGTGATGTTGCCACAGGGCTGAACTATCTTCATACATATACAAGTCCACCGCATGTTCACAAGGATATAATGAGTAGTAATGTTCTACTTGATACTGAGTTCAGAGCAAAAATTGCGAAATTTGGGCTTTCGAGACCAGTTAAAGGGAATGATGGTAAATTCACTCTAACAACTCATATTGTGGGAACAAAGGGTTATTTAGCTCCCGAGTATTTGGAGAACGGAGTAGTGTCTCCCATGCTAGATGTTTATGCATTTGGTGTTCTGTTGCTAGAGATGCTGATTGGGAAGGATGTTGCTTCCCTTTATGAAGGAGTTAAGGTTCACTTATCTGAGGTTTTAGGCCCTGTGCTGACTGAGAAAGATGGGTTTTCGAGCTTAAAAAAATTGATTGATCCTTCACTTGGGGAAGATTATCCTACTGATATTGCGTATATTATACTTGTGCTAGTTGATCGTTGCTTGAGTAAAAATCCAGGAAATCGTCCTGTCATGGATGAAATTGTTCAAATTCTGTCTAAAACTTTGACAACCTCGCTTATCTGGGGATCGAGTACTTCTGCTAGTGTTTCAAGCTTATGATCTTTGAAAGATTTGTGTTGAAGTTGCTTCTTTGTGTGCAATATATCTAACTATCTGGGGATCGAGTACTTCAGCTATCGTTTCAAGTTTATATATGTTTAAAGTACAAGATTTGTGTTGCAGTTGCTTCTTTGTGTGCCTATATCTAGCTTGTTATTGTTCAACCAAAAGCTTCATATTCAGTTTCTTTTTCATTTGTATTATGTTGTTTCATGCTTTGAAACAGGTATTATATGTTGCAATTTGCAAATGAAGAAGTCGTATAACTTCGATATTCAATAGCCTCTGCTGCATAATCCAGCATAGCTTCTTGCATTAAACCAGCAAAATACACTTGTTAGTGGTTACTTTATACAAGAACTGCATAGTAATTATTCGATCTCTGTTTAGTATTTATCTTACTAGCCAGAAAAGAAAGAAGAATGCAGATGTTGGACAATGAAAAACTTTATTTTGGGTGCAAACTGCAAAAGCAGAATGAAATACTTTGACGCAAAATTTTGGAGATGTGGGGGATCGAACCCCGTGCCTCTCGCATGCAAAGCGAGCGCTCTACCATTTGAGCTACATCCCCATGTTGTTTTCATATTGAATTTAATATATGATTACGAAAATACTTAAATAAAAAGTCACGGTAACTCTAATTTGAACATATGAATCTACGTCATTATTGCACTTCCACAGCACAGATAAATCTTTGATTTATCATCTTTTCAATTGCATACTAATTATAATATCAACCACACATGTCATAAGGACTATACCATTAATTTGAATATGGAGGTTCCAAATATTATCCTAAAGAAAAGAATATGTTTGCTCTTAATACGTATTATGTCTTTTTATGATAAACGCATACAAGTTCAAAATAAGAATATATATATACAAAGGACGTAGATATATCATTCCAATCCTCACCAACGATGAATATATTAAGATAATGACACACAAATAATCAAAAGAAATTATTCTTATTCTAACCTTAGTTGAAACGTTCATCATAAATCATAACCAAAAGTCCAATAATAGAAGTATTTTAGATTAGTTGAAAATATTATCGGTGAATTACATAATTATGAGCAAAATATTCAATGAACTGCATAATTATGATAACAACAAATTTGTTAATTGTCCAATATTGTATCAAAGACATTTATTTGTTCTAATGGCGAAAAATAATTTAATTTATAACCATATCTCTATCATATAAGTCAAGGAAGAGCTATGGTGTACCCTCTTGAAAAGACTTAAATACCCCTAATCTCAGAAAACATAATAAAGAAAAGATTTTCTTAATTCTTTTCTTATTACAAATCTCTATTATACTCCATCCGTTTCATTTTAATCTACACACTTACACTTTTCACGCATGCCAATACAAAACTTTGAGGACATATATCTTTAGTTTTTTATTTGTAAAAATTATATAAAGTATATATTAATAAAATACATACTAAGACGAATCTAACAAGATCCCACATGACTATGTTTTCATTCACGTATAAATCACAAACGAGGGTCAAAGTGCAATTTATGAATAGTGTAAAATGTCAAAGTGTAACAATTAAAATGACCCCCTACTCTTACACAATAAATCATGTAATTATTTATAAAGAATAAATTTAAAAGAAAAAAAACATAAGTGCTATAGACATTAAAAAAAAAGGTTAAATACAACATCTAAAATTATGCCTAACTTAACCATGGTTGATTTTAATTTTTTTAAAATAATAAAAAAAGAAATCTCATACGCAGGGGTGCAGCAATGCAGCAAAATATATTACCATAAGTACTTGTGCACACAAGCCAACATGTCACATTTATTTATAAAATTGGATGTGTTAGGGTTGGGAAAAATTCTGCAATGGGCCTATATCGCATCCCCCCTAACATAATAGCCGACGCCTAAAGTTTTCGTGTCAAGTTATATAATATGTTTGACGCGATAGGGGTATGGCGGGAATGTGGTCATTTATCATAGATGACCCCCCTATAGGGAGGTCATTTGTCATAGATGACCTCCATATAAGGGGGTCATTTGTCATAAATGACCCCCAAAAACGGTGTCATTTGTCATAGATGACCCTTCCAAAATGGGGTCATTTGTCATAGATGACCCCCTAAAAAGAAATCATTTGTCATCGATGACCCCCCAAAGGGTAGGTTAGTCTTTTAATATATTTTGTTGTATTTAGCCTTTTTTTGCTGTATATAGCACACCCCCCAAAAAAATCAACTATATTTAAATAAGTCAATAATTATCTATTTGACATAATTGTCAATCAATACAAGTTTCGAAAAGTATTCCGTTTAATATTGATTCCAAATCTTTGAATAATGAGGAAAGTTGTTATGAAAGAAAGGAAAATATTACTCCATACAACACAAACACCATTATTTTTACTTAAAATCTGAATTACAATAAAATTAAATTCTTACACATACATTCATAATTCACCATCGTCCCTATAACAAGTTCGTCAACTATGTGCATATCGGGTATCTAACAACTATCAAATAATTTCAAGTTGAAATACAGTCGAAAAATTTTATTACTCCGTAAATAATGCGTTTAATCCCTCTGAATATTGTCATGTACAAAATCGCTGTTTTTTTTTAATAAAAAGATTGTCTAAACATCATGAAAAAGTATATGTTGCTCATGAACTCTTTAATATATCACGTGCATAACTCTTTAATAAAAAGGAAAGGAGTGATATGATATTTCGTAACACTATGAAAAATTATTAAGTAACGTTTGGATTTAAAAACTAAGGCACAAAACTCTAAGTTCAACATACATCGCGTTCATAAATTGTTAGTTGTCAAATATCGCAGGATCATGCATTGGCTATGAGATCCAATTTAAATGTTACTATCTCAATTTCAAAATCCGTCACCTAGTTTACCATTATAGAGTGACTAAAAATAATTTACTATTTCCAATGATGCATCATATTTACTACTCTCTCCATCTCTCTGTTTAGTGGTTGTTTCTCATTTTATATAGAAATTAAGGAACTTATCACTTGATTTAAATATTTATAGTACTTGATTACTTGCATTGAAAAGATAAGTATTGCATTAGAAAGTGCACATGTTAAATGTGGCTCCAACACTTTCATGTATGAATGATGACGCATATTAAATATGGGTTATGTGGTTACAATAATTTTTTATATAAAAACTAGTTATTAGGTCCGAGCTATATCTCGGGTAAGAAAATTTTTTATTTACTAATATTATACTTTAAAATGATAACACTAAATATCAGTTGGTCTAGTGGTTAAAACTTTTATACATCCTCCATTCTGTTTAAATAAAACATTGGGTGAAATGACATTATTCATTGATTAATTTTGACTCCAATTTTGTCGCCATTATATAAAGAAAAACATAGTCATGGTGCGATCTTGTTAGATTCGTCTCGATGCATACCATCAAATTATAACTTTTTTATATTTTTTACGTGTGCACAACTAAATATATTAATGATTAAAGAAGCGCGTTGGGTTGCGTGAAAAAGCAAATGTACCATTTAAAACAGAATGGATGAAATATATATAACCTTGAGGTCATGAGATCAAACATTACACTATGCAATTTCTAGTTTTTTTATTGTATGTAGATTACATGAAATAAAATGTTATAGGGAGAGCGGCACGTGGCACCATTACTTGTGTAGGAACTCCTTTTAATATATTAGTATAGATGAGCATAAAACAAGAATAAAGTATTATCATCTTAAAAATAAAAAGATGGGAAACAAGAAAAAAAAAGAGGGATACCCAAAATGGAATAAAGTACTATAAATTGGGATGGAGAAATTAAAGTATTTAGATACTTTCTTTTCAATAAATAACTAGTTGTTGATTCGGACGATGCCCTAGATCATTTGCTAATTTGAATTTGAAGTGTTAAATCAAATACTTGAGAGAAGTGAGAAAAAAGGTGTAGGCATTGATTGTGCTCGGGAAATATCTTCTAGTTACTTTTAAATTTTCTACATAGTAAATTATAATATGAATTATTGTTTAATATAACCCTCGACTTCAAGAGAGTACATATTTATAGATATATAATTAAATACAAAGACTATAATACAATATTGTTTTGAAATTTAGGTTAATTTGTTAGAATAATATAATCGGATGCAAGTAAATAGTGTAATGGTGTTAATTAGGGTAGTTATAAAAATTTTAAGAGTTTTTTTTATAATATAATAGTACTGAAAAAGTAGAACGGATTATTATTAGCTTTATATTAATGAGTGTTAATATATACATGTATACTTAATTGTTTCAAAAAGAGAAATATTATGTTGTCTTTAAATAATTTTGTTTCCTACAAAGTCCATGTAGGCGGCAAGTTCAAAATAAATTTAAGTTGTCCATATAGGCGTTTTTAAGAAAGAAAAAACCACGTAAAATAATATGTTCTCGTCCTCTCTGAAGGAAGAGTAGCCGTTGTACTTCTTACTTGTATGAGAATGTCGGATTCGATGAGTCAACCGAGTGTGTATTAGATGGTTGATCTGGATCTTTGATGGGAATGTAACAAGTAAATGAAGGACTATTAACAATAGCAGTATTGCACTTTTGTTCGAGCAATGTTGGTTGGCCACATGCATTACCAAGTATGTGGGTCACAAATTTTGAGATAATTGGATGTAGATAACGGATCTCCTCAATAATTGTGGAAAAATATTGTGGGATGTAAGTGTAAATTACATCTTTAAATACTTTTCTAATAATTAGATGTAAGTTATATATATATACTTTCTCCGTTTCACAATAAGGTGAAACATAGAGAACGTGGGGAGTTATCAAGAAATTTAGAGAGAGAAAGTTCGGACCACAATAAAGTAGAGTGAAGAAGTATTGAAGTTGTGGTCCCCTCTTATATATATATATATATATTATATGTGAGAATAAAGGTAGGTCAGAACATGATGTACAACGTTCTAGAACATGATGTACAACGTTTTAGAACATGATGTACATCATTTTAGAACATGATCTACGTCGTTTTAGAACATGATGTATCCATTTTAGAAAATGTTGCTCAGTATTTTAGAATATGATATACATTAATTTAGAACATGATATACATTTTGCATGCGTTGATCATGTATGGTGATCACGTGTCTATAATCGAAAAGATATAATGTGGAATACCAAAATTTCAATCAATACCACTATAATATCTTTTTGTTTCTCTGGTTGATGAAGTAGGAAGATTTCCCACTTTCGTTCATTCATTTAAGTTGGTAAAAAGGATAAATCATATAGTAAGAAAACAAAAATCGAACAACAATCTGCACTTAAGATGAATGACGCCATTGAAATCGAACAAAAATCTGCATTGAAATCAAAAAAAACATATCAAACAAAAATCTACAAGTCAAGAATATCAAATTAAAAATTTCGAATAAAACCTGTTGAATTATGGAAAGAATAGTGTGGAATCCGCAAAAAATCGAATTAAAACTTTGAAAAACACTAGTAGAATAAATGCTATTTGCTGCGGTGGTATTGCTGCGGTTTTACTCATACGCAGCAATATAGCACATGAAAAGAAAAGATAAATATAAAATAAAGATATTGCTGCGATTTTGGCCTAAAACCGCAGCAATATAGTATCTACTGGAAAATTTTTGAAAAAAAAGTTGACTATTTGACCGAAATATTGCTGCGATTTTGGTAAAAAACCGCAGCAATATAATAAAATAATATTAAAAAATAACTTTTTATTATATTGCTGCGGTTTTTTAAAGAAACAGCAGCAACATTATTTAAAAATATTAAAAACTAGTATAAAACATGCATTTCCTCACCACACGCCTCATACTTAGGGTTTTTTTGTTTCCTCACCAGTCACCACACGCCTCTCTCTCTGTCTTCAACCGATCACCCTCTCTCACGCAGTCACGCTGCTATCAATCTCTCATCTCTCTCAGTCCTATATTTTCTCATCTCTCCTCTATAATCTCTCTCACTCCTCTCTCTCTCTCTCTCTCTCTCTCACTCCTAATCTGTCGTCATTATTCGCTGGCGAGCTTCATCACTCGTTCCTCACTCTCCATCCACGGTCGTCGCAACAGGCGCTTCCTTCGTCTCGTTCCTCACTCTCCGATCCATATATCGTTTTGTGTGCAGTCGTGTTCGTTCCTCGCTCCGGTTCGTTCGCTCGTGTTCGTCACTGTCAACTCCGGTCGGAATTTAGTTCGTGTGCAACACCGGTCGGAATTCAGTTCGTCACTGTCAACACCGGTCGGAATTTAGTTCGTGTTCGTTCCTCGCTCCGGTTCATTTCTCGCTCCGGTTCATTCCTCGCTCCGATATCGTTCGTGTGCAGTCGTGGGCTTTTTTTCTTTTTTTTTTCGTTATTTTTGGTTTTTTTAGATATGTAAATTTTTGTGTTCATAATTTCGAATTTCTGTTCAATAGGTTTTATAATTTAGATCTGTAAATCTTCATTGGTAGTTTGCATCTGGTTGGTTTAAATCTCCATTTTTTAATGTCCATTTTTTAATGTAGTTGGTTTTTGGCCTCCATTCCACGGTTGTTTTTTATTTTTTCTTTTAGTTCGTTTTTTCTTTTTTTTTATTAGATCTGTTTATTGTTAGGTTTAGATTTTTTTTGTTGCCTTTTCATTTTACTGTTTTGTAATATTGATGTAATTAGATTTTATTGGTTGGATCTGGTTGGTTTAAATCTCCATTTTTGTTGCCTTTTTTTAATGTAATATTGTTATGTCATTTCATCTGTAGTTTGTATGTGAATTTAGTGGATAGTGAATGTGTTAGTTGTTTGATTTTAATATTACAAAATTTAATGGGCAAATGCAAAAAAAAAAAAAAAAAAAAACTTCCAATATTAGGGTATATTGCTGCGGTTTTGGCTAAAAACCGCAGCAATATACTTGATTTTTTTGATATAAAATAATAATATTGCTGCGGTTTTACCAAGAAACCGCAGCAATATATTGGATTTTTCTGATATAAATTAGTAATATTGCTGCGGTTTATAGCATAAACCGCAGCAATATGTTGTTATATTGCTGCGGTTTTTAACCGCAGCAATATGTTATTTACCTATTGCTGCGCCCTTAATTGCTGCGCGCCCAAAACCGCAGCAATATGGCACTTTTTAACCGCGGCAAATAGCATTTATTCTACTAGTGAAATTACGCCATAGACGTGAAAGTTTGTGGGGAAGAAGGGGAGTAAGGGTAAACCTAATTACAAAAATACCATTATTCATAAGTGTATTTAGAATAGTTAGATTAGATTAGATCTAAAGGTCCAGATTTGTTCTCACATAAAAAATCAATTTTTTTTAATCTTTTTAGTTAAGATTAACATCCTTCAACTTAACAAACACTAAATTATAGCTTCATATTGTAAGCTGCATAATAGAGATTTATAAGGAAACTTATCCTTTATATTGGTTACTATATGTTAAATTTCATAATATAATTTCACAACTATTATCCCATAGCAAATTTGAGAATATAATTTCACTCACCACAAACACTTTTACTCACTACAAACACTTTTTCCTTTACGATGTTAGTACTCTCTAATCTCTGCACTCAATTTTTTATATTATAACTGGGCTTCAAATATGGAGGTTGTTTTAATAAATAATAATAACAGCAGTTCAGTAAGTACTTAATTGTTTAAATTTCAATTTTATTGTCATATTATTCAATGTGGTAGGTCATATTTTATATTTTTGAAAGTATTGGGTCAGACCGTCTGACCAATACTTACTGTCAGACGGGCTGAGCCCAATACTCAAACGGCCTTAGTAAGAGAACGCAGACTTCGCCGCCCTTCTTGCCCTTTACCCCTCCCTCCTTCTCACTCAACCACCATTAACTCCGTCGCATCCCACAAACACCATTTACGCACCCATATTGAGGACTGAGGAGAGAGAAAATGTCGCCAGAAAAACCCACCTCAGTTACACCACTACCTGCGGAGGTGGCAGTAACACAGTAAGATGATTATGAATTTTTTTTTCATGCTCTACGCAAATTTCCCAACCCCTATCCTTAACCTCTTACTGACACGCTCACGAACATATTGCCAAAAAAATTGCAGAACCAAGTAGGCAGGTTAGCCTTACAAATGATGATTCCTGACTATAGCTAATATCACATCCATTGAAGGCATTACTGTACACCGCATATTTCTCGTCGCTAATATCACATCCATTGTTCTTAATTAATACTGTACAAAATTAAGAGTAAAGTTAGGGTATGTACTGCTTATGTACTGCTAACAATGATTCGGGCTTTGTTGTTCTACACCTCATAAACATCAGAGACGAGAAATAAAGCAAGGTTAGTTGGTTTTTGTATTGTTTCAGTTAGTTTTTGTATTCTTTCAGTTCGTTTTTTATTTCTTTCAGTTGGTCTTTTTATTCTTTCAGTTAGTTCTTTATTTCTTTCAGTTAGTTCTTTATTTCTTTCAGTTGGTGTTTTATATGTTTCAGTTGGTGTTTAAAAATACTTGAAACCAACTGAAAAAAAAGAGTAACTGAAAAAAAATGAAGACTACCTGAAAAAAATGAAGACTACTTGAAAAAAAATGAAGACTACCTGAAAAAAAATGACCTAAGGTACTTTCATTTAGACCTAGTTACTTTCAGTTAGACCTAAGTTACTTTCAGTTAGACCTAAGTTACTTTCATTTAGAGGTAACTTACTTTCATTTAGACTAACTGAAAAAAAATGAAGACTAACTGAAAAAAATGAAGACTACCTGAAAAAAAAATGAAGACTACCTGAAACTCAAGTGAAGTGGTCCGACGGGCTGATTGTGTCGGACGAGTCCGACACAATACGAACTCCTTATATTTTTTGAGTTGCGATTATATGTACTAAAATGGGAATGGGGTCATTTGTCATAGATGACCCCCCCAAGAGGGGTCATATGTTATAGATGACCCCCTTAAAGAAGGATCATTTGTCATAGATGACCTCCCCAAAAAGGGGTCATTTGTCATAGATGACCCCCTTAAAAAGGGGTTATTTGTCATAGATGACCCCCCCAAAGGGGGTTTATTTGTCATAGATGACCCCCCAAAAGGTAGGTTAGTCTTTTAATATGTTTTGCTGTATTTAGCCTTTTTTTTGTTGTATATAGCATTCCCCTTAATTCTCCTTAAAATGTTACTGTATAAAATTTGCCTTCCGTGATGTAAGGTTTGTTGCAGAAAAAAAAAAAACGGAAGAAGTACAACATTTTAGGATAAACATGAGTTCTTTTAGGGTGTCTTCTTTTCAATTTATTTTTAGATCAGATCAGATTTCATCAGATCTTATCAGATCTTATTCCTCTAATAGTATCAGTTTTTATATCAAATCTCGTCAGATCAGACAGATCAGATCAGATCAGATGAAAAGAACACACCCTTAAAAAAAGTAATTATTGTTAAGATGAAAAAAGGGGGAAAACGAGAGAGAGGTATAAAGTACAATATGTTGAAACTAGGTTGCACGGACACTTCTCACAGGAGACATATCCCGTGTCCGACACGTATCAGATACTGACACTCGTTGGACACACCAAAATATGTGTCGGACACACTAACTCACGTGTCCAATGTTTTTAGTTATACGGACACTTATAGGACACGTGAGTTTAATTGTGTCCTCTAAGTGTCCTCCACGTGTTTACAAGGCTTACTAAAATTACATTTGACAATTTACATATTTAATCATGCTTCAAAATAAAGCATCGAAAGTTAATACTACGTACTTCGTATTTGGATAGTTGATGAATTGACCACATGGCTTAACGCCTTAACATCTTCATTAACCACAATACCACATGGCTTAACATCTTCATTCATTAATTCAAGTTTTTAATTAAAATATGTAAATTTTTGACACACAAAATAAAAATTGGTGCAATCGTATTGGTATGACCGTATGAGGGAACCGACAATTCCTGTTAGACTTCTAGAGAGTCTGACCTTGAAACCAGTAAAAACTACTGCAAAGGTAATGCCCTGCAAAAGTATTGTGACAGACTTACATCACATGAAAAAAAAAAGGTGTGATGTAGAGAGATAAGATGGACGTTCCCCTTTCTTCATTTATTCATCTTTGATAACCCCATCATATTACACCCACCATTCCACCATCATCACTACCATTATAGACATTTCTACCCATTACCACTTCTTCGTGTCTCACCAATCACCATCCACCGCAACAAATCATCAACTACAAGCATCCGGCGTTTTTTCACACCCACCAAAACAAACCCATCGCACCTTACCCACTAAAGAAAACACCCATCACATCCTCTCTCCTCTCCAACATCATCCTTTTCTGAATTTCAAGCAAAGAAACAATCTACTATAATGGCTATAGAACCCCCGAGGTTGGTTGGCAATTTCTATATCTCCTTTTATCTATTTATTAATTTCTTTTTTGAGTTTTTTCTTTTTCTAAATAGAGTAACATTTTTAAATTTAGCAAAATAAAAACACTAACAATATTGTTGTTTTTTAGCAGGGCACGTCTAATTCTTTGCAACTTGTATGCCAAATTGAAACTTGGCATGACAAGAATATTTTTCTGGGAATGTTATTACGGATGTAGGAGATGAAGTTGAGGAGACTAGTGCAACTTTTTTGGGCTATGAAAACATTGATGATACACTGTCTTTCACCCGAGTGCCGAGAACATCATCAAAGTTTTCACATGTTCTGGGATTCGAATATGAAACTGAGGATGGTAGAGGGCAGTCAACACGCTCAATTATCACCTTGGAGAGTGATATTAGGGTTCCCCTTGGGGTTTTCCTACTGAATAATGTAGAGCTCTACCAATTTTATGGCAAGAGAAACTATTTGAGAACTTGGGAAGTTTTAGAGATTTGTTCAGGGGGTTGCATCGTTGCTGTATTCTTCCTATAAAAAGAAGGATTATGTCGGTAAAGATCTTAGGAGAAGTCTCTTTGTAAACAGGGTCGTATAACTAAATACGAATATATATATATATATATATATATATATATATATATATATATATATATATATATTTCAGTGAAACTAGTGCGGGGTAACTTACTGACGGAAAGAAGATATGACTTGTCGTCTTCTCTTTGATTCACAAACAGTCCCGTTTCTGAGATTTTGGAGGCCCAAGGGCGAAGCTACATATTAGGGCCCTGATTAAGTTCAAGATTTTTTTGAATGTTTTATTTTTCGGTCTAGACCAAAAAAATAAATAATTTTTTTGGTCCGAAAGTTTTGAAGTTTGATTTTCGGTCCAGACCGGAAATAATTTTCTTTGATGGCTTTTAGATAACTCCTATATAAATTTATTTTTATATTATTATTTATAGCTATATTTTTATATATTAGAGAGAAGGGAGAGGTGAGAGAAACAGATATAGATTTGATGTATCAGAGAAGATCGCAAATTTGTAGGTAGACTCGAGACCACCACGTACATTGTGATCTCGGATTGAAACGCTATCTGCAACAAACAAAACGCAAGGAATGTAAATTAATTATAAAAAAATTGACAAAACGCTATTTATATACTTCCTCCGTTTTTTTTAGATGTTACACTTTCCTTAAATTGCATGTTTCTAAATAGATGTTACACTTTTTTTTTTCTATTTTGGTAACTTTTGCCTTGTGAAATCTCCATCTTACCCTTACTAACTACCCATTTAAAAATTAAAACTCTCTTAATCTACCCTATTAAATCACTAACTAATCTAGTCAGATTTTAACCATTCCCACCAAAATTAAATCCCCCCAACTACCTTTCCATCTTCCCCATGATCATTTAATAGATTCAACCCCCCCCCCAACTGTTTCACACTGATTCACCCCCCCCACCAATTAAAGTTCTTCCCCAACCCCCCAATTCCCCAACCCTAAATCTACGAAGTTCTAACACCCCCTCAAAACTTCATCTTCTCTCTCTCCACTTTCATTTCTCCTCTTCTGATCTTCTCTTCCTCTCTCTACTGAACTTGAGTTTCTCTCTCTAAATTTCTTCACTTCCTCTTCAAATCTCCCCTTTAAACTTTCGAATTCTCCATTCTTCTCTTGAAATCCTCACTGTTTTCTCTCTATTTCATCTTCAAGTGCTCAAAAACCCTAGATCTTGTTTCTTCTTTTCAGAAAAAAAACCCTAAAAAAATGTCGAAGTGTTATGTGCCTAATCTCCAACCCCTTGTTGATGCCTTGTTCCAAACTGACGACGCTGATGAGTCTGATTCCATTCGCGAGTTGATGCATGCATTTGAGTATGGGTCTCCTTGGCCAAGGAGGCTTTTTGACAGTGGAGACGCAAAGCAGTTGCTTCGCCCTTTTGCCTTCAAGGCTTTGGGTGTGGTGGTTGATGAGTTTTACCTGGTTACGGGGATACCAAGGGAATTTCGTCCCTCTTCTTCTTCCAACCCTCAAAAAAGGAGTCCCGAAAATGAGCAGATCTTGGACCTCAGACCAATTTCACAAAGGTTGAGGCCTAGATCGAGGGTTGAGGAAGAAGGGTATGGGAAAAAAGGTAAGGAAATGGTGCGTTCTACCCATGAGATCATTTGCGCGTTAAGGGCTCCGTGTTTTTACACAGTTGGAAAAAATGGTAAGGTTCAAGAGGTGAAGGAGAAGGAGAAGGGGAAGGAGAAGGAAATTGTGGGGTCTAAGAGGAAGGGGAAATGTCAGTGTGTGGGTTGCAGTGCTACGGCCTTCAACGTCTATGGCGATGAAGGCACATTTTATGCAATGTATGTGGAGTCTGATGGGGGGTTCAAGGTCTTCGATGTGGTTGAAGAACTGCTGGATGATGAGGAGGCTGAGGAGGGTGAGGGTGAGCTTGAAATTCCAATGAGTCCCTGCACAAGTTCAGAACTTGATCCTGATTCTCATTGCTTCCTTATCAGGAGAAAGGAGAGTGCTTTGACTCCCTGAGGTTCTATCATCCTAACTCTTTTAATTGCATTCTGTTTTTCGTTGCCTTATGTTTATGATTGCCTATGGGTTTGTTGTTGGCTATTATTGCATACTGGGCTATTATTGGCTTGTGTTTATGGTTGGCTTCTGTTTTTGGTTGTCTATGGGTTTTTGGTTGGGTTCTGTTTTTGGTTGTCTATGGGTTTTTGGTTGGGTTCTGTTTTTGGTTGGGTTCTGTTTTTGGGAAGCCTATGGTATTTGGTTGCCTTCTGTTTTTGGTTGCCTATGAATTTATGGTTGGCTATTGTTCTTATGATGTATATTGTGATGTTGGTATTGGGTTGGCTTGTGTTTTTGGTAGGGTTCTGTTTTTGGTTGCCTTTGAATTTATGGTTGGCCATTGTTCTTATGATGTATATTGTGATGTTGGTATTGGGTTGGCTTGTGTTTTTGGTTGGGTTCTGTTTTTGGTTGCCTATGAATCAATGGTTTGGCTATTATTCTTATGATGGACATTGTGATGTTGGTATTTGATTGGGTTTTGTTTTTGGTTGGCTTCAGTTTTTGGTTGGCTTCTGTTTTTGGTTGGCTTCTGTTTTTCGTTGGCTTATGTTTTTGGTTGGCTTTTGTTTTTGGTTGGCTTGTGTATTTGGTTGCCTTGTTTTTTTGGGAAGCCTATGGGTGTTGGTTTGGATTGGAGGTTTGAGGATGAACAAATGGCTAATGATGTACTTCTGTTTTTGGTTGGCTTGTGTTTTTGGTTGCCTTCTGTTTTTGGGTGCTGAGTTAAGTAAGTCCCCCACTGTTTACACAATGAGTCCCTCTTGCTTTCCCCCTTGAGTCCCAAATTTTGAAAAATTAAAATCCAGATGATGAAGGGACTCATACATTGGGCTTGAAGAGCAGTAGATGATTTGCTCCTTATTGTGTGTTAAACCAATAAGTTGAGGTTTTAAATCATCCATTGCTTCCTTAATGAGCCATGCAATTATCCCTGATGGATTTAATAAACACACATCTTACTTAAACTTGTTGACATGCAAAAGAATAAAAAAACCATAAATGCTTAACTTCATTAAATGCTTGCATCACTGCTTATACAAACCAGTCCTTCAACATGTACAAAAAGTCTAATAAGTAAACAAGACCCCCCAAAAACTTCCTGGTTTGCTTAGAAGTGTTGCTTCATCTTGTCCATAATCTTCAACAAAAAGTCTTGTAAATAGTATACCTGTGTATTTGTGCAAGTAGATCTTCATCTTCTTCTATACTAAGTTGCTCCCCATTCTTTTCCTTCATACACAGTTTAGTTATGTTCAAAAAAAAAGTTGCCACATCTTCTGGCCATTCTACTCTTGATGTGCATCTAAGTAGTCAAATGCTTTACCTACATTCACAAAACCTCTCATTCAAATAAGTAACTGCCTCATCTATCAATGCTTGGTCCACTTCCACATTTTCTGGAAGTAATCCATGTCTCTCTAACTTTCTTTTTGCATGGTGTGGGTTCTTGAAATTGTTCCCCCCTTTGCACTTTAGTATTTCTACCATAACATATTGTAATTGCAACCAAGTGTACTTCAAACTTTGGGTCAAAGAAATCATAACAGTCCTGCACTCTAAAATCAGTTCATCTAGTTCTTAGGAAATGATTGATATTGTAGTGCCTGAATTGCTCTAAAAAACCCCAAGTCTAGCACATTTAAGTCAGGGGACTGAGTGGCTGATTGATGAGTTGGATATTGAATCCATTCTGAGTTGCTGCTGCTATAAATTTGGGTCTGATGCATGAATGTGAGGTCTAGATTGTCTTGTTGTATGTAGATATCTTTGACACACCTTCTGGCCAATTCCTCATATGGCAGGTATGATAGTGTTAACTATCATTCCCTCATAACTGGTAGTGTAACACTTTCAATTGCCTTGTCAACAAGTACCTGCCCTTCTGTTTTTGTTGAATATTTAGCTCTTGCATACTCAACAAAATGGTAGATACCAAATTTCCTATCATGTATCATCCTTCCCTCACTGTCCTTAATAGGTCTAGATGTGGCACACATGAACATGACTTTTATCTTAAATCTCTTGGACTGACAACAACTATAAGGGTCATCTTCAGCCGGAAGCAAGTAAAACCTCCTCATGTCTGGACTTAAACAAAACTACTTCTCATCTATGTGAACAACATTTTGCATGTCAACAAATTTTGGTGGTTGTGTCCTTGTTGCTGGTAATATGTGTTGTAACACCCACTTCATTCTTTGAATCTTATGATCTTCTGTCAGTTTTGGGTGGGTGCTGCTAGTGTGACTTCTCAGCTTGCCCCGTTTCAGTAGACTGTAAACAGTGGAGGGGGGGACTTTAAGATATCCAGCAAATGCCCTTATACTTGTCCTCAGATTAAGTGGGACTGACTGAAGCCATTTGTCATCATAAACTTTAAGCTTCCTACCACATCTTCCTGCTTTTTTGTTTCTCACATCTATGGCATGCCCACTTTTCTCTGTTTTTTGCATCTTTCCATATCCTATCTAATGTCATCCTACTTATGCCATGCTTTCTTGCTATTTCTGTTTTTAAACCCCATGGAAATTTACCATTTATTTCAGAGGTAAGTAGGTCATCAACCAACATTCTTCTTTTTGTTAAAGTTAAATGTGGTTTTTGGGTTGATGAACTTACATTGTTTTGTATTTCTGTGTTTTGTTGTTCTGGGTTACCCTGCTGATTTTGTTGATCTGCTTCAATGCCATCTGCTGCTACTGTACCTCCATCATCATCATGCTCTGTGTCATCATCAATGTTGTAATGTGTCCACATCTCATGCATCAGCAACTCATCCTCCATGCCTTCAATTTCCAGCAACTCTTGAAGGCCAAACATCTCTGCCCCTCCCTCATCTGCTGACCCCATCTGATCAAGCTGGAGAAGATTTTTTGAAGACTGAAGTTTGAAGTTTTTTGTGGGAAACTTCAGTTCTTAATTTAGTAGGATTTTTTTTGTAATTGGTCCTGTGCAGTGTGTACAGTGAATTGTGGAAACAATATGATTTTTGTAAAAAAAAAACTAAACCATGGTGCTAAACAATATTTTCTCTCTCCTCATTTTGGGAAACAAGCCCCCATTTAATGTTGGGGGTTGATATAGAGGATAGAGTATGGTAAATGTAGGCTTAAACTAACTTTGAAATTGGGTAATTTAAATTTTTTGCAAATTTTCAGCTTTATGAAAATTTCGGAGGGAAATGCATTTGGTGCCAAAAAAAATTGGCTCCGCCACTTTTCTCTCTCCTCAACCGTGTATAATTTGGGAGGGAACCAACTAGTGGTCCTTCTTTTCTCTCTCCTCCCTTCCCTTAAACCCCCCATGTGCAATGGACCCCACACCTTTAATCTCCTACACTTATTCTCTCCTAATCACTCCTCTAATTTTTGCCTAGAAAACCACAATTTTTGAAAGTCTAACATCTAAAAAAACGGAGGAAGTAAATAATTTTTTTTAAAAAACAAAAGGACAGAAATCAGTGAAATTCTCGCAGAAATTGCGGCTGAACTCCCGATTCATCGATATAAATTTTTAAAAAAAAAAAATTAAATACTATAATATTATCTATTAGTTTTTTGTGAAAGTAACTGGTTTTAAAAAATAATAACGCATGTTTTGTGGAAAAAAAATTATAAAAATTAATATCTATAAATCAGATAATATAAACTGATTTAAAATATATATATAGAAGTCCCTTGATATCCGGTTTTGATGAAATACACCTGTGAAATTTCAAAATTCATATTTACCTCATTCAAGGTTTTGCATGCCATCTTCATAGTGATCTTTCACCATTGCCGCCATGGATGATAGACTAAATGTTGTGAAACAAAAGGTAATTAAGTATATATCCAATATTTTTCATTTGCTTTATAAGGATCTTGAATTCCTTTTGCTTTCTCCTGGATTGTATTATGTTGTGGTTTGTAGAGGACAATGAAAATAATAGATGAGTACAAAACAACAAAATCAAAACCAGTGGGTCAAATTAAACTTAGATGGGTTAATTTTCATGACTTTCACAAGAGAGAGAAGGAGTGAGTTGGATGATTTTGAGTTTTATTTCAGCTTACAATTCATGAAGCTTTGTTATTAGTGAGGGAGATAGTGACAGTTGGAGGATTTTGGGTTGTACTATGAGTCTATGACTTAAACTGAATGAAAAGAAGACAGTGATGTATCATTAATGAGAATATAATTTATGCTATGGTTTCTTTTAGTATTTGGTTAGTTTTTCTCTCTTAAAATCATACTTCATGCAATCTTTTATTTACTTGATAATTGGGAAATTGGTGAACATAATTTTTGAATTTATAATTGGTAAATTGTTAGTATATTGTTTGTTGTATAAATTGAATAGTGAATTTTAATTGGTAGTGAGAATTGTTACTGAATTATAATTGTGTTAATTGCATGAATTGTTAGTAAAATTAAATTGCTTGAACTGTTGATGAATTTTAATTGCAGGAATTGTTCCTAACCTGTTATGTGATAATATAATTTGACCAAATTTATAGACAAAACTATATGCGCGTGTTTGGATTGTTTAGTAGCCATGCTTTTTTTATTTGCTATTCGAGCTTTGTATATGTAAGTGTCATGTTATTTTGAGTTTGTTATTCGAGCTTTGTATATGTAAGCTAACTTTTTACCATCGGAAGATAAATATGAACTTTGTTGTTTTTTATGATTGTTTTTGGTGGGAAGCAGTGATTTATATGTTCCAATGAAGTTGGTTAAGAATAATGCGATGCAAGTACAGGTTGTGGATCCGCAATTATTGGATGACATTAACAAATCATGTGGTCATAAGGATGTTGAAAAGTGAAGACGATTATTTAATTGGAATTTTGTGCTATTTAATTTAAACATCATAAACGATTATAATAATAGTGTATCTACTTAAATCTATAATTTTAAAGTGTTTAGATACTTATGATTTGTATGATGCATTGATTATAGTAGAGAAGTCTGCATACAAGTTCAAGGCACACAGAACCAAGGAGAAGAACATTTGTCTTCTTATAATAAGACTATTATCCAGTACTAGAGAACACCATGAAAAACTACAAACTTGCCAGTTATGGAGAAACTGCAATGTGAAGCTGCACATTTGAGTGAGGGAAATGGAGGGGTAAAAAAGAGGGATGCACCTAATGGACATCGTGAGCAAGATGCTCGAAGGAAAAGGAAAAGAAAACAATTGGTTACGAGGGAGCCGCTTCAGAAAGGGGGAATGGGCTCGGAGAATGCTAACACATTAGGAAAAAATAATGTTGAAATCACTCTAAATCCTAGGCATACTGTTCAACAGTTTATGCAACTACTTAAAGGTTTGGAGGGACAAGATGATAAGCTAAGAGCGATAAGAGATATGGGATTCGGAGGCCTCATGCATCTTAACTTTCCAAGGAATGACACAATATTCGCGGCAAAACTTATGAGGGATTTTGACCTCTATGGGATGTGCGTACTTTTAGATAGGAACAGAGACATTAAGGTATTTAATTTTTATTAGTTTAGTATATTTGTAAATGTTCTTTTTATATACTTTCATGTTCATTTCATTTTTGTGATTTTTTAGTATCACTAATATGTAGTATCAAGTCGATCTTATATGAATATGTTCTTTATTTTTAAATAATTATGGTGTTCTTTTTTTTACACTTTCATGTTCTTTTCCATGATCATTAATTTTTGTGATTGTCTATAATTTTTGGTTTCTCAAATCTCATCTGCAAATGTTCCTTTTAAAATAGTATGGTGTTCTTTGGTGTTTACCTTCATGTTCTTTCCTTTGTATGTTGTGTGTTTTGTGTGTGTAGTTTGTTTGTTTGTTCCCAATTATTAAATACTCTAATTTTTTTAGTGGTATGATGTTATTTGATTTATACCTTTATGAAGTTTCCCTGTTTGTTTTCTTTTTTGTAGTTTAGTTATGCCAATTCTTGTATATATGTACATATTCTGACAATCAGTATGGTGTTATAAGTTTTTAATGTGAATGTTCTTTTACTGTATGTGTTGTGTTCTTTTTATATACTATCATATAGAGGAGACTGCTTTTTCATTCAAGATAAAACCGATACCAAACATAACATTCTCATTATTATGGTTTGGACCACATATCATATCATACTTATTAGTACGATATGTAGTGTCATGTACCAATAAATCACCAAATGCGTCATAATCAATTTTCATCCTATTATCTCGAAAATAAAAGCACTCAAGATGACTTTCATCGTCCAGTTCAAAGTCATAGTAGAAGTCTACCTCATATGCTTTTCTCTCATTGAAATAGTTGTTTAGAATCACATCCATCAAGTTTCATTTTCTTCTACGCAGCTAACGCATCATAAGCATCACTCTTAATGAATCCCATAACAGATTCACCTCCAGCTTCCTTTTTCAACACACGAACTGCATCTGCAATAGGTATTCCTGTTTCTGTCAAGTTACTAAGCATAGCAAGTTGGTCCTGTGTCACTTTTCTATGAGACCTTATCAAGTGCATTTTAGAAATAGGTATACTACAATGATTATGCTCCATAACATGTTTGACAAGAATATATAAACCAGATTCTTTGTCAACATCAAACTGGACAAGAGCTTTGCATGCACATCGAAAGTCTTTCTTACTATATGCCTTTGGCTCAACATTTTTTTTACTCTTAAACCTAGAACAAGAACAATAATACATGCGTTGTCGAACTGTCTTCCCATCAGCCCTATATGCTATCTTTCCTTTTCTAGTACCAAAACCATGCTTGGATGCATAGTTATTATACAATTCATATGCTTCCTCGTCAGATTTAACCTTTCTTAATAACAACTCAGAAGTGATTGCCTCCACAAACCCTAATCAAAATTAAAAAAGCATATAACATCATTATATTATGTCAAACATATAAAATTTTAATATGTTCTTTATAAATTACTATATATGATGATCTATTTCCATGGTCATATATACTTTTTTTCATAATGGTTTCATATTTTATTTTATCAATCAATTATAGAATTTTTTTCAAAGTCAATACCATATTCTAATTGAACTTGCAACATGTCATGTTATAATCTTATTGATCTTTATAATATTATTATATGTTCTTTAAAAGTGACTATAATGTCATAATTCCATGAGTCATACGTTCTTTCTTTTCATAATGGTTTCATATGTACCTTTTATCAATCAATTATACAATTTTTTTCCCAAGTCAACGCCATATTACAATTGAACTTGCAATATGTTCTTTATATTATTATTATTATATGTTCTTTTGAAGTTACTATGATGTTATAATTCCGTGAGTCATAAGTTCTTTTTCTCATAATGGTTTCATATGTACCTTTTACCAAACAACTATACAATGATTTTTTATAAGTCGATCCCATATTATAATTGAACTGGCAATATGATCTTCATATTATTATTATATGTTCTTTATAAATTACTATCATGCTCTATTTCCATAGTCATACGTTCTTTTTTTTCATAATGGTTTCATATGTACCTTTTATCAATCAATTATACAATTTTTTTCCCAAGTCAACGTCATATTATAATTGAACTGGCAATATGTTCTTTATTAGGGATGGCAGTGGAGCGGGTCAAGTAGGAGACCCGCCCCATCCCCGCCCAATTGGGGCGGGGATGGGTCTAGGTTTGGTGGGGATGGGGCGGGGATGGGGGTTAAAATTGTACCCGCAATGGGTGGTGGAGCGGGTGTGGATTTTATGTTATACCCGCCCCATCCCCCCCCCCCCACCCCCGCCCCACATATTTATTATTAAAATTCTATTTATATACATATGTTACTAACGTATTTGAAGACACTTTTGAAATGTAATAAAACATTTGCCTTCGTTAATGTATTTTAACTTTTCTTTTATTATATAATATTGTGATTTTGTGAAGTAGACAAGTATAATGGGCTTATGGCAGATTTTTTGGTGGAATTTTTGCAGGGATGACGCGGGTACGACGCGGGTGCGGGGGTGGGTCTAGAATTTCCCCCCGCAATGGGTGGTGGGGCGGGGATAGGGATGGAATCTTTCCCCGCAATGGGTGGTGGGGCGGGGATGGGGATGAAAATTTAATGCGGGTGCGGGTGTGGGGGTACCATCCTCCGCACCCGCCCCGCCCAATTGCCATCCCTATTCTTTATATTATTATTATATGTTCTTTTTGAGTTACTATGATGCTATAATTCCGTGAGTCACACGTTCTTTTTCTCATAATGGTTTCATATGTACCTTTTACCAAACAACTATATAATGATTTTTTACAGGTCGATACCATATTATAATTTACACAAGTTCAATTCAGAAAAAAATTTGAGATTTACATAGAAAATAACATTGAATGTATCAAAATCTTAAAAGAACATACACAAACACCAAACAAAACTACATCTTCTATGTTAGCACATTTATTTTTCTATAACAAATAAGAACAAAAAATAGGAAAAATGAGATCAACGAAATAATATTAAAATACCTTCTCCTTTTATGTCGATTCCATCCAATATATATTCGTCATTGTTAATGTCATCCGAAACTATAAAACGACAATCCGAATCATCTCGAAATTCACAATCAACCATTATTGATGCTTTTTTTGGTAACGTGAGTTAATCCAGTACCTCTTAAATTTGTGTCAATAATACGTCAAACTAAAATAAAAGATATCAATGTTTTCAAAATCAAAAAATAATAAATAATAGTAGTTTATATTTTTGTTTTTCAAAAAAAGTTTATGTGATATCAAATGAGAGACAATCTGCAAATGAGAGTTTGCATATACCAGTAAAATAATAAACGCTACTATTCATCTATTCTCTTCATATTATTGATTATGAAAAACAGAAGTTTAACGATCAAAATTACAGGGAGTCCACCAACAAATTTTCGATTTTTTTGGGAGTTTACCATTTTTTTGTTTTTTTTTTCAACTCATGGAGCGGCAGAATTCGGGAGTTATCAGCCGGATTTTTAGGAGTTTACCATTAAGTTTTTTTTAATTAATTAATTTCCTATAGTTCAAATTTGCGTTTTTTATTTAAAGTGATGTGTTTTGGAGTAAGAACACGTAGAGGAAGGTGGTCTCTGGTCCACCATCCAGGCTTTGAGAGGAGATGAGAGTACAAGATAATTAAAAAAAAGAATGAATAGATGATAAAATTTTGCAATTGTGTTTTTATATTATTGTATACATAATTTTGCATATTATATATAGATTATAAGAATTATTTTGTAATTATCTCAACAACGAATACTTATTGCGTTGTATCTCTAAATAACGAGATGACGACAAACTATCAAAGTGTTGACACTTTCAAAACTCATGGACTAATAATCGCCTCAATTCTATGTTTCATGAACCACAACCTCTATATAGTTTAATAAAAAACATACATATGATAAACACCAATAACATTTCATGTAATGATTTTTTTCTTATTAGGTTGAAAAATTTGATTCAAATCATCAAGGCACGATAGTACTTTTAATAGCCAAAAAAGGAAATAGTGGTATCCAATGTTGTCAATTTGTTGTTCTTATATAGTAATTGTTGATAAGATTAATATGGGTGAAAAATAATTGAACTATCACAAATTCTTTGTTTTAAGCTACTTCGTTAGACTTCATTTTAAAAATAAAACTCATATTTTGTTTCACCTTTGAAGATCTATAAATGACCAGAGTAAGTTGTCAACATGAATATGGAGAACCAGATACTAATTACACGATATTTGTTAAGTAGATATATTCAAATAATTATTAGTTTTGTATTTAAAAAAAAATGTGTCACTTGATCAACGTTTTGTAATCTTTGTTAGAATGCACAAATGACTGTTATTGAAAAATATAGATAATCAAATCTGCAATATATAGTGGGATAATAATAAGGATGTAAATACTTGATCATTTAATAGGTAAATCAGAAAACCCAAAAAAAAAATTGAAAAAGATGCACAATTAAATGATTAATAAAGAAATTACAAATAAAGTTGCAATTTTGCAAAACTAAAAAAAAGTTGCAACCATCCATTATAGAAGGACCTAGGGCGGAAAAATTTAACCTGAGCCGAAATAAGGTGATAACAATTTTTTTGAAATTTATATTAGATAATATCAAAATTTTATTAAAAAATTTTTGGATCAAGGGTCTGTTCTTTTTAATTAATTTGCTTTGCACTATTTTTAATAAAATATTATGAACTAACCTAAATTTATTCAGAATAAAAAACAATAGGGGTAAAATTAAATTTATCATTTTATTACTCCGATTCACTATGCAGTTCTACAATATACAAATATCAAATAAATTTATTAAATGAAAATACAAGTGGGAGTATTACACTAAAAACTAAAAAAAAGATTGAAATTTATATACATTAACAACCTTTAAGGGTCTACAAACTGACATGAAAATGAAAACATATTTTCATGGCATAATCTATCTATTTCTATTGCCCAATCTATTTTTGAGCTCAGTCGTTCATTAGAATTAATCAGCAACAACATGACATGAAAATAAAAACATATTTTCATGGCATAATCTGTCTACTTCTATTGCCCAATCTATTTTTGAGCTCAGTCGTTCATTAAAATTAATCAGCAACAATCTGATTTCACAAAACTTATTCAAGTTTTCAGAAAAATTAAATTAATTTAATGTATAATACTTAGTTACTATGAAAAAAATACAGTGTGTCATTGAAATTATCAAATAATTACAATAATTCTTGGTCGAAAAATGAAGTAATAAAATTCAGAATTTGCAAAACTAAAAAAATCGAATAAAGAACAAAAATTGCAGAAAAGAGAGAAATTACCCAAAAATTTTGAGCGTTTGGCGTTGAATTGGAAAACAAGTGGGAAATTGAAGTAAGAAACTTAATTCGCAGTAAGCTTAATTGTCGGCTGCATTTGCAGTGATCTTTTTTTTCCATTTTTTTTCAATTTTTCCTTTTATTCTGTTTTACCTTTACTTATTTGGGCTATGTGTTTTGGGGCCCTGAGAACCTGCCCCTCTCGCTCAGGCCCAAATACGGCCCTGAACCGTACTCGCCTAGTCGGTGGTGCTGATTTACCCAGTGAGTTCATATGATAATGCATACTTACATGAGAAATGAGAATGATATTTACGCGCTATAACTCCTATGAAAAAGTGATGTAACTCCAAAAAAAAAAGTATATTAGAAACAAAAATTCAAAATTCAAACCTTTTTTTGGCTCTAAATTTTTTAGGTGGGGATAACTGTTAGAACTTGTAAAAGGGTGATGAAGAAGATGATTACTATATGAATGATGAATCTTCTCGGCGTGTTGGGACACTTTCCCAAAAGCAATATTCCGACCCTATACGAAGCACGGGTTGCACGGAATTCACTTCCGAGATACAAAGAAGAACACCAAGAGTCACGCTCGTATGAATCTTGTCAAAATGAGAATAAGTTTTGTATGAATTTTGTTTGATGATCAATGTAATGAAGAACTTGAGAGAGAGTGCTTTTTAGAGAAAATAACATAAGAACTCTACTTCATCTGTGGTGAAATTACCACACTTATACACGCAAAGTAATGAAACCGTCAAAAAACCGCTCGCTGCACACAAGCCCACGCAAAAATAGTGGCACTGTCGCGAGCCGCGACAGAGCTCGCGAGTCGCGAGTCGCGAGTCGCGACAGTGGTCGCGAGTCGTGGCCAAGCCTCTGCCCAGCCTCGTGTTTCTCTAGTTTGTTGCGAGCATTCCTTTACGATTACTTCATTGTTTTCTATGCTATAAACAACTTGCGTGCATTCTTATCGTAACTTGAACAACGACACCATAACCAAGTCATTCAAGTTATACGTTACATGAATTAATCAACCAAATACTCTAAATTATCCAACAATCCTCCCCCATTTAGAGTATTCTAAAAGATAATAAGCACTAACACATCAAAACAAACATCTCATGCGTAAATGAAAGTGTATAAAACTTGAACTTTCATATAGTAAAGTACACATTCCAAGTATCCGTATCCAATTGGTGTCGATAACGATTGAACCAATTTCAATACATAATGGAAACCCGAAGATACTATACACACAAGATAAAATTACTTAAACTCATTATAAACCGACACATAAAGCCTTGTGTCCATATCTATTCATAAGTGTATCAAAGCTATGCCCCATTAGCTCCTTGAAGCGGCTAAACTTCACACTTACATAGGTAGATCTCTAAAATACATGCTACTGTGAAAAGCATAAACAAGAGACCTATTAAGTTATACAACCTCCATACAACACAGTATAGAACTATAAACTTAGGATGAATAAAAGTTCTACAATCATCTAAATGAAGAAATTAATCTTATTGAACTTAAGACCCAACGTCATATTGGGCGTTAAGTTAAGATTTCCTCATTCGTGATTCTCGAGGGGCTCCAATCCTAAACCGATTGCCATCCTCTTTACATTATCTCTAGCCAAGGCCTTTGTAAAACAATCCGCTAGATTATACGTTGTACGTACATAGTCAACAGTGATTACACTATCCTTGATAAGTCCTTGGATGTAGCTATGCCGCACACCAATGTGTCTTGACTTACCATTATAGACTTGACTATATGCTCTTGCCAAAGCAGCATCGTTATCACAATGAATCGCTATGGCGATATCGGTTTTGGCAACAAAGGAATCTCAATCATGAGATTCTTCAACCACTCCGCCTCTTTGCTTGCGGAAGAAAAGCAATGAATTCCGAAGTCATGGAGGAATCCGCTATGCAAGTTTGTTTCTTGGAAGCCCAAGATATAGCACCTCCCCCAAGTAGAAATACCCATCCACTTGTAGAAGAGTGATCCTCTTATTAGAGATCCAACTTGCATCTGAATACCCTTCTAAAACCGAAGGATATCCACTGTAGGATAAACCATAGTCCTTGGTTTTCCTAAATACCTTAACACACGACGAATAGCTTGCCAATGTTGCATACTAGGATTACTAGTATACCTACTAAGTTTGCCTACCGCAAATGCGATATCCGGCCTAGTACTCGTCATTGCATACATCAAACATCCAATCACCCTTGAATACTCAAGTTGAGATACAGCACTACCTCATTAGGTAGTAATTTCTCACTAGGGTCCATTGGAGTTGACACAAAAGAGCAACCACTAACATCGAATTTCTTAAGAACCTTTTCGATGTAGTGAGATTGAGACAAACTCAATTTACCTTTGCTTCTTTTAATTCTAATTCCTAGAATGACATCCGCCTCCCCCAAATCTTTCATTGAGAACTTAGACGATAGAAAAGATTTAGTCCACTCAACTTGGGATAAATCAGTTCCAAAAATTAGCATGTCATCTACATATAAGCAAATCATACACCATGACCATTGTCATCAAATTTGCTATATCACACTTGTCTGAATTGTTCAATTTGAATCCGTTAGACAACACTACCTCATCAAATTTTTGATGCCATTGCTTAGGTGCTTGTTTTAGCCCATACAAAGATCTAATTAGTTTGCAAACTTTTTGTTCTTGACCTTTGACAACAAATCCAACCGGTTGTCTCATGTAAACCTCCTCATCTAATTCTCCATACAAGAACGCAGTCTTGACATCCATTTGATGGATCACAAGATTATGAATTGCTGCAAGGGCAATCAATAATCTTATAGTGGAGATTCGAGCTACAGGTGCATATGTATCGAAATAATCGATACCCGGCTTTTGAGAAAAGCCTTGTGCCACTAACCGGGCTTTGAACTTGTCAATAGTTCCATCGATTTTCATTTTCTTCTTGAAAATCCATTTGCACCCTATTGGTTTACATTTAGGAGGTAGGTCCGCTAAAACCCATGTGTTATTCCCCATGATTGAGTCCATTTCATCATCAATAGCTTCTTCCAAAATGAAGCATCTTGAGATTGCATGGCCTCATCATATGTTAAAGGATCCCCTTCCACATTATAGACATATGGAAATTTAGTCAAAACACTATCTCTTGATCCTTCAACCAAATATACATGAAAATCCGGGCCAAAAGATTTCTCTTTCCTAACCCGTTTACTTCTCCTTGGTTGAGTTGATGTAGATGCAACATTTTCATCTAGAATTTGTTCATCTAACTCATGATCATTATTTGATCAATTTCTTGAATTTCGGTACTTGGAGTTATTCCTTTGGTCTAGGAACCGATGAATATCTATTTTCATCAAAAATTGCATCCTTGACTCCACAATAGTGTGAACCGACCAAAAGTCGTTTTGTTCTATAACATAGAACCTATAGGATTTGCTATGAGCAGCTATCCTATAAAGATGCATTCAACTCCTCTTTCACCTAACTTTTTACGTTTAGGTTCCGGCACTTTCACTATTGCCCTACATCCCCAAACTCTAATGTAACTTAGATTTGGTTTTCTTTTGTACCATAATTCATAAGGGGTTACTTTGTTCTTTTTCATAGGAACACGATTCAAGATGTAACAAGCGTTAAAACCGCTTCACCCCAAAAACCATCACTCAAACCCGAGTAGGATAACATAGAATTTACCATTTCTTGTAAAGTTCTATTTTTTCTTTCCGCTACACCATTTTGTTGTGGTGTATAAGCCGCGGTTGTTTCATGTATTATTCCTAAAGCTTGGAAATAACTAGGATTATGAAATTCACCACCTCTATCGGTTCTAAACCGTTTAACCTTGTCACTTAGTTGCAATTCTACTTCATTTTTATAGATCTCAAATTTTTCTAGGGCTTCATCTTTAGTAGACAATAGAATATACATAACAAAATCGTGAATGATCATCAATAAAGTTACTATATATTTTTGTTTCCTAAAGAAGGTGTACTATGAAAATCACAAAGATCACTATGTACAAATCAAGCAATTTAGTATCTCTTTCCACATTATTAGGGAAAGAACACCTAGTTATTTTGGTAAGCATGCATGTTCTACACTTCTCAATACTTGGATCAAAAGAAGGAATTAAATCATCCTTAGCCATAGAATATAATTTTCTATAATTAACATGACCAAGTCTTAAATGCCAAAGAGAAGAATTATCATTAATAACACACACATTGTTACTAAAGCATTTGAAATGCTAAGTTTAAACATACCATTACACAAATAACCAAGTCCAACAAACAAACCACCCTTAGATAATATAAATTGTCCGACTCAAAACCATTTTAAAACCTATTCGATTCAAGATAGCTCCTGACACTAGATTACGCCTAAGTTCCGGAGCAAATACAACATCTCTTAACACTAGAGATTTGCCGGAACTAAAGACCAACTCTACTTGTCCTACACCAAAACTTGAGCTGTAGAGTCATTTCCCATGTATAGAACTTCTCCATTGTCCACCTCCTTGAAGGTTTTGAATGAAGACCGCTCCTTGCACACATGCCTTGAAGCTCCTGAATCGATATACCATGAACAATCATCCTGTACACAAAAGATTTCAGAAATCATACACATATAATTCAAACTTGAATTACATGAAAGTTGTGTACAAGTACCTTGTTTGGCTTGGGATTGGCTAGACTCGCCTTTCCCTCCACCTTGCTCATTCTTTTTGTTCATTTTCCTCTTCCATAGGAAGCAATCCTTTTTGAAGTGTCCGGGCTTGCCACACTCCCAACAACCACGTTGTTGAACACCTCCACCATTCTTAGGCTTCTTAAAGTTGTTGCCTTTGGTGAAATTATTAGCCCTCTTCTTAGGATTTGAGTCTTTGAACTTTCCATCCTCCACCATGTTAATGGTAGAAGAATTAGGATTTACCTCCTTTTGTCCATCTTGAACCCGAATGCCCTCTTCAATCCGAAGATGAGCACCCAATTGTTCCACATTTATATCATCTTTCCTATGTTTAAGAGTATTTCTAACATCCTTCCAACTTGGTGGTAATTTGTCTATTATTGAAGATACAATAAAATTTCATCCATACTAATATTGTGTTGTTTAAAACTTCCTAAAATCCTTTGAATTTCATGGAATTGTTCCATCACAGGCCTTGTTTCATTCATCTTAAAGTTATTAAATTACTAACTAAGAACTTCTTACTAGATGCATCTTCGGCCATGTATTTTGACTCAAGGTCATCCCAAAGCATTTTAGCGGATTCATAAAATTGATAAACATCAAATAAAGTGTCAGACATACCGTTTAAAATGACCACGACAATATAATCTCGTTCTCCCACTTGTTCCTTCTCCTTGAGGCCTCCAAAGTTTCATCTTCCACAAACTCGGGTTTTGGAGTACTCAAAACATATGCCACCGAAAGAGAAGTGAGAAGAAAATGCATCTTCTTTTGCCATCTACGGAATCCCACACCCTCAAACTTTCAAGTTTCTGAAAATTCGAAGTCATTTCACGTACCGTAGCCATCTTCAAGAAATATCACTTTTGGATTGTTAGAACTGAAAGGGTGAAGAAGATGATTACTATAGAATGATGAATCTTCTAGGCGTGTTGACACTTTCCCAAAAGTGATATTCCGACCCTATACGAAGCACGGGTTGCACGGAATTCAATTTCGAGATACAAAGAAGAACAACAAGAGTCACGCTCGTATGAATCTTGTCAAAATAGAATAAGTTTTGTATGATTTTGTTTGATGACAATGTAATGAAAATTGAGAGAGAGTGCTTTTTAGAGAAAATAACATAAGAACTCTCTTCATTGTGGTAAAACCACACTTATACACGCAAAGTAATGAAACCGTCAAAAAACCGCTCCTTGCACACAAGCCCACGCGAAAACAGTGGCACTGTCGCGAGTCGCGAGCGTGCCTGTCGCGAGTCGCGACAGTGGTTGCGAGTCGCGGCCAAGCCTCTGCCCAGCCTCATGTTTCTCTAGTTTGTTGCGAGCATTCCTTTACAATTACTTCATTGTTTTCTATGCTATAAACAACTTGCGTGTATTCTTATCGTAACTTGAACAACGACACCATAACCAAGTCATTCAAGTTATACGATACATGAATTTAATCAACCAAATACTCTAAATTATCCAGCAATAACTCTAATGAACAAGTGTTGTAACTTTAATCCAATCGTGTGGTTGAGATTCATTCTCATTTGTCATGTAAGGAGTATTCTCATGTGATTTCCACTATATCTATTTTTTTCTCTCTTCCCGCAATGAATTCATGACATCTTTTTTAATAAAAACCCATTTAATAATAATCCTAGAACTTTGTGCCTAAAGCAAAATTAATAATGTATTATAAGACAAAGGAATAAGCATAATATAAACTTATCTAGAAAAGGCATCAAGGACACAGGTGCAAGGCTTCATGAATTATTAGGCGACGATTAAGGGAGAGTGGAGACTAGCAAGAATGCAAGATATTGACCTAATAGATTCATAATATTATTCACATATAGTTTCAAGTTAGTGGAGAGCTTGTCATTACTTCATTACACTTTAATGAAGTGAATGTGTCCATGAACTACGACATGAAATGTTTAATGCTCACCATGAAGCTTGACCAACTTTTTTACAGGTTGGATTTCCTTGATTCGTTTGAAATAAAATCACAAAACATGGTCAACCAAAGATAGTTTGCACGATGTACTTCTTAATGAAAATTCTATCAAATGCTAACTTTCTTTTGCCTTCTGGAAATGATCCATCACCTATTCACCTGAACAAACAAACATGATCATTCTCTAAAATTTAGGGCCCTATTCTATCAATTTTTCATCCCACTATCTTATTTTAGTTATTGAAATAGGAGGGAAGAAAATCCACCACCAGATTCAGAGTTCATATACCTGCCAAACAACCACCATTATCATTTTACCCTCAAAAAAGATGTCGGCTTATGCCGTCATTGGAGCTGTTGCGGGGATAGTCATAATCTTGGCCATTATAACTTCAGTTTACTGCATGTGTTCGCGACAAACGAAGGCACAAGCAGATATTCTACCCACCGAGACATTCGAGGCATACGAGAATCCTATATGGAAGAAAACGGAGGTTGAACACCGCGAGTCTCTAGAAAGCTTAGCCAACATAGCTCAATCTATGAAAGTGTATAATTTCCTCGAGTTGCAGTATGCAACAGATGATTTCAGCCCTGGTTCACAGGTCAAGGGCACTGTTTTCCGGGGTAAAATGAATGGTGATTTGATCGCCATCAAGAAGATGAATGGGGATGTATCCAAGGAGATAAGTTCCCTAGACAAGATCAACCATTTCAATCTTATTCGTGTTTTAGGTGTTTGCTTTAATGAAGGGCACTGGTTTCTCATCTACGAGTTTGCATCAAATGGGCCTCTGAGTGATTGGATTTTCAGCAGTAACACTAATCAAAAGTTCTTAAGTTGGACACAAAGGATGCAAATTGTGTTAGATGTTGCCAGAGGGCTTAATTATATCCACAGCTATAATATCCCTCCTTATGTGTACAAGGATCTGAAGAGCAGTAGTATTCTCCTTGACAGTGAATTCAGAGCAAAGATCAGTAATTTCAGGCCAGCAAGATTTGCAGAAAGGCAAAGAGGTCAAACTACATCTGAGGAAATCTACCTTTCACCAGAGTATCGAGAGAAAGGTCAGCTCTCGCCAAAACTAGATGTATATGCTTTTGGGATGCTATTGCTAGAGGTACTCACAGGCAAAAAGATTGCTAATCTATATGAACGGCTAAACGGGAATTTATCAGAGGTTTTCGTGGGTGTTTTTGATGAAATGAAGGGAAAGGATCAGCTAAGGTGTTTGATGGATCCTTCCCTTAAGGAGAATTATCCTTCTGAATCTGCTATGTCCATAGCTAGACTAATAGAATATTGCCTAAATAGAGATCCATCAAGCAGGCCGGATATGGACGAAATCGTAAGGTCTCTATCAAAAGTTCTGAACATGTCAATGACCTGGGAAACATCACTGTGAATTCAAACAAGACAGTTTTGAGAAGCTTGAACGATACCATTCTCTGAGAAAGGGTACTCGAAACTTGCATCATACACCCCCTCCCCCTCCTCCTCTAGTAGGCATCTTTTTACTTGTTAAATTTGTAATATCAGCCTTTTGTTGACCTATATTTACACTCCTAGCTAATAGGTCATATAATCTTATTGTGGTAATCCACGAGACTGATGTTATGCAGACATTATATCCGTTTCTGTACAATGATAAGAAAGGGTCTAGACCGGGAAAGTTTTCACGAATAAGTTTAGCAAGTAGCTTATATGTAATTTATAACTGATACACTCATAAATTGTGTCCGCTCCATCTGTATACAGAAGGCTTTTGTTCTGAGCTTCATATCTCTGAATTCTGATACTTCACCAGCACGATTTTGTCGATTATAGCTGTCAATGAAGTACTAGACTGACATTCTATTTCTCTCTTTGGTACAAGATTTAAAAAGTTGCCAAATATATAACATAATATTACTATAGTTGAAGATCAGTTGCTTAAATCTAAATCACCTTGAATCATAAAAAAGGAGAAATCCGAAACAAGCTGGAGGACAAACATAAATCAGAAACTGAAGCAACGGCAAGACATAAGATTCAAACTAAAAGGGGAAAAGAATAAGGAATCAGCATCATTACCAGCAAATTCAAGGAGAAGCTGCACATAAAAGCATAACACTATGTAAATCAGCTGAAAAAAGTACGTATAAGTATTGCATAGCACCACTAACCAATAGAGTCTTAAAAACTCCCACTATATAGCTTGTGTATATTTATAACATCTGCTGAGCTGACATTGAACATCTGACCAGAAGAAGGTAGTGGAAGGATGTCCTCTCGCTCCTTACAAGTCTCTTCAATAAAGGAAGCTTCTCTTAGTCTTCCTTCCTTCCAAAGCCCTTTGACTAGCAACGACTTTGTCTCTACATCAGGCACAAAACCTGAGTTCCTCATGTCTTCATATAATCTTAGTGCAAGAGTAGCCCTTCCACACTTACAGTAAGCACGAACAAGTGTCTTATACATGTAAGCATCTGGCTCTACACCACACTGTCTTACCATTTCAAGTAGCTTCTGTACCATTCTGAAATCACCTCGAACTGCAAAATGATGCATCAAACCAGAAAATGTCTGAGCATCAGGGTGAATTCCCATAGATAACATCTCATTCACAGTATCTATGCTATCACCATCCAATCCGCACTTGAGCAATGTTCGTAACAGAGAGGAATATAAAAGCACCATATCGTACTTGGAGATGTGATCACATAGCACTTTAACATCATGGAAAATTCTTAAAGCAGTAGATCCTTCCTTGTAAAGGCCATAAAAATCAATAATTTGTCTGACTGTGCTATTTGCCAACTTAATTCCTTCATGCTTCATTTTGAACAATATATCATCAACGAGATCAACTCTCCCATGGCTCGCTACTTTTGTGATTATGCCTGAATAAGTGTGAATATCATGCACAAAACCAGGTTGATTAGCAACCCAGCAGAAAAACTGCCACGCTGATTGAGGTGATTTAAAGTGCCTAACCATCTTGCAAACCAAGCGGCTTGTCCACACAAGTTTAGCTTCTTCCAAAGCAAAAATATCATCCTCTCTCCAGTGCCGCAATGCACTTGCCAAAGCACTTGGGTCCAACCATGGCTTCAACTGAACACTATGAACAACAGCTTCTCCGCTGCAATCATCACCATCATCCTTATTGTCATCATCAATGAAATCTGCACAAAACTCTATGTTCTTAATTCTACTATCTGGTACCATCTCTTTAACAAAATCATCACTCTCATCTAAAACTCCTGTCTCAGTCATACGTTGCAATGACAATAGCATAGATCTTGGAGGCAGAATCCCTTCCATTTTCATGTCTCCGAGAAGGGTCTTCACAGCCTCATATTGTTGAATATTCAAGAATGCCTCTACAAGAAGGGAATATTGCCTTAGAGTACGCTTAACCCTCATCCTTGGCAAGATATAAAAAATCTCTTTTGCCTTGTCTAATTTCCCAGAGTTAACAAGGTGCTGAATAACTAAAGTGTATGTCCGTGAGTTGGGGAACACCCCTTCTTGCATCATGCTACGAAATATCTGGATGGCTTCGATGTCCTTGCCAGTTATGACATAAAGGCCCATGACTATGTTATAAGATTCAATACATGGGCGTTTGCCTTGGGCACGAAGTTCATCCCAAACATGAAGCACCAAGTCAATATCTCTAGCGGTAGCATACATCCGCATTTGGTCCACAAAACTAACAGGTTGCACCTTTGGAAAATTCCCATTATTGATGGCATCAACCAACTTTTCCAGCTGACGAGTACGACCTGACCTAGCTAGGATTTTGGCAATTGCATGGAGAGTATGTTGGGTATGTGAAAAATTAGGCACCGTTTTGAGGGCTTCAACTAAGGACAGAGCAGATTCAGGGGAAGGAGCAGAACGAAGAGCATTCGTGACTACAAAAGAATCCAAATGTGGATTATTTAGTAAAGGAAGAAGCGAATCAGGAGATCCGGACCGAAGACTTAGACGTATAGAGTCTATGAGCTTTGCCTGAGAGAAGTACTTAGAGACTTGATTCAACACAACTCTCTCGGAATAGGCACGGGCTTGATAGGTTATGTTAGAAAACAAATTCTGCACTTTGAATAAGGTCCTTATAAACATTGGATAAACAATATCCAAATGAAAATCCCAGATCAGAATAGGATTATCTTGCTTATAAAAATAACTCAACAATATTTCTCAAGTAACTGTTTTGAGTTCTCATAGAACAATTATCGAACAGTTGGTGTGCATGAATATTGAAATCAAATAAAAAGTAAAAGGAGATCATACCAAAAATATATCAACATTAATCTTCATGGATGACGATTAAAATGAAGATTCTGTTGATTAAGCTAAGATAATTTAGGATTTAGAATGTCATCTTATTTGGAAGTTGTAATGGGGACATATTTCATAGGTTTGAGGAAAATAAAATGTATTTAGTCATACTAATAGAGTTTTTCTGGGTAAACCCAAAACTGTAGTATAGCATTAATGGAGGTGTAGGAGAAGAAGATGATTAGAAGCAGTCGAGAGGATGAAGGAACATTCGGTTTTCCCAGATGTGGCGCGAAAAATCGTTACAACTTTCAAGTACGAGCTGTTATTTTTGTTTGGGGTTTGCAGGATTTAGAGATGAACCGGATTCACAATAATTTATTGTACACCTACAAACTGATTTTATTATACAAAAATTGATTGCTTCCTCCGATTCATATTAGTTTATCAGTTTCTTTTGCATAAAGTTTTAGGAGAAATAATGTTGTGGGATATAGAAAGAAAGAGAAACTATTATTTTATGTTAAAGTTGAATGTATGTGTGCAGTGTAATGGAAAGTGAGTGGTCTCATGTCAAGAATAGAAATAGATAAATTAATAAGGGACATCTCAAAAAGGAATATGGGTAAACCAATAAAGACCAGAAGTAGTATATTACAAAAGTGAAAGTATTGGGTCAGACCGTCTGACGTATTGTTTACTGTCAGACGGGCTGAGCCCAATACATCTTCTCTCTGCTTCACTTTTTAGGTCACATTCTCTCTCCTCTTTCTTCTTCTTCTCTGTAGATAAAGGAGGAGTGGTTCTTGCTACCAGGAACTATATCAGCCTATTGCATCCTATATGAAGTTTACGGAAGAGAATGGGAGAAGGAATTAGAAGCACCTATACCAAAAGAAATTGAGAAATCAGTAGATGCTAGGTCTTTTGCAATGTATGACATATTTAATAATGATGCATACAGTGCAGAAAGTGGTGTTAGTACTGATGGTGGAGATGACGGCGGAGGAAGCTGTAGTGGGGGATCCTATGGAGGATCATGTGGTGGTGGTTGTGGAGGATGAATAACTTGAGGCACTTGAAGGAATATGGCAGATATGATTGATAGTTCAACATTGTAACTTTGAGTACATTTCTGTACACAAAAAATGATAGTATAACTACACTTTGTATCTCTGAAGCACCTTGCGAGTAATACCTATGAAATTCTTAATCTCAGTCTCCATTCTTTATTGATCTAACAAAGAAGAAAAAAATCAGCTAAGAGGAATGAAGAAGAAGGAGAAAGTGAGAGAAAGCAGAGGTTAGTGTTTTGTTTTTTCAGTTGGACTTTGTTTTGTTTCAGTTGGAGTTTGTTTTCTTTCAGTTGGACTTTGTTTTCTTTCAGTTGGACTTTGTTTTCTTTCAGTTGGACTTTGTGTTTCTTTCAGTTGGACTTTGTGTTTCTTTCAGTTGGACTTTGTTTTGTTTCAGTTGGACTTTGTTTTTTTTCAGTTGGACTATCTGAAAAAAAAACGAAGACTACCTGAAAAAGAATAAAGACTACCTGAAAAAGAATAAAGACCAACTGAAACCCAAAGTAAGTCTAACTGAAGTACAAAAACCAACTGAAAAAAAAGAAGACTAACTGAAAACAAAATGAAGACTACCTGAAAAAAAATGAAGACTACCTGAAAAAAAATTAAGACTACCTGAAAAAAAATTAAGACTAACTGAAAAAAATTGGAACCACCTGAAAGTCGTCCGACCAAAGATTATGGTCGGACGAGTCCGACACAATACGTTCTCATTACAAAAAGGAGTCGATTATATCATATGAAAACTATATCATACAAAAATTGACTATATAAAAGGTGATTATATCATACATAAACTAACTATATCAAAACTAAAATTGACTGTATCAAATGAAATCCGATTATATGATATCATATGAAATTTTATGTACATCCGGTTATTGCGAACCCGATCCATCCAATTTTTTTTGGTAGAATATTACCTAATTAGGAAATTTAAGAATTAGCACCTCCATTCATAAATAATGCAAATAAGGTTTGTTAAAAGGATGCTAGAGTTACCAACTTTTTTGTGGTGGGTGAAGGGTTCGGGTCGAAAAGAATTATCATTGTTCACAGTGTAAAAAGTCTTGTAAAATTTGTTAGTAGGTTGTATGCATATGCAATTGTGGATCTTGAAGTCATAAAACTGTAATAATTTCCCTAAAAAAACAATATTAGTGAAATCATCAGTTCTCATGAAAACTTCTCTAGTTTTTGTTATTTTGGTTTCATGTCATTATGTGCCTTGTTGGTTGAAATACAGGAAATGGAAGGATCAAGTTAGGGTCTTGGATAGTTGGATTATAGAGAAAGGAAGGTGATAGGTGAAATCGTGAAAGGAAAGTGTAAAGCTCTAAATTTCTTTATTTTTAATCAAACAATATTAGGAATGAGCAAGATAAAAATTGTAGTAATACCAAAAGAGTCTTTAGTATATATATATATATATATATATATATATATATATATATATATATATATATATATATATATATATATATATATATATATATATATATATATATATATATCTCTATTATATAAGCCAAGGGAGGAGGTGTGGTGTCCTCTTTTGAAGTGACTAAAATACCCTTAATGATATAATTAATGGAATAAAAAAAATTACAAAAGCAAATCATTTAAAAATTCTCATTCCAACTTGCCATTTAAAACAAGTTTAAAATGGTATATGCATCAAATACTTCAATCAAAAATTAAATGGACAAAATATTTATACCTTATAAAAAAAGATGGCATACATAAGTGCACATGAAAAGTCTGAACATTCACTACCTTTGATACTCTTTAATTCAGTTAAACCAACTCATTATTTTTGTTCTTTCTGTTCAATATTCATTCACAAAAATTAATGTTAACAATCACTCACAACCTTTTTATTTTTTTACATTAGCGAATTAATATATCTAAATTCATCTAACAGTTGAATTTTTCACATTTAAGTTTAATCATAGATAAAATAAGAATGGAGTATCTAATAGAATAACAAATTTTGAAATTAACGCACGCATCGCGTGCATATGAAGGCTAGTATATATATAGGGGAAGGATCCGCTGAAAACCACTCTTAGGCTGAAAACTGAAAACAAAGTAACTTTTAACCCCTTTAGGGTAACTTTTAACACTTTTAGGGTAACTTTTGTCAGTTTTGGGGTAACTTTATTATATTAAGGATAGTTCTATATATTTCAAGGGTAACTTTATTTATTATAAGAATAACTATTACCACTTTTAAGGTAACTTTTTACCTTGAAATATATGTTAGTGAGAGGGGGTAACAAATAGCTTTAAAACACCAACTAATCACAATACTTTGGCAACTAATAACAATACTTTGTATGAATTTCGCCAAATATATGTTAGTGAGAAGGGGTAACAAATAGTTTTAAAACAGCAACTAATAACAATACTTTGGAAACTAATAAAAAACTTGACATAGGGTAACTTTTAAGTTTTCAACAAATCTACACCAAAATCCACCAAATATCAACACTTTGGAAAAGATGAGATTCCATCGAAGTATGCTCCAAGAATTGTACAGACTGTGTTGATAGTGCACGGGGAAGATTGACAAGATGACGAATCATTATCACTACTTTGTAATTTGTTTAGTTTAGCTCATTGTTAGTATTTGTTATTGCATCCTGTTGTAAACTACACAGAAATTCACAACACCAAAAAATGTGTCGATTTCCATGTTTATTAATTACAACTGACAGCAATCTCACTTTATAAACAACAAACAAACAATTCACAGATCACGAAAAATGAAGATCTCTTCGCAATTTCGATCGAAAACTACTCGATTCAAAAATTCAGTTGAAGATCTGAAAATGATGAACAAAATGAGCTCAAAATTATCATAAAATTAACAATTACTCATCAAATCACATAACTCTCAAACCAGAAAACAGAGAAATTTAATATTATCCAACCTCATCAATCAATAATCAAAACAGAGATATTTCTTCATTTGAGAAAATGAGAATTTCGTCGAGGCCATGAACGGCGACATTGACCTCAAGTAGAGGTCACGAGAAGAGACGCGAACTCCATCAACGGCGATGAATCGACGACCAGAAGAAGTGACGAAGACGACATGGCTTGGCGCAAGAGTCTGAAGGTAAGGATTTGAGGAGAGATAAACATTGTGAAGCTCTGCAAACGTGAGTCGAAGAAAGGTAAATCCATGGCGGCCGACGCCATTGTTGACTGAGGTCGAAGCCATTAGCTTGGAGAGCGAAAATGGCGGATTCGAGAGTAAGAGAGAGAGGTCTACTATGGAAGTTGAGATGAGGTTAGAGAAAATTACCGGTGAGGAGAGGAAAGAGAGAAAGCAAACGAAGGAGAGAGAGAGGAGAAGAGGAGGGAGAAAGTTTGAGTATCAGAATAAACGAAGGAGAGAGAGAGAGAGAGGAGAAGAAAGAGGAAGAGAGAGAAAGCATCTTGATTTTTTGGCTCAAAACTGATCCGTGAATATCGTCCGTCAGATTATATTATGGATAATCTAACGGTTGAGATTGCTTGTTTTCAGTTTTCAGATTAACTAGTGGTTTTCACAAGATCCCATTCCTATATATATATATAATTGGGTTCATATGAGAACCACCCTTATGGTGAGAACTATCTTATGGTGAGAACCACCTAATCAACCATTAGATTATTAATGAGATGAACTAACTCACAACCGTTAGATCACCACGACTCCTAACACTAATTTCTTTCCATTTTTCTCATTCCTCTTTCTCTCTCCTATGGGGCGAACGTCTGGCCTGGACGTTCGCCCTATGGAGCGAACGTTTGGCCTGGACGTTCGCTCCATAGGGTAAACGTCTGGCCTAGACGAGCGAACGTCCAGGCCAAACGTTCGCCCTATGGAGCGAACGTCTAGGCCAAACGTTCGCCCATTTTATGTTAATGCCACTTTTTATTGATCATTTTAAGCGGTTCTCACGGTTCTCACCATAAGAGGCTTCTCATTAGAACCCAACCCTATATATATATATATATATATATATATATATATAATATATATATATATATATATATATATATATATATATATATATATATATGTATGTATATAGGAATGGGATCTTGTGAAAACAACGATTAAGCTGAAAACTGAAAACAGTTAATCTAAGCCGTGGGATTTATAAAATAATATTTGGACGACCATGATTTAACGCCATACGCCCTTTCTCCTCAGTATCTTTACCTTCCCGTCGACCGTCGTAAACCGTTAACCAAGCCGACCTCCTTTTCTCTCTCCTGCACCTCATAAAAAACCCCTTCCATTCTGCAGAAAGGAGGAGAGTGAAAACATACATAGCTCGCAAAAATGGAAGCAAGGAAAGTACTGTTTCTGCTCTTCAGTTCGCTTGCTCTGATGACATTTCTCTCAATCTTTCTTCCACTGAAAGGTTCTTTCTTTATCTATGAAACTTTGCTATATAATTCTTCATTGTTTAGGTTTTGGATTAAATTCAGTCAAGATTTCGATTAGTTTTTTCTTTTCTTCCTTCATATTACTCATTCTTTAAACTTGCGATTTGCTACTTTAGCTTATTTTTGCTCAAATTTGCTTTAGTTGTTTGACAAATTGTTTGTGTTTTCGCATTTTAAGGTTGAATTTCTTGAATTCGCTATTTTCAGCTCAATTGATATTCAATTCTGGTCTAGTAGTTTGAGAATTCGCTTGTGTTTCAAATTTTTAGCTTTTGAATTCATTATTTTCAACTCAATTGATATTATTCTTTCACCAGATTTTTGATTATGAGAGTTGAGAAAGAAAGCGAAGGCTGAAGAAGATGAAAGTTGAAGAAGAAGGTGGGGGAAAATTAAAAGTTGTCGGTGATTTGATTTTTGACTTGTGAATTTTTGGTGGATTTTGGTGTAGATTTGTTGAAAACTTAAAAGTTATCCTTATAATAATCAAAGTTACCCTTATAATACTCAAAGTTACCCTAGAAAGATGAAAATTAATTATGACATAATAAAGTTATCCTAAACGTACTAAAAGTTACCCTTAGAATATATAAAGTTACCCTGAAAATATATAAAGTTATCCTTAATATAATGAAACAGGCAAAAGTTACCCTTAAAGTATATAAAGTTACCTTAAAAGTGGTAAAAGTTGCCCTTGTTTTCAGTTTTCAGACTAAGAGTTGTTTTCAGCGGATCCTACCCCTATATATATATATATATATATATATATATATATATATATATATATATATATTATATATATATATATATATATATATCTGTTAAATTTAGGTTAATGTTCTGTGTGTTCATCTCATTCATCAATCAAGTATATATATATACATCCTGCAGCTAGAGTCCTAGTAGGGATAACATGCTATCCCTCAAGTCTATCTTAAACATATAAAGATAATTCCTAACACCCTCCCTCAAGTGAGAGCATGCAAATCACGAATGCCCAAATTGGACAATAAAATTCAAACTGAGTCCTACCAAGTGCTTTGGTAAAAATATCGGCAAGCTGAAACTTAGTAGGAACACAGGACGGACTCACAAGACCTTCAGTCATAGCATCACGAACGAAATGACAATCTGCCTCAATGTGTTTTGTACGTTCATCAAACACCGGATTCTGGACAATATATAAGGCAGATTGGCTATCACAATATAATCGCATTCCTGCAGGATGTTGAATTCTGAGATCACCTAATAACTGCTTCAACCACTTTAATTCACACACCATAGCAGCCATCGAACGATATTCTGCCTCTGCAGATGATCGAGAAACTGTAGGCTGCTTCTTAGTCTTCCAGGAAATAGGAGAATATCCCAACAATACAAACCACCCACTCACAGATCTCCTAGTAAGAGGACAACTAGCCCAATCCGAATCACACCATCCCTCCAGGCGGAGATCACTGTCAGACCGAAATAATATGCCCTGTCCTGGATTTTTCTTCAAATATCGAAATACGCGTAACGCGGCCTCCCAATGAACCACCTTAGGCACCTGCATATACTGTGATAAAATGTGAACAGAATATGCCAGATCAGCTCTCGTAACAGCAAGATATATCAATCTGCCCATCAATCTACGATATTTCTCCGGATCATCAAACACAGGACCCTCTGCCACAGCCAGCTGATGGTGCTGCTCTTTAGGAAACTCGGCAGGTTTCGCCCCAAGTAACCCTGCCTCCGCAATGATATCCAATGCATACTTCCTTTTACTCATAAAAATTCCTTGTGGCCCCCTGGCAATCTCAAGACCAAGGAAATATTTCAAAGCTCCCAAATCCTTCATTTTAAAACATTTCCCAAGGTAAGCTTTGAAATTCAGTAAAGCTTTTTGATCATTTCCTGCAATAATCATGTCATCCACATAGATGAGAACATTCAACTGAATATTATTCGTAGTAAACATAAACAAGGAATAATCAGAATAGGACTGCTTAAACCCATATGTTTTCAAAGCAGTGGCCAATTGTGCAAACCAACATCTAGGTGCCTGCTTCAAGACATACAATGATTTCTTCATCTTGCACACTAGATTAGACTTATTTCCCTGAAAACCAGGTGCAATTTTCATGTACACTTCTTCCTCCAAATCTCCATGTAAGAAGGCATTATGTACATCCATCTGATGAATGTCCCATTTCTTAACTGTTGCAACGGTCAGGAAAGTACGAACAGTAGTCATTTTTGCTACTGGGGCAAACGTTTCATTATAATCAATCCCTTCCACCTGATGATGGCCAAAGATAACCAATCGTGCCTTAAGTCTCTGAAGGTTTCCTTTCTCATCATATTTTTCTGTATACACCCACTTACTTCCCAATGCCTTTTTTCCTGGAGGAAGTGGTTGTAATTCCCATGTGCCCTGATTTTCCAAAGCTTGTATCTCAACTCCCATGGCCTCACGCCACCCTTCATGTTTCATGGCCTCTTTAAATGATTTTGGAGGACTCCCTGTAGTTATAGCAGCTAGAAACATGCGATGGTTAGCAGATTACTTTTCACAGCTAACATAATGTGTAATAGGATATGGGGTACCTGAGGACGTTGTCGAAGCAGGTGCCTGAGTTGATGAACTTTTCTTTTTCACTACCGTATGAGTAACAAAATCCAGTAACTTTTTATTCGGTATTTTGGTTCGTTTTCCTCTTCCCAAATCCTCCACATCTCCTGGTCTACACCCTCCCTGGACAAGGGTCGGGTCATTTCCCTTGGTAGGCGCCACCTCCGGCCGCCCACCGTCCGTTGGAGGTTCCGCCAATCCCGGTGTCGCCCCACCCTCCTGATCTCCAAGAGGACCAACCGCCGGTCCTGGTGTGTCCACAAGAGGCATACTCATCTCTTCCTCATAATAAACCACATTATCAGGAACTGCAGGTGACAGAGGTACAGGTGCAGGCTCACTAAAGGGGAATTTATGTTCAATGAATTTCACGTCACGGGAAACAAAGTATTTCTGGGTGTCTAAATCATATAATTTTCAGCCCTTTTGAGTATAAGAATATCCCAGAAACACACTCCTTCTACTCCTACTAGCAAATTTATCACCCCCATGTGAAATATTATAGGTATAACACAAACACCCAAAGATCTTGATATCAGTCATGGTAGGGGCTTATCAAACAAGCACTCATAGGGGGTTTTATAATTAAGGACGACAGAGGGGGTTCGATTTATCAAATGACAAGCTGCCTGCACACAATTCCCCAAAATTTTAAAGGAAGATTGCCTGAAATCTCAATGCCCAGGCAACATTTAAAATATGGCCATGTTTTCTCTCCACTCTACCATTTTGTTGGGGGGTTTTGACACATGATGTTTCAAAGATAATTCCTTGTTGCAAAAATTATGGTTTGAGGCAATTAAATTCTGTGCCATTATCACTGCGCACATATTTAATTTTCTGGTCAAATTGGCGACCAATCAAAGCCACAAAATGCAAGAACATTGTTTCAACCTCCAATTTATTATATAGCTAATAAGTCCATACAGAACGAGAATAATCATCTACTAAAGTCAAAAAATAAGACGCACCACAAGTAGACTTTGTTCTATAAGGACCCCATAAATCACAATGAACTAATTCAAACATCCGACTAGCTCTACTATTACTCCTAGGAAAACTCGTTCTAGGTTGATGAGCACGAAAACACACATCACACCCATCTTTATTGCAACTACTAACAACAGAAGGACTCACACATGGTAAATGCCTCAAAACTTTCTCCGAAGGGTGATCCAAACGCTTATGCCAGATATCAATAGATGTTATGCCCTCCACAACATTGAGCTTTACCTTTGGAACGCCCCGGAAAAAGAAAAGTCCATCTTCCCGCTCACCCGCTCCAATCAGCATCCTCATCCTGCGGTCCTCTGTAATACACACAATGCTTTAGTGAACTGAACTATACAATTCGCCGAATCTACTAACTGCGGAATGGAAATCAAATTACAATCCAAGTTAGGAACAAATAAAACATTATATAGTTTCAGATTTCCAGGAAGTATAACATCTAGGGGTGTTCATAGGTGGTTAACCGTTCCGAAACAATATTTCGGTTCGGTAATCGAAAGTTTCGGTACGCTCTTTTTGCGAGCCGTAACCGTAACCGTTTAAATCGGTTACCGCCTAAACGGTAACCGTTTTTTCGGTACGGTTTTTCGGTTAACCATTAACCGTTGTTTAAGTTATACTATTATGTTTTACTTAATGTACATATATATTTTCAATTTTTTGTGCATATATTTTAATATTATATATACTCTAATATAAAATGTATTATAAAGTGGATAATAAATCAATTGGAAAACATAACTAACACTAAGAATTCACTTCATTTCCTAATTACAATGTTTATATTAGTACTAGAGTTTCTAAATAATTACATACTTCCTCTAATTTTTGTAACTTAGCAACAAATAATATTAGAATTAATGTAATTGTTTGAAAATGTTTCACAACAATTAAATAGAGAAAAAAAGATTTCGGTATTTCGGTTAACCGTTTACTCAAAAATCATAACTGTAACCGTACCGTTTAACCGCTAATTTTTCCGGTTCGGTAACTGTACCGTTCAAACTTTTTTTTGTCGGTACGGTAACCACCCATTTAGACCGGTTTTTCGGTATTTCGGTACGGTATTTCGGTTTCGGTTTTTTTATGAACACCCCTAATAACATCTCCCTCATGGCTAGCTTCTGCAGAACTACCATCTGGCAAACCAACTGGACAACCAGGAATTTTCCGTGCAGCACATAACTGCGAAAACTGGCCTGTCACATGATGTGTAGCACTCGTATCAATTATCCACAAACATGCACCAGTCATACGATCTTTCGGTTTAGGGATGTTCAGCAAGTCTAAGAGATTCTGCCACTGGTCAGGCGAGATTCCTGCCAATCCTGCCCCAGCAAAGTCGCGCGGAATATTGGTTTTTGTAGATTCTGTCATGGTTGTGAATTTTTTTTTTGAAGATCACGTTGTTTTTGCTTTTGTTTTGGTTCGAGTGGTTTAGAGTTTCGGTGTTTTGATTTGTTTTTTTTCTCCTCGATCTGTTTGATCGATTCTAGGTCGTGGGTGGAGAGGATTTTTCTCAACCTCTAGATCTTGCTACCATGTTAAATTTAGGTTAATGTTCTGTGTGTTCATCTCATTCATCAATCAAGTATATATATACATCCTGCATCTAGAGTCCTATTAGGGATAACATGCTATCCCTCAAGTCTATCTTAAACATATAAAGATAATTTCTAACAATATCAATCTCAAATTTTGATGTAATAATACTGTCTAGAATCTAGCTAAACTTTGGAGATAACTTTAGAAGACAAATAAACTTAAGTATATACTCTTTACTTGTTAAATTCTGGGAAAAAAAGTTTATATAATTTTTTTTTGATGGCTAGATAAATGGTGTTTTGAGCTAATAAGTTAAATTCTAGAACATTAGATTCAAATAAGTTCGAATTAATTAGGCTTAAGGCCAACAAGTTAAATAAGTTTCATAATGACATAATCAGTTAGAAATTATCTGAAAAATGACATAATCAGTAGGGACCGCCCAAATTTTATTACAACTATGATCAGTTTATAATAAGTATAGATATAGAGTTCGGGACCAATCAATTCAAATTAGCAGCTATCAAGACTAATAAGTTGAAACAAGTGCAAAAACAAGGGAAGAAAATGCATCCTTGACAGAGTTGTACTCCTCATTAAGGAGATATCAACTATTAGTCTTTGGACTTTTGGGACACTACCAATCGAGATACAGACATACAGGTACAAAAACCTATCTATATCATATCTCTTTGCATTTATAAGAACCACAAAAACAAAACTTAAATTAAACTGATTTAATGTCAATATGTGAATTCTTTTTTTTTTTATGGAAACAAATATGGGTATTCTGGCTTTTCCAATAAAGTAATACATGCATCTGTAGAAGAGTTGATGGTTTTAAATTTTATACATCAAAATAATCACAAAAGAAAAAGAAAAGAAGAGAAGCATATATGTGGTACACAGAAACAATGTAGAAGATATATTCATTTGATTCCTATAATCTGTAAACCTTCTAATGCATTTCCAGTATTCATCTGTATAGCAAGAAATTACACTGGTAAAAATTGGTGTCTTTCCTCAGCAGGGGAATGTCCCTGTTAATCGTATATGGTCAAGGGTTCTTCTAAGTCCATACTTGCTCACCGCTTGGTTACCTGTTCTGAATCCATCTCCATAGGCAGGTGAAGCATCCGACTCGATTTGGTGTTTAAAAAAATCACCAAGTTTCCTCTCAAACTGAGACCTTTTACCTTTCTTTGAAGAATTACTGGTAGACGACGATGATCCAGGCTCCGATGAGCCTGACGAGGAAGAAGATGATGGACCACTACTACTGCTAGAACCTGCAATGATTTCAGATTCCAACCACATATGAGCTAATACTTGACATATTCCTTCTTCAACCTCGGGTCTCAAATTGGGGTAACCACTGAGCCTTAACCATGCATGCATCATTTCATGAGCGAGTATTGACCCTGTTAACAGCCTTAGTCAACAGAAAGACAAAAAACCAAAAGTCAGTAACTAGAAAAATAATATATTGCTTATTAAACTACTAATATACCACATACTTGCTTTTAGAATTTGCTAATATCAATTGTTTGTGGAACCTGCAAATCCAATACGCTAACATCCGAACTGATATTATGCGATGTATAAAATATATTTGAACCGCTGACATTGGCTAAGTACTAAAACCAAACAGAGAGCAACATGACTGTTCAAGTTGCACTTCTTTAAAATGTTGGTTGATTAAAGAAAGAAAAAGAATAGGAAGCACAACAAGTTGTCAAGTTCTACTGCCCACAATATCAAGGAACTTTTTGCTATCAACAAAACATCATTGCACACTTCCCAAGGAGTTCTTTTCTATATTGCAGTTTTACTTTCTTGGCAAATTATATGTGATGAACTAGCTGATAGAAAATCAAATACCTGGGAAGGCCGTAAAGAATCAGAATAGCTGTGACTTCACAACGACGAACCAGCCTATATGGCTCAGTTATCATGTCCATAATCCGGTGTCCTCCAATCCTTGGCCTCTTCAAAATCTGGTTTTCCATTGACATAGATTATACTCCAAAGACCAAAAATTCATATACAGTCATGCATGGTAAAACATGCATCTAAATGTATCTTACCGTGCGCACAGTCTGTTCTTCTGAGAGGCAGAGTCCTCTTGTCTCAGGCAAGTGATGATGACCCTAATAGCAACAAAGGTAAAAGTCAGAAAAATCATTAGAAAACGAAGGCAACATTGAATCATTAAAACAATGTGATCCTTTACTTGTTTTTCTCCTTCCATAGCCTCATTAAGAGCTTGCCTCTCCACAAGGAGTAAGGGTACTTGTTGCTGCACTTTCATATTCAACCCTTCATAAAATTCTCCAATCTCTATATACAGTGGTTGGCATTCATTCGTATCCACAATAGCTGAGTCAAGGCACTCTAAACATAGCTTCCGACCATCATCAAGTACCAAGTACTTTGTGTCCCTTGGCTGCATAAATGTTGAAAGGTTTAGATTATCATCCATACCAAAGTAAAATGAATTTAAGGTTCTGTTTCCTTTGGAAGCCTGAGAAAGAAAACCTCGGAACAAAACTCTTTATTTATCATCACTATATTATGCATTGGGTTTATGGGTAATATGGGAGTAAATTATAATCAGGTTAGCTTGGAGAGAAAGCAAGCAAGTTAGCTCTATATATAGAAGAGATTAGTGATAGGAAGGGGTATGAAGAAAATATTGGAGAGTTTAGTGGTTCAGTTTTGGGAGAGAAACAAGCCTCTCGAAAGCTCGTTACTATATTTCCAGATTATCAATCAAACATCATCTTTCTTTCTTGATCTCCTCTTAAATCTGCTTTTGAGATGTCAGTTCGTCACACACTAACGTTCGAACAAAGGTTAGTTTCAACTTACCTCCATTCTTTCACAGCTACAGCACCTTGGAGTCCTATCATATTCATGAGCAGGGCAATACTTCTGCATCCAAAAAGGATGTGCTCTATACTCGATGAGTCCAGCCGCATTTGTTGGAATCTGTTCAAACAGACACAAGAAAGAACTGAGCTCATATGATTAAGCACGTATGTAACGAGAACTTGCTCGAATTGACATTCAGGATGGGCAACATATATGTCTTTGGACATCCTTCACATATCATGTAAATCCCACAAACGTAACATGATAGTTAACTCTCACAATATTAAACACAATCCAAAGAATGGTGAGATTGTGAGAAACAAGCAGGTATGACCAGATTATGCATGTCTGTGGCTTTAGTAATAGAAAAAAAACAATAAGGAAAGCAATTGCACATTCTTTTTTGTGGAATTTAACCAATTCCTTTATGCTGAAGATTCTGAAGACCTGAAGTCCTATATCTCTATCCAATGCTTCTAAAGCTCCCTCGATGAGCATTGTAAGGGGAAGGTGAAATATATACCGTTTCTTATAGCTGTACCAAAAGACGTCGCACGTTTTCTAATGCACAACTTTGAGCATTATCTTCAATTAAGTACAAGTAGATAACAAAAGGTTGTTATATTAAAAATACTTATCGAGATGAAACTAAGTATCTAACAAGATCCCACATGACCATGTTTTTCCTTGTGTGTGTGTGTGTTTGTGTGTGTATACATTCAAAAGAAGAGGCACAAAAAAGAAATACGTGAATAGTGTAAAAGCCGTTGTGGTACAACTAAAAAACGGAGGAAGTAAGTCACGTTACTCACAAGTCACAAAATTTTCTTAAATACATCTCAGAAACTAGGCATCTTTCTCAGCAGTCCTGCCCTCTTTTGTTAACTTCAAATCATCATGAGTACTGTTGATGGAATAATTAGAAATCTGAAATGCTACCATTCTCAAGCTCACACTACACTCGATGGGGAACTCTATTAGAGTTTTTTATTTTTGGATTCACCAAACTAATCTTGACTCCTGGAACCCCAACCTGACCAAAAATATTAGTCCCCAACATACAATAGATGTGGCTTGGACGGTTGGACCCCTTTGAACTAAGGAACTGGTAAGTTGAATTATGATGATCTTCTAATTATCATGTTGATAGTTGCCACTGCTTGTGTTCTTCTTAGGGACTCTGAAGGTGACTGTACAGGGGCCACTCTTGTGACTTGAGATACAGATTTTTCCCTCTTAGCTTAAGCAAATGACCAAACACATGGCCTTCATCTTGCTATTGTAAAGGTAAACAAGAAGATTTCATTGAAAAAAGATAGTCTTGTCATTATCAAGATTTGGCAGGGTAAATACCAATGTCCTTGGAAAATTCCTCTCCTTGTGGAAGATATTCATTTTCTGCCAGTCAGTTTTCCTCTATCCAGTCAACTCTCGTTAAATAGAGCTGCTGATTACATTACTTCACTCAGTCATCATACACAGACCCACTAGGATATTGATTTTTGTAAATATAGTAATTTATCTTAGTTTCTTTAAAAAAATTAGGTTTTATTAGAGCTAATGCCTGCGTACCCTTCCTTTTCAAAGAAAATTACCTTGAAAAGTGTGTAATAAAAAAGAGATGGGGGTGACATTTAAGAAGACAGAGAATATCATAAAGCATATATGAACGCCATACACAAAAGCAGAAATTCAATTGAAGTTAAAAGTGATCCTCCCACCGCGATGAAACAACTAGGCAACACAAAACCAATGTGAGAAGTTGAAATGTATTACTTTTGTACTGTGCTCAACAATATTTAGGAGTGAACTTGTGTAATACTTGTCTGCAAGATATACAATCACATCAGAAAGGGACTGATACTCACAAAGTTGTTGCAGACGTCACACCGAGGATGATGCTGCTCCTTGTAGCAAGATTTATGAAATGGTCGATTTCGTGACATGGAAAACTGAAGCAGGAAAAACAGATGCATACATGACACACATGTAAGTTTCGAAATTGTCAATAACTTCAGAGAGGGAGAGAAAACACACATGACCATCTTACAGAAGTGTTCAACTTTTCAAAAAAGTGAGCTAAAGCAACTCTTACCTCATAATCAGATATTGGGTCATTGCATGCTTGGCAACGGAAGCATTCTGGGTGCCAAAACCCTCCCATACAACTTAGATATCGTCCATGACCAATCTCAGCACCACAACCAGAACAAGTCCTGCCCGCAAAACATAATTCCACAGCCATTTCAGATTTACCACGGGTCCACAATGCCTTGGAAAAAAAAAGATACCAAAAACATTTCAAATTTCAGAACACACTCTAATTCCATTAAAATGTGCTCCATTGACGATGAGAAACAACATATTCTTGGAAGTGTATTTTGAATCCGAAATACACAAAAGATTTGAAATAAACTTCCTACGACAGCAAATTCAGATAATTAACTAGATTAATGTTTCCGGCAACCAAAATTCTCATACTGGACATTAAAGGCGTGAAAGGAACAGAAATACCCAAAAATGAACACAGAGAACCAACACTGAAAGTGACATACATCTATGTCAAGAAGCATCCTCAATACAGACTGAACTAAGAGGCCACAAGCCCAACAAACAAAGTATTAAAATAGGGGTCAGTATTCCATGCACCCCGTACTAGGTTCTTTGGAACCACATGTTTCGCAAATCAAATCTAGTTCTTTCTAGACACAAGCAGCAGCACAAGGATCTTCTATTTCCTCAAATTCACATGCATAAATATATATGATTGCCAATATACTGCAAAAACAACGATTGAAGTATCAACTAAAACATCGATCACCAGTTAGTAACTTAATCTTCAGTATACAAGGTCCCCATCATAGCATAATCCAACACAGGGCTTCATATGCACATCACTAGGTATACGTGTACCTAAGAACTAAAGTCAAATAAAAAAAAATTACAGTGACTTCTGTTCCGATAAACAAAAATTCACCAAAATGAACACCATGCATACATGGAAGGATAAAATCATTAAAGTTTCGAGAAATACACCGACAAAGCTGATAGAACTCTAAGATCAGACCTGTATCCATAGGAAAAGAAAGGATATGGCTGCAACATATTTCCACGATCATATTGAGGAGGTGGCGGTCTGGGAGGAGTTTGGGGTGGCGTCTGAGCCGGAGACTCCAGGTTTAAACTTTCTTGAAGAGCCTTGGCAAGCAGTTCATCTTCCTCCAGCTGACTGTCATGATCTGATAGACATTTCACAAAAGATCAAAAAACATTGCACGACGAAGTTTAGCATCAAACTATTAGAAAATATTGCAGAATCTGTTTTAGAAAACCTGAAGTTCATTCAAAATCATTCTTAAAGCAGAAGCAACTTAATATGCATAGTTTATAGTTTATACCATATAATACAGGGGAAGACACAACCCAAGCATTTGCATATGCTTCTGTTAGGAATATAAAAGATAACGTTGTAAAAGATAGATATTAGGAATAGGTTGTTATTCCTAATAGGACTCTAGACTGAGGTTGTATATATATATATTGATATGATGAATGAAAAGGGAGACGAGAAATTGACCTAAACTTAACATGGTATCAAGAGCCAGAGTTTGAAAATTCCTCCTCCCCTGAAAAACCAAACCAGAACACAAAACCGAAAAAAAAAAAAAAAAATTTCCGACGACCCTTGAACCAGACGGAATATTCTTCTGTCCTCCATAGCCGAATTCATCATAGCTTCCCCTATTCGCACTTATTCTCGTGGTGCTCGCCGTATAATCATGACAGAAAATACAGAATCACCTCTCCCTAAACCCGACCCAGCCTACTTTCTTGGCTCCAATGATAATCCTGGCACCTTGATCACCCCTATACAATTGAAAGATGATAATTTTGATGAATGGGCACGCGCGATTCGCATGTCTTTGAACGCAAAACGGAAACTTGGATTTTTGGAGGGTACAATTCCGAAACCGACGACACCGGAAAAGCTGACGGATTGGAGCACAGTTCATTCGATGTTGGTATCGTGGCTCTTAAACACTATTTCGCCGAATATTCGTAATAGTGTTTCGTTTTATGAAACGGCTCATGAATTATGGGCTCATCTGAAGGAACGTTATTGCGTTTCTAATGGCACCCGGATTTGTCAACTCAAATCTCAGATTAGTGATTGCAAGCAGCAATCGACGGAGACTTTGGCGGATTACTTTGGACGATTGACTCGTTTGTGGGACGAATTATATTCCCAGGAGGTGGCGCCCACTTGTTCCAGGGGTGGCGCAAATTGTGAAGTGGTTAGGTTTCTCGAGCAGCAGCCATATGATGATCGTTTGCATAGATTTTTGATCGGGTTGGATGACTGTTATGGCCCCCTGCGTTCGAATCTACTCGCGCAAGCCCCATTGCCCACAGTCGCTCGTGCATACCTATCGTGGCTCAAGAGCGTTTGAGGGGCACTCGTGTCTCATCCGGAGCCTCACCAAGCAATGCCTTGGCGTTTAAGGTGGATAGTCGATTGAAATCTCGCAACCCCACGGAATCTGTTACGTGTACTCACTGCCATCTAGAGGGACACGATCTTGCCGGCTGCTTCGAATTAATCGGTTACCCCGAGTGGTGGGGGGACCGACCTCGTGACCGGCGTGGGGGGGCGGTGAATCGAGGCGGCAGGGGTGGCCGCGGCCGCGGTGGCAGAGGTGCACCACCTGCTCGAGCCAACAAAACCGTGGCTGCCGGTGGTAGCCCTCACGACAAACCCAGTGGCAGCTCTTCTGTGCCACGCGACCCTGCGAGTGCCGGACTTGCCGGGATCACATCGGATCAATGGCAGAATTTGCTGGATTTGCTGAACTTGCCTAAATCGAAAGATCGTCTGACGGGTGAGTGTTTATGGATTATTGATACGGGTGCTACACATCATGTAACAGGGCAATTTTCGCAGTTGTGTACGTGAAGAAAAATTTCGGGATGTCCAGTAGGGTTGCCAGATGGTAGTTCTGCAAATGCTACTCATGAAGGAGAAGTGGTGTTACCGGGAAATCTTAAACTTCATAATGTTTTATTTGTCCCTAACCTTGATTGTAATTTGATTTCCATTCCGCAGTTGGTTGATTCTGACAACTGCATTGTTCTGTTCACTAAAACATTATGTGTTTTACAGGACCGCAAGACGAGGACGCTGATTGGAGCGGGTGAGCGGGAAGATGGATTTTTCCTTTTTCGGGGGTGTTCCTAAGGTGAAGATAAATGTTGTAGATGGGCTGGCATCTATTGATATCTGGCATAAGCGATTGGGTCATCCTTCGAAGAAAGTTTTGAGGCATCTACCCTGTGTAAGTCCTTCAAGTAGTAGTAGTTGCAATAAAGATGGGTGCGATGTTTGTTTTCGTGCTCATCAACCTAGAACTTGTTTTCCTAAGAGTACTAGTAGAGCTAGTAGGATGTTTGAACTAATTCATTGTGATTTGTGGGGACCCTATCGTACTAAATCTACATGTGGCGTTTCCTATTTTTTGACAATTGTTGATGATTTTTCCCGATCTGTGTGGCCATATTTATTATATAATAAATTGGAGGTTGAAACTATGTTTTTACATTTTGTGGCTTTGATTGTTCGGCAATTTGACCAGAAAATAAAATATGTGCGCAGTGATAATGGCACTGAATTTAATTGTCTCAAACCTTACTTTCTGCAACAAGGCATTATTTTTGAAACTTCCTGTGTCAAAACCCCACAACAAAATGGTCGCGTGGAGAGAAAAACATGGTCATATTTTAAATGTTGCACGTGCTTTGAGGTTCCAGGCTAATCTTCCTTTGAAATTTTGGGGGATTGTGTATAGGCAGCTTGTCATGTGATAAATCGAACCCCTTCCGTTGTTCTGGATTATAAAACCCCTTATGAGTGTTTGTTTGGTAAGCCACCTTTGATGACAGATATCAAAATTTTTGGGTGTTTGTGTTATGCATATAATATTTCTCATGGGGGATAAATTTGCGAGTAGGAGCAGACGGTGTGTCTTTATTGGTTATTCGTATAATCAGAAAAGATGGAAATTATATGATTTAGAGACCAAGAAATATTTTGTTTCCCGTGATGTGAAATTTATTGAACATAAGTTCCCCTTTAGTGAACCTGTGCCTGTATCGCCTGTTGTTGTTACTGATGAGGTTGTTTTTGAGGAAGAAATGCCACCACCCCTAGTTGACACACCAGTGCCGGAGGTTGACACTAATGGAGAACCGGCGGGTGAGGCCGACGTGCCTAATGTGGCGGATGGTGGGGTGCCGGGGGTGGCGCCTCACGTGGGGATGGCACGGCTCCCGTGCAAGGAGGGTGTAGTGAGGCGATTGAGGAGTTGGAAAGAGGCAAACGAACCAAAATCCCGAGTAAAAAGTTGCAGGATTTTGTTACTCATACTGTAGTGAAAAAGAAAAGTTCATCAACTTAGGCACCCGCTGCGACAACGTCCTCAAGTACTCCATATCCTATTACACATTATGTTAGCTGTGAAAAGTTTTCTGCTAACCATCGCAGGTTTCTAGCTGCTATAACCACATGATGTCCTCCTAAGGAGGCCGTGAAACATGAAGGATGGCGTGATGCCATGGGAGCGGAGATAAAAGCTCTAGAAAATTAGGGCACATGGGAATTGCAGCCCCTCCCTCCCGGCAAGAAGGCCTTGGGGAGTAAGTGGGTATATACAGAAAAATACGATGAGAAAGAAACCTTCATAGATTAAAGGCACGATTGGTCATATTTGGCCATCATCAGGTGGAAGGGATCGATTATAAAGAAACGTTTGCCCCAGTAGCAAAAATGACGACAATGTGCACTTTCCTGGCAGTCGCAGCAGTAAATAAATGGGAAATTCATCAGATGGATGTCCACAATACCTTCTTACATGGTGATTTGGAGGAGGAAGTGTACATGAAGATTCCTCCTGGATTTCAGAAAAATAATATTAATCTAGTGTGCAGGATGAAAAAATCATTGTATGGCCTGAAGCAGGCACCTAGATGTTGGTTTGCAAAATTGGCTACTGCGTTGAAAACATATGGGTTTAAGCAATCTTACTCTAACTATTCCTTGTTTACGTTCTCCAGGGATACTGTTCAGCTCAATGTTCTCATCTATGTGGATGACATGATTATTGCAGGAAATGATCAGAAAGCTTTACTGAACTTTAAAGCTTACCTTGGGAAATGTTTCAAAATGAAGGATTTGGGTGCTTTGAAATATTTCCTTGGCCTTGAGATTGCAAGAGGGCCACAGGGCATTTTTATGAATCAAAGGAAGTATGCATTGGATATCATTGCTGAGGCAGGGTTACTTGGGGCTAAACCTGCAGAGTTTCCTATGGAACCGCACCATCAGCTGGCTGTGGCGGATGGTCCTGTGTTTGAGGATCCAGAGAAGTATAGCAGGTTGATGGGCAGATTGATTTACCTTGCTGTTACGAGACCTGATCTGGCATATTCTGTACACATTTTGTCACAGTTTATGCAGGTACCCAAAGTAACTCATTGGGAGGCCGCTTTACGAGTGGTTCCCTATTTGAAAAAGAATCCTGGACATGGCATATTATTTCGTTTAAATAGTGATCTCCGCCTTGAATGGTGGTGTGATTCGGATTGGGCCAGTTGTCCTCTTACTAGGAGATCACTGAGTGGGTGGTTTGTATTGTTGGGATATTCCCCAATTTTCTGGAAGACTAAGAAGCAGCCTACAGTTTCTAGGTCGTCTGCAGAGGCAGAATATCGTTCGATGGCTGCTATTGTGTGTGAATTAAATTGGTTTAAGCAGTTACTTGGTGATCTTGGGGTGCAACATCTTGCAGGAATGCGCTTATATTGTGATAGTCAATCTGCCTTATATATTGCCAAGAATCCGGTGTTCCATGAACGTACTAAACACATCGAGGCAGATTGTCATTTTGCTCGTGATGCTGTGACTGAAGGTCTTGTGAGTCCGTCCTATGTTCCTACCAAGTTTCAGCTGGCAGACATTTTTACAAAAGCGTTTGGTAGGGCTCAGTTTGAATTTCTGTTGTCCAAGTTGGGCGTTTGAGATTTGCACGCTCCAATTTGAGAGAGGGTGTTAGGAATATAAAAGATAACGTTGTAAAAGATAGATATTAGGAATAGGTTGTTATTCCTCATAGGACTCTAGACGATTGTATATATATATATTGATATGATGAATGAAAAGGGAGACAAGAAATTGACCTAAACTTAACAGCTTCAAATATTTTAAAATTTAATTTGCGACACGAACACGCAGTTGTCTGTATAAGAAAGATACTGGTTGCAGTTACAAATACAACTTACCAATCACCTGTTTCCCTTTCTGATCTTTTTCCTGTTTTCTCGCCTCTTCCTCTGCAAGGGAAAGTGCAATTGCACGATCAATATCTTCATTCTCATTATCCGACCAAGCACCCTGCATATAATGCCACAGAGACAATGTAATTTCAATAGAAGACCCCTGAGATCAAAGATGCTGACTATAACCTGACATATTCTAACTCACTCTAGTTCTCCACCTCCAGTCATAGTAACGATGACGTATACGTGAATTTCTCATGAAAAATGCTCATTCAAGGCTATATCTTCAACAGTGTTACCTAATTCGCTAAACCCCTTGTGAACTGAAGAAGGCAGATGGGTACATGTAAATGGTAATGTAGTATCCAATTTTGAGCCGGAAATTAGGCAACACTGACCTTGAGCATCAACACTCACATAAGGTACACTTAAAATAGGACAGAGAGAATAAGCCTAGGCACGATGCTTTGTGATGGAAACAGAAATATACTACAATACCCCTCCTATACTATTGAGCTAAAGTTAAGGAATAAAGCATGTATGAAAAATGCTAGCAAAACAAGCGAATGTCAAAGATTGCAGCAATTACCCCGGAAGTGGTGGGACCGTCCCAGTTTGAGTCCTCTCCATATCGTCCATAATTATGCCCTTCTGAGATTCGGTGACTGTTACTGGAACCTCCAAAAATCTTACTTAGCCAACCCATAATGGAAGAGATTCTCTCCTTATGGGCTGGCAGGATTGTTGAGCACTAGGCTTACCTACTTATTTTCATTTACAACCTGTCCATTGTCATACAGTTTATGCCTTGTAAATTACATAATGAAGAAAATAATCCCAGATTATTCAGCAAATGTGACTGTCAAGCTATCAAAATATCAATTTAAAAGATGATAGCATCCAACAATTTCCCAAAAACAGCACAGATGACTAAGACATATATTATATCATAAGATATCAACATTTCTAATAGTATACAGATTGATCAATCATCAAATGAATTAAATCCAAAAAAGAGGGTTACCCAGAAAAGAGCAACTAGAGGTGGTAACTCATGCTTAAAAATTCAATCAGAAATGAAAACCCAATTTTCTGTAACACAGAATTGGATCGTCACTGAATAATCAATTCATAGTTTATGCAACTTCTGAGAAATTCAATCAGATATATATATATATATATAATCGAAAGACAAAGATATCACCTGAACTTAGTATAGACGATATGCTATGAAAATTCCTTAACAACCCACAAATTGTGACACAAACTAACTAGTAAAATCCCAAATTTGCCGAAATGGATTACTAAACAATACATAACTTGGGCAAACCAAAATTGCAAAAGTGCCCACTTAAATTGGACTGTGAAAAGAAGTAAAAAGAGCAAAAAAAAAAGAGATTCTTTTTGCATAATTAAATATCCTCGAACACATATAAAGTGCAAAAGCATCTAATAAATCAACCAATAGTTAAGTAAAGTTTTGAGCTTTTGATCATATAAAGTGTTAGAAATCTCACTCACCCACAAAAATGGAAGATAGATCAAGATTCCGCAAAACAAACCCAGATTATAAAAAAAAAATAGTACACAATGAAAAAATGAAATGCAAAATTTATGAATTTCTCTCCTTTCTTTGTGTTGTAATGTTAATCCAAAAAAATATATAAAATGTTTCAACAAATAAATGAAAGGTTTTTCCTTTTATTACAAGGGGTTGGGTAAGAGTCGACAAAAAAGTTGGAAGAAAATTCAGACAGTTGAGAGGAGGAAAGAGAAGAGAAACAAGGGTGTGAGCGCAGAGGGGGCCAGCAAATTAGACTATTTTTTTTGGCCCTTCTTCACTTTAAATCGACGCAAATTTTGTATAATTAGTAGGACTTTACTTCTTTTTTTTTATGTTTCTTTTTCTATACCATAATTCAAACATAACATTATAGTTTTATACAGTATGGTCATCGTTGTAAAATAATACTCGTATAATCTTTTATGAGATACTTGGGGTGGACCGTGGAAGGTTTCTATTATAAGATAGTTGCGCATTAAAATCAAACCATATGCGCATATGGCCAAGCCTTTACGTACATTTGTGGCGAACGGGAAGTTTATCATTGTACACTTAAGGGTGTATGGTAAGATTAATGAAAACGGAATGGAAAGGATTTTGATAAGGAGGAAAAATGAAAATAATAACCGTTACCTTTAATAATTGTTTGGCATCCTAGTGGAATGGAAACAATTGAGAGGTTTATAATTGAGAAAGGAAACGTGGTTTGTTTCCACTAGTTTTATAAGGGTAATAAATGGGGGGATTGTGTTTCCCTCCGGAAACGGTATTTGTTACTTAACACTCATATCAACAATTAGAAATGGAAACGCTTATTTGAATCCGTTTCCTACATCAAAAGTTTTCATACCAAACAATTAGATTATTTTTTGCTTATTTGAAACTTTTTTAAGTATATTTTACTAATTTGAATGATTCTAAATAAACAGTGAGTAAAAAAATAATTTTGAATATATCATGCTCACGATACACCTGAATTTATGATAAACTTTTGGTGAATTAGCAATCAGTCTCTTTCCATAATTACATTCATGTAGGTGTTATGTTCCACTTATTTTCAATCCTTATTAAAAGAAAAGGGACGTGATAGATGTTTTTTGTTTATGAGAAGTGATAGATGTACATTCAGTATACATTTTTTTAGAAAATTGGTAAAAAGAAATCTTCCGGACTGCACTTGCACACGGTCTCCCATTACAGTAGCGGATCTAGAAAACACATTTAATGGGGTCAAAGTCACAATGACATTGTATATCTAGTGGGTGACTGGGTTCAACTTGTTTATATTACTAACAAATCATGAAATATCTCAACTTTTGTTAGAAAAAACCCAAAGAATTTTAAAATCAAGTGGGGGCAATAGACCCCTCTATGACTAAGGTGGCTCTGCCCCTAGTCTCCATCCAGATGCCCATTACAAGTCAGACACTCCCAACCCCCCATCCCCTCTTGCATCCCAAGCAAATGCTTAGAGTAGGAATTGAACCCTAGACCTCGCTAGGAAAGATGGAAAATCTCACCACTTTAGCCAACCCCAATTGCTAATACAATCAGTATATATGTACATCACTTTTATTAGTGATAAGTTTTGTTTAAATTAAAAAGGAAGTTTGAGAGACAATTTAATTGTGATTTTAAAAATCAAAGTATCAGAAGTTTCCAAAATAAGAATGGCGTACAAATACACTTAGGGTGCGCACTATTCACGTTAAAAAAAATTACGTTCAGGTCTAATCGGTTCAATTCAAATAAGTTACAATCAGGTCAATAAGTTCCAATCAGGTTTAATAAGGTCCAATCAAGTCCAATCAGGTCTGGTCAATTTGGTACAGTTCAGTTCAGTTCAGTTCAAGATTTTTAAGGTAAAAAGAATGCACCCTCAGTGTACATCTAACCTTTTCCATAGAGAAATAAGTTCAGATAAGTTTAGAGAAGTTCTAATAAAAACTAATAAGGTCTAATAAATTCAATTCGGCAAAAAGAAGACTTGACAAACTCACATAATTAATAAGGTCTAATAAGTTTAGATAATCTAGATATCGATGAGGTATAATAAGTTCAGATTGATTTAGAGATGCGGATTAGTTCAGATTAATTCAAGAATATTATGATAAATTCAGATAAGGAAAACTAGTTGAAAAAAAGAGGGTCATAATCTATCTATGAGGTACTCTCTCCATTTTTTTATTTCATTATTATTCACATATTTTAGTTTGGTCATTGCTTGTGAATTAAACACAAGGTAAAATATAACCATGTGAAAATCTTACTAGATACATTTCGATATGAATTATATTTTCTACATATCAACTTTTTTATAATTTACAATTTTTCAAACTCAAACATCTTAATGATCCAACGACTTCTCACTTCTCATTGAAAAATTTGAAAGTTAAATTGCGTAAACTAAAAAGAAATATAAGTAGTATTTTTAATCTGTTAATGAAGTGGCCGAGGAACTTCTCTTAATTAATAGAACAAATAAAGTGGGGGGGGGGGGTGTTATATAACAATAGTGGTTTAGATTTCTCAAATTATAATGTAAGGATCCCCTCAATATAAATACAATTATAATGTAAGTGGTAGTCATTCTTCTCAACTTACAAAATAAAATAAATCCCAATAACAATAAGTTAAGTTCAACAAATATAAGTTCAGTAAGAATAAGTTAAGTTCAACATACAAAGTTAGAATATTTGGGGATCAAAACCTTTCCAATACTCTTTTTCACCAGGCATAAATTAAAGCAAAAATTAGAATAAGCACGAAAATTAGAACTTCTATAAATACGGATACACCCAATAATATCAAAACTCATTGCCGATGGATAAAGATAAAATATTCTCAACATCAGAAACAACAAAAACTAGAGCAAATATATAATAACGTATTTGAAATTGTAACCAAACATCCCCTATAGGTTTTTACCTTATTTGTAATTAAAAAGTTTCTCAGAGAGTACATTCATCATACATTCGAGGTTACTTTTTGTTTGCTCATTTGAAGCTCTCACTATGCTCATCTAGAGGTCTCAAATAAATGAGCAAAAACAGGCATGAGATTACCATACTTATTGTACACCCTAGTGTATGTTAAAAATGGTATTCCTTGGGTCTTTTGCTAGTCAGAGCTAAATTTGGAATATGGAAATGCTAAAAATAGGAATAATACATGATATTATGAAAAATGTCCAAAAAATATTATATTCATTAAGTATAAACATAGATGGATTCCTTATAAATGTAGAAATATGTCGAATTAGTTGATTGGAGTGATTGATCCGATTAAATAATTTTTTTATGTTTTGTAATTTCATAATCTAAAATTGAAACTTGTAATTGAGTTTTGGATACAGGTCAGAGAATGTGTAGCTTTCTCAAATTTTTCAATGAAATGGAAAGGATTAATTACTTTTAAGAATAAAGTTTTCGATCAGAATAATAATCAAACCGGTTGACCCCTTAACTATTAGGATTTTGTTTTTGAATTATTATTTATTAGAAAACGATCTGAAAATATTTTTATTGATTGATTCTTTCGTACTCCCTCCGTTTCCTAAAGATCTTCCCACTTACTGTTCCTACAGATACCAAGGAAAATCAAGTTGTGTGGGGCATGGTGTGAGTAAAGTAGGAGAGAGAAAGGGGTTAAGATAAATAAACAAATAAAAAGGGATTAAAGTAGGAGAGAGAAAGGGAGTAAAATTGAATTAATAATGTAATAGTGGACCATATGATAGTGACATGAGAGGGTAAATAGGGAAATTTGTTTTGCCAAATAAGGAATAAAGCAAAAGTGGGAAGATCTTTTGGAAACACCCTTAAACGGAAAGTGGGAAAATCTTTAGGAAACGGAGGGAGTATAAGTTAGGTTCAGTTACATAAAGATAATTTAAGTTTAGCAAATATAAGTAAAGCTGAGTGAAAAATTTGTCCAAAAAAAATAAGTCGAGGATAATTAAATTAAAGATAAGTTCAGTTAAGTAAAAATAAGTTATTCATTCAAATAAGTTTAACAAGAATGAGTTCAATAAATATAAATTAAGATAAGCAAAAAGAAGTAAAAACTAGCAAAAAATAAGTTAAATTCAACAAAGATAAATTAAGTTAAGCAAAAGTAGGTTGAGAAGAACAAAAAATATACTCTTCTTATAACAATCTACCTTAGATTTTAAGTTGAGAGGAACAAAACAGAAATTAGCTAAAGTACTAATTGTATATATAAGAGAATTCATCAAGCTAAGCTTGGCCTAGTGAGGAATAAAAGAAATTTTCAACCTCAAAGTTAAAGGTCGATCTCTATTAGGGGCATTTTTTGAGCGGGTTTTCCCCTTACCATCCTCCCAATTTGAAAGTATTTCCTCGCAAATTCAGACCGAATTAGTTTGTAAGAGGTGCCGTTCTGACATGGTCCTTTATCTCAATTATCATAAGGTCCCGAGTGAGGTAAAAAAATAAAAAAGAATCCATATACATGACTACTTCTAAATTCTAATGGATGGATTATTTAAGTACTAGCTAAATATCAGGTGGTTTTGTTACTTTGGTCTTGTTGCAGAATGCTTTTATTTTGGGACATAGTTTGTTTGGTTTGTAATAGGATTATAGGTGGAAAGAACGTATTGTGTCGGACTCGTCCGACCATAATTTTTGGTCGGACGACTTTCAGGTGGTTCCAATTTTTTTTCAGTTAGTCTCAATTTTTTTTCAGGTAGTCTTAATTTTTTTTCAGGTAGTCTTAATTTTTTTTCAGGTAGTCTTCATTTTGTTTCAGTTAGTCTTCTTCTTTTTTTCAGTTAGTCTTCTTTTTTTTTCAGTTGGTTTTTGTGCTTCGGTTAGACTTACTTGGGTTTCAGTTAGTCTTTGTTCTTTTTCAGGTAGTCTTCATTTTGTTTCAGTTAGTCCAACTGAAACAAAACAAAGTCCAACTGAAAGAAAACAAAGTCCAACTGAAAAAAAACAAAGTCCAACTGAAAGAAAACAAAGTCCAACTGAAAGAAAATAAAACACTAACCTTGCTTCCCCTCAAAGTATATTTAGGAGAACTCCAGAAAAACAAAACCTCTTTTAAACTACAACCACGACATTCTCTTCATTCATTTTTTCTCTCTCCTCTCTTCCGCCGTTCGATCTTCGCCGTTCGATCTTCTCTGCGCCACTTCATTTCACGCTCCTTAGATCTTCATTTTCACAGGTTTCTTCGATCGATAAACCCAGCTTTTTTCGTCTTTTTTTAGATTTAGATTTAGATTTATATCTGATTTTGTTTCAATTTTCCGGTTATTGTTTATGCTAGATTGATGTTATTGTATGATTTTTGTGTTTGATTTAGGTTGTACGGTTACTGTGTTTTTTGTAAATGATAAGGTTGTTTAGCAGAAGGCAATGGGTGCAGAAGACTAAAAGAACCACCCCATCAATCACACACAACAAAATCCGGTGTGGGGACCACAATTTCAACTTAATTTATGCTAAAAACAACCAACCACAAACGCGCGTGACTATTTTAGCAGAGACACGTTTCGCACATTCATTAGCTGCCGCTGGGGTCAGCCCGTCTGACGAGAATATTGGGTCAGACGGTCTGACCCAATACTTTCACTTTTGTTTATGGTTTAGTTTAACTAGGAGGACGGTTATGGGCTAGCTTTTGAAGGGTCCATGAGTCAGACGATGAGCCCACCCCTTCAATTAGTAGAGAATTTTTCCTTAACAAATCTATGCATTTGAACTTTCAAGGAAATTTCTTACATTTTATCTCTATTATCTAAGGTAACATTTGGGGTACACCAAAAAATAGAAAAAGAAATAAAAGAAAAAAAATAAGACTAGCCCATAACCGTCCTCCTAGTTAAAGTAAAGTAAACATCATTTTTTTTAGAAAATAAAATATAAAAACGTTTTTCTACCCAATTAATTTTATTTTCTACTTCCCACACTATCGCACGCATTGCGTGCATGTAAGACTAGTAGAAAATAAGTAAAGGAACAAATATACAAAGTTCTCAATTTCCTTTTTGTCCTCGTGTTAGGGAATAATCCAACTCTTATACATATATTATCTATAAGAGGGAAAACGTGATCTGATTTCAATTAATATGCACAGCTCGTCTTGTAGGAGACCGTCTAATTTTGATATTATAATTAGGCAGGCCCAAACCTAATACCCACTACCAACAACAGCACAAATAACCCACCACAAACAGCCCAAATAAAAAAAAGGCAAAAAAAATTAAAAAACAAAACATAGTAGTAACCCTCGTTTTTCTCTTCTCTCTCTTCATTCCAGTTAGTTCTTGAGCGAAAATTACTCTCCGTCATTTCTTCATCTCCGACGAATCCATCAAGTTTCTCTCTCCTCCTTTTTGTTCTTCGCTCCTCTTTTTCGACGATTTTTTGACAGATTTTTTTTGGTGTTTTTGTTTTTGGTGAAGAATTATTACATTGCTGAATGAAAATGTTAAGGAAGGTAAAAAATGGATTACAACTCCAATTAATGTCACAGCGCAAATTTCGAAGAAATTGGCGTCGAATGCAGTAATTTCTAGGGTTAATGATGATCTTTGGGGTATGAATAGACCTTTTGAAGGTGATTGTGATTTGAAATTGTATACTTTTGATGATGATGAAGGTAGAGATACTTTTTAAATTGCTCTCATGCTCTGATAAGGTGATGTTTATATTTCTTCAATTAATAGGTTTTTTTCTCTAATTTTTCTCATTTTTTTCCCTTTACCGTTTATTCTAATGTGATTTGCTTGTTTTTCACAAGCTTTTTCATTTGTTTTGTAATATAATTTCTTTGTTTAATAGATTTATAATGTCAGATTAAGGTTGTTATTGTTTTACTAGTTGTTTGAATAAATTAATTATTTGAGAAGTGTGTTGTCGATTACTGTAATGTTGGTGTGGTTGGATATTGAGCAAAATATTTTAGGCAAACCAACTTTGAACCCCAAATGTGTTAATGGCGCTGGTAATTAAACGAATATTTTGATGATTATTGCTCATTAACCTAGTAACTAGTAAATCTTTATTAGTAACTAGTATTAGTCGATAAGAGACCATTTTACAGAATACTAAATTGTACTTAAGAAATATCTGTAGCCAAGATTAAACAAAAAGTAACCAATTTAGCACTAAAAGTAATCAATCTGTGTTGAATTTTAGAATTTTGATTGGTAAGCATGGAAGTGCCACTAATTATTATTTCTCACATGAAGAGTGGGAAGTCCAACATATATCAGAGAGTTAGGTTTTTTCTCTCATAGAAAATATCGTCTCTTAGATGCTTCTTTCATTTTCATTTTGCCTGTGATGTTTTGATTATGCATATAAGTTGTTTGAGCAAATCAACTCAACCCAAATTTCATTAAATCGCCACATAATAGGAAAGCTATGCGATTTAGATAATTATCCAGTTACGTTTGTATTAAAATGTATGGTTTTTAGTTTTATTAGTGACCACTTTAAACTTATCAATTCTTTACATATTCGATTTGTACGTACTAATATCACCATTTTTTACAGGAGAAGAATACTTCAATTAAGAGGGTAATCGAACAATAAAGTATACTTCCAAACAATAACACAGAAAAACCTTCCCAGCAAAACTAGCCAAGAGCAAGTAGTCTGCATCAAAAAATACCAAACAACAGTAGATAAACTAATCACGTTGAAGAAAAGGATGACAATGAAAGGGGAGATGCACCAAAAGCCAAAGTGAAAGTAAAAAGGCTTATTTTAATAATAATGCAATATTTTTAAATGTGTGCAACTTATGTTGACAAGTGACGAGTTTATGTAAATAAGTGACCATTTTATGTTATTAGTTAGTTACCCTTTTGAATTGGACCCTTTGCTATAAAAAGCATTTCAACTCTTTGAAAACTTGACATGCTAGTGTGTTAATGTTATCTATAAATAAAGTTATAAAATAGCCATTATAAAATATATAAGATTCAAATCTTCAAATCATCTTTTGAGGTTTAATTCAAAACACCACCACTTTAAATTTAAAAGTGACTAATTTAATATAATAAGTTGCCACATTCAAGCTTGAAATTATAAGTTTATAAAATTTACCTTAAGTTCTAAATCCAAATGGGACAAATTTAATGTAATAAGTTACCAATGTAATAATATAAGATACCATCTGCAAACCAATGTAATAAGTGACCATTTTATGTTGAGATAATATTTTGAAATGTGCATAACTTATGTTGACAAGTGACCAACTTATGTAAATAAGTGACTATTTTATGTTAGTTAGTGACCCTATTATGCTCTTTCCTATTGAAATATTTCAACGCTTTGAAAACTTGCCATGATACTTTGTTATTGTCATCTATAACTAAAGTTACAAAATGACCATTTTATAATAATATATAAGATTCAAATATTTAAATTGTTTTTTGAGTTTTAATTCAAAATGTCACCACTTAAAACTTATAAGTGACTAACTTAATATGATAAGTCACCACTTTCAAACTTGACATTATAAGATTATGAAATTTACCTTTTTAAGTTCTAAAGCTAGAACTTGACCAATTTAATAATTATTATAATTATTATATGAAAATTGACCATAACAAACTAATATCATTAAATAGAATATAATTCGCGTGAATAAAATATTCATAACAAAATTGAAGATTATTATTCAGATAATTAAACTATTAAAGAATACTACTAAGCTAAGGTGTATGGAACACCATTTACATAAAATGAACACCAATATGAGTCAAAATTAAAATAATTCATTTGGTGACTAGTTTAATCTATTTAATGACCACTATAAGCCATTTGGAGACCACTATAGACAACGAGAAAGTCACTTGAGTCGTGGAGGATAGAAGTCAAGATAATCTTGCAGGGAGAGTGTAAGAACCATATTCCTTTGGTGCATTGGAAGCAGCACTAAGAGAATTCTCATGTCATTTGTCGACCTTCTTGCTCCTTATCTTGTTCTATAATTGGTTGTTCAATTGGCTTTTTAGTGTCTAGATGGTGGATTCCTTCTTCCTTGCGTTTTTTTTTTTTTTTGCTTTTGATGCAAATTTCCTTCATTAACAACTTTTTTCTTCATATCAACAAGTTTATCCGCTAAAGCTTTGATACGTTTACGAAAAATTCCACGAGCTTTTGTTCTTTTGTCACAAATGGTGAGATAATAATAATGAAATATGATAACATAGTAAGGAACCTACTGCAAACATATTCAAAAGAAATGAGCAACAATCAAAAGACACCAGTATAAAGCAAATAATGACCAACATAAAATAAAAAGTGACCAGTATAAAAAACACGAAAAGAAAAGTCTACGACATACCAAATACAATCACATTAGTTGAAACAATAGTGCATTATGAAGAAATTGAATCAGCAGTCTGTATTTCATCATGCGCAACCTTGAATGAAAATGATACAAAACCTTCATATATTGAATCTATCTACAAAACAACAAACACTAACAATTGCTCCTTTTCGCATTTTTGTAAGGATTTTAAAAAAGAAGTCAAAATTCGACTGAAATTGAAGAAAATTTGGGGTGTAGGTCCAAATTTTCAGTAAAATTGAACAAAAAATATTATAAATTGAAAATATATCTCTCTTATAAGTCTCTACTTTAAAATGGTTCCAAAAACTTAGTGTAATATAAAAAACATACACAATACAATAGAAAACAAAATGGAGAGAATGTTGACCCTAAAATTGATGTAGAGCTACAAATCATTCAGATTTTGAGGAGATCGAACACGTGATTCAAGATCTGGAAACACAATTGCATATCACCATTGTTAAAGGCTTGCAGCTCACTTCAATCATATGTAATGAAATTCGATCGAGAAAAAATTTCGATCACCAATTGAGCAATAATCGATATTTTGCAAAGAAATTTTGTGCAGAAGATGCAATTTCAGAATGTTAAGCGATGAAGAAGTGTGGAGTCTAGAAAGGATGAGACCACTGTCATTTCAAGAGAGAGAGAAGAGAGAGAGAGATAGAGAGAGAGAGAGAGCGTGTGAGAGGGATATTAAATGGTGGTTTTCTGATACTTAGGTAGATATTTGGTTTATATAATGCTGACATGGCAAAAAGAGTATAAATGTGGGCTATAGAAATTGGATGGGTTGTGTTTAATATAATGTGGACTTGGGCTGCCTAATTAAAATGTTACAATTAGGCAGTCTTTGTGAATAATTTGTGTAGTATGCATGGTTGATGGCTAGTTCAATTCTTTCATTTTATTTACATCCAGTCTTACTCTAATATGTCCATTATACATATGGATGTACCTTCATCAAAGATATAAATTCTTATTTATGCCCTCATTTAGAGCTGAAGCTCTCTCAATTTGACAAATGAGCGTACAAATCTTTGGTTGTAGGTACATCAGTGTATACAATGGAATTTGTACTTTTGGTCACGTTCACCTCACTTACTTTTCATTGAACTTAATTTTTCTAATTTGTGAGAAATAGAACTTCCAATGACATGATATTCTATGTTTATGCTAATCAAAGAGATTTACAATTTCCTACTTCATAATAACATAGTTTTTTTTTTTATGTTAGAGACGACCTTCTTAAACTATTAATTAGATGGTATATAGTTTTACAGCTTTTACCATAAACTAGTTATTAGGCCCGGGCTATGCCTCGGGTAAGAAAAACTTTCATTTATTAATATAACACTTTATGATAAGAACACTAAATACAATTTAGTCTAGTGGTTAAGACTTTAGTATATTTATTTGAGGTCTAGGGAACAAATCCTATACCATGCAATTTCTAAATTTTTTAATGTACATGGATTACATGAACTAATACCCTAGGGAGAGTGCCACGTGGCACATAGACGTTCTTTCGCACGCCTTTTAATATATTAGTATAGATATGCTAACAATGTGATTTGTTTTGTGATGAAGGTACGTATAGGAGTAAGTATCAGTTATCTTTAATTAAAGACAAAAGTTTCCAGTAAACAATATTTAATTAGCCTTTTGTGATATTATGAGACAAAATATATACTTAATTACGTGGTTATTTCAAAGAAAAAATAAAATGGAGCCATCAGATATAGATGAATAAGATGTTTTTTTTATCATTATAGTCCTACTAATAAGGTTACAAAAAACACAGTCACACATAATTACACAACAACGTTCAAGGATCATATATACTACTGTGGTGTATATACTATATAGTAGCTAGGTTTGATATATAATTTATAACTGAATTTTAAATCTATTAATTCTTTTATCAAATTAAATCCTAGACCTAGTAGGAAACGAATTATGTTGTAAAATAGGAAAAACTAAATCATATAACAAATCGGATTACCTTATCGTTGCTTAGATATATATATACATGTAATAGCTGTATTAAAAAGACAACACTAAAGCAAAAGAAATCTACACAAAATAAAAGGGATGTCTACAAATTGTATAGAAAACTGTTCCTTAGAAACTATTGAAGCGCCTTTAAAAGTAAGCTTCTTGAAGCTCTTTGAATGGCCATACTCAGACGCCGAATTCTTGAAGGAGATAACAGAAACAAAAGGCGATGATGGGAGTGAAGATATATACTCTAATTTTGGTTCAATGTCGTCATCGTTTTCGTCGTCGAAATTGAGGTTTGCTTTAAGGCAGAGGTATTTAAGGAGCTACACCTTCACAATAGAGGAGAACCCTAATGAAACAAAGATGAAGAAGTGCTTTGAAGTCAATAAATTGATGAAAAGGGTTAAGAGTTTGAGTATGTTAATTTGCAGCAAATCTTTCCATGGAAATCATGTTAATAATGGAATATTACGTGAGAAGCTCGATATTATGTTCAAGTTTCTGGCTTCTTGTAAGGCTAGGATTTATTTTCATGAGTAACTGTAAATAAATTTTGAAGTAGCTCATTCGTTTTCTGCCTACTAGCTTGTTAATTCAAATATGATTATTTTGTTAAAAGATACAGTAAGCTGTAATTAATATACATCAAATTTTCCATAAGGAGCGTTCTTTTAGTCTTGCTTAGTTTACTAATAATATCTTTTAGTTCGATCATAAAGTTCTGACAAATTTTTAACTGATTATTTAGTTTCGAGTAGTTATTAGATTTAGTCTCCTTAATTTTTGGTAGTTTTAGGTTAAAAAAATCCTTCAAAGTATTGATTATAGGTCATGCAATATAGCCAAAGCGTTAAGCGTGGATTATGCACTAGGGTGCACCAACACGAACTTTTTTCAACAACTTTTCTACGTTAAAAAAGAACACACGACTTAAATTAAAGAACGTGTAAATTTATATTTATAAAAGAACGAAGGTTATAACGAAAAAAACATATAATAAATGAACATCTACACTTAAGGTATAAGAACATATACTTTTTAAATTCAAATTTAAAAAAGGAATATTTAGTTGCAAAATTTAAGGAAGCAAATAACAATAATTTTTTTAAAATTATAGACTATATTGAGTAGTTTTGCACTACCGCAATTCATGGAAAACTTACTAACTGCCGCAATTTGTATTTAACAAACTTTGTGTTTTTTTAAAAAAATTTATTTAATGGGAGACAAATGCAATACTTAATAAAACGTTGTCGTTATAAACAGGGTGCACAGAGAGCTTCATGCTCTCTGGTGCACCTACAAATGGCCAATATTGATTTTTTTTACAAAGAATTCTAGCAAATTACCACTAATAACATAAGTACTATATACAACAAAAAAAAGGCTAAATACAATCTCTAAAATTATGCCTAACTTAACCATGGTTAATTTTAATTTTTTTTTAATAATAATAAATAAGAAGAAATCTCGTATGCATTAGTGCAGCAATGCAGCAAAATACATTACCATAAGTACTTGTGCACGCAAGCCAAAAAAAAAAGTCTTCTTCATTATTTGTTGTGGGCTGGGACTTGAAAGTGATGAATCAAGATGAGAAATAATACAAGAGATCTCTACCTCTGTATTTCTTGCGCATGCTTTTAAATGGGTGTAGCGACTAGTTAGAAAATAAAAAGTTATTGATTTATCTTGTTTTTTCTTCTTATCTTTTTAGTTGAGATCAAGATACTTCGACTTAACAAACACTAAATTGTCTGCTCAGATTGTAAGCTGCACAATAGAGATTTGTAAAGAAACTTATCTTTTATATTGGCATGTTAAATTTCATAATATAATTTTACAACTATCAATACTCACCCCAAAGCAAATTTGAGAATATAATTCACTCATCACAAACACTTTTCCCTTTACCACGTTAGTACTCTCTCCTCGCTGCACCCATTTTTTATATTATAATGGGGCTTCAACGACGGAGATCGCTTTGATAAATAATAATAACAGCAGTTCGGTGAGTACTCAATTGTTTAAATTTCAAATTTATTGTCATATTGTTCAAAGTTGGTAGGTCATATCTTATATTTTCCGGGTTACGATTATATGTACTACAATGGGGAGTATGGTTAGGGCTGGCAATGGGTTGGGTTGGGTCAAAATCAGGTTGGGTTGGTGGGTTGACGGGATGAGAATCCCTTGACCCAACCTGACCTGTTAACTTAAACGGGTTGAAATTTACAACCCTACCCAACCTTGTGATAAACGGGTCAACCTTCAGGTCGACCCGTTTATTTTTTTTTCATATTTTTTTTGGAAAAAAAATAAAAACAACATAATTTATTTGCAAATAACAGTAGGCAGCAAATTAAAATTAAGTCATTACATAACCATATGATAATATTGTTCAAAATCAACACAAATGTTCAAGATTAACATCATTACAACTTCGTAAGCAATTATTCAACCCTAAGTGTAATGACTAAGTCATAATAAGCAAGAGCAGTAAAGTACTCCAAATTTTTTTAGGGGGTTTTTTAGCTTGTTTTTTCATAAATGGGTTTGGTGGGTCAAAATCAGGTTGGAATTTTCAACCTGACCCAACCCATTTAATTAAACGGGTTGGGTCAGGTCGACCCATTTAATCAAACGAGTTCAAATTTTTGACCCAACCCATTATTAATGGGTTGGGTTCGGATCGGGTTGGCGGGTTGGGTAATATTTTGCCAGATCTAAGTATGGTCATTTATCATAAATGACCCCCCTATAGGGAGATTATTTGTCATAGATGACCCCCATATAAGGGGGTCATTTGTCATAGATGACCCCCCAAGCGGGATCATTTGTCATAGATGACCCCCTAAAGGGTATATTACTCTTTTAATATGTTTTATTGTATTTAGCCTTTTTTTCAATTTGTTGTATATAGCACACCCCATAAATAGTCAATTTTAAATACTAACAATTTCCCAGAGCCCCATACTTCCTAGTTTTTGGATAGGTATACGAAAGTGATGAACTGAGTGTAAATGAGATGCGACAGCTCGCAAGCTTCTCGAGATCGATTTGGTTAAAACTCGAACAAAGCTCGACTCGAGATATTGACGAGTCGAGCTATGCAACTCGATACTCGACTCAAAAACACGTGAGAAGTTCAAATACCCAATTATCAATAAAAATACCTAAATTTGGCATATTTTCTACCTTAGGTTTGCTTTTAATACGAGACATTTGCAAGTCATTCAAAGTCTACTTGATCAAAACTCGACTCGAGTGAGCTCAACTCAACTCGAGCTCGACTCGAAGTGCTAGCAAGTCGAGCTAGCTCAAACTCGAACTCGAACTCGAACTCAAACTCGAGTAACATATTTTACATCCTTATGATCAAGTATCATTAAAGCTTGCTTATAACAACTAATTGTAGAAAGAAAAAGTAGAGAGCTGGGAAAAAAATATATTAATTAATCGGATATTGCGAATCCGACCCAAATATAACCCGAAAATAGCGGGTTGGAATTTTCAACCAATAAAACTAAATGAGTTGACATGACTTACCAGTTTAATTAAGTGAGTTAGGTTAAGTTCGGCAGTTTCAACTTGAAATTAATATGCTTATCATTTGACTCATTTATATATAAATTTCCTAAAAAAGCTAGAATGAAATTATTGAAAATTTAAGAAATACTCCATTATAAAACACATTTACTAAAAAGGAGCTCCAATAATGTATACTTTTATGTGAATTTAACATTAAAAAATAATTAGTATTAACTCAAATTTACCAATAAGAAATATATAAATGAACAATTCGTTTAACAAACAGGTTGTGTTAGGATTGAATTTTTTTAAACTCGTTTAATAAGTTAATTAGGTTTGCATTGAGACATGTTCAACCTTTTAATTATCAACGAATACAAACTTAACTAGGCTTAGATTGATCTGTTAGCTCGCCCTAGAGAGAAGGGAGAGAAAGCAGTTTCCACGTTAATCCTCTCTGAAATACCACAAAAGTGCACTGTAGTACTGTACTAAATTAACATTTCTTATCTCCCTTCATTGCTTCTAGTAGCTCTACTAACTATTGTTTAGATCATATGTACGTTCTAATATCCTACTTAGTCACAATAATTTTCTCTTTGCCTAACGATCAAATTAAAACTATAAAGCCTAACTCATTTGAATTACAATAAGGCGAGCGAGGGTGTGCATGTCATCCAAGGTAACAACCTAATAACTCTTGCATACTTATCACTACACCCAAGACGCCAAGATTAGGAAGTGTAGGATCTTGAGTAGGAAACAAGCCCATGAAAAGTATCATAAATTAGTAATTACTCATACTTATGGATCAATATGACTTGAGTTTTACATTGGTTGTCACCCATCGCAATCGACAACCCCTCACCCTCCTTTCTTCGAGCTCATAATCCTCATAAAAGGATACTCACAGGTCGAATTGGTTTCTCATAGGATACAAAGCAAGAATCTTTTCGGTCAACAGTAGAGAGAAATTGTTAACACAATCATAATATACCTTCCAACGTAACGTTGTGAAATAAGTGAAATATTTTCCTCTTTTATGTGAGAGTTTTTTGAGAAGATTATTTCACTTATTTCAGAATGAAGATGTATAACTTTAAGAAAATAATATATGTAACCCTTAGTTATAATTGTAATAATAGTAATATAAATGCAAGTCAAAAATAGTTCTTCCTAACCGGTAAGCAACAATTCGCTTAATAGTTAATACCAAATACGTGTGGCATTATGCTTTGAATTCTGAAGTGATAACTTATAATATTTAAGTTTATTGACGGAGTCTACAATTTACAATTTTCCAAGTTTGACACTTTCAGGCAGTCAAATTTTGGGTAAAAAGTCCGTACTAGCTTTTATTTTTAATTAAATGAAAGGAGAAATAACATTAGAAAACTTAATATACTACTCAATGTACTACGTATTATATAAGCAGTTAATTAAGCCTCTAATAATCCATAACTGGATCAATAAAAATGGCATCTTCCAACAAGATTTCCATCATTCAAATTACTTTACTCGTTGCTTTGATGACAATACTAATTACAACCTCCGAAGTAGAATCAAAAACAGTCTTTAACCTCACACGTACGCTCTAATTCTTTTTTTTATCCCTACTTGTTCTTTGTTTGCTGAGCAGCTGGAATTTAATTTATGGTCTTTTTCGTGGATAATTAAACACAATATGTTTGAGAGTGGGTTTAATTTATAGTTATTAGTACTTATTATTTGTGAGTTTGTGACGCAAATTATAGAATTTTTTAACATGCAGCTAGACGCGATATAACTGATGTTCCAGCAGATAGCAATTACCATATCAATGATGCCGCACGGACTCACAACTTTGGTAAGCTGCAAACGCAACTTGAACTTTTTTTAATGAACCAGGCCAGTTGCTGGATTGCAATACTTCACCTAAGATGATAAACTGATAGAGTGATTTTATCTTGGGTATCATATAAGTGTATTAGTATTAACCATAAATTTTATTGGACTTAACACAAATCCACACCGGAGGATAGTTTGACCACATATAAGTTATTCTCTTCAATTTTTCAACGTGGGACAACTATTTCCTAACTTACATGTGAGTTATACTCTTGACACTCCTCCTCACACGTGAGCCACTTTTAATCTTACAGTTTAGTTAGCTCACAACATTCTTGTTAGGCCCTCTCTGAACTTCCAACATAATGAGGTCAACTATGCGCTTTTGTTAGGGCCATCACAATTCAATTTGGCTTACTTTTCCCAAACAGATCTCTAACCTTTTCCATCTTACATGGGCAGGATCACTCTGATATCATGATAAACTTCGTTGGGTTCAATAATTAATTCAATAAATTAGAAGGGATAAATAGCGTAGTCTTATTTCAATAAATTACAGGAGGTAAGTAATAGAAAAAAGTACAAGAACCTATGGTACTCTACTAACTAGAGATATGTATTACTGTATATAGTGTACTCCCTCCGTTTCATTTTAATCTACACACTTACACTTTTCACGCATGCCAATGTAAAATTTTGGGGACATATATCTTAGTTTTGTATTTGTAAAAATTATAAAAAGTACAAATTAATAAAATACATACTAAGACGAATCTAACAAGATCCCATATGACTATGTTTTTATTCACGTATAAATCACAAACGAGGGTCAAAGTGCAATTTGTGAATAGTGTAAAATGTCAAAGTGTGTAGATTAATATGAAACAGATGGAGTATATTCCAACTTATCAAAATTTGTGAAAAAACACTTATTAAGATTAAACTAGTGTGTTGGCCCAGGCATTGCTTCGGGTGTTACCTTTTTTCTTTTTCATAATTGATGTCTTTTTTCCACTCTTGTAAAAATTAATTTTTAAAAAATTCTAACATTTAATTGACTTTATGTATGCAATAATATGACGTGGCGCGTATATCTCTATTACATAAGGGAATGGAGGATCTATGGTGTCCTCTTTTGGACTGACTATTTGGCCCCCTTCCCTTTCTAAATTACAAAAAGAATATCAATACCAAAATGGGGGTTCAAACAAAGCCACCGAAAATTAAATTTCAATATCACTCACAAATCACTTATATCAGGAAACTTTACAAATCACTCAAAGAATTGGGAAAATCACGTTGAAGAAATCACGCAAATCACTCACATGATCAGAAACTTTACAAAAAACTAAAAATTAACTTACAAACTAAAACTAATATAGTAGAACGTCAATACATACAAAATATTCACAAAATTCACTTACAAATCATTGTTCCCAAAAATCATTCACAATTACATACTCACAAAAATTACCTATAAACACAAATCTGAGAAAAACATAAGATTTTGACAGTCATATCACACATTCATCCCGGCGATTTTCGAACTTTCAAACAAGTACATAATTCTTTTAATCTTCAAAGTTATTTCACATTAGTCGATTGTTATGTAGTTGAAAAAATGGATAATAGCAATTAGTTAAGAAGGATTTTATATAATTTGATTTATTTTCATGTAAAATCAGAAAACAAGATGTGTATGAAATTTGATTCATTTATGACACTGATAAGAAGTAACAATTTTAGTTCCTTTTTATTAAAATTCCAATATAAAATTTTTTGACCGAAACTTTTGCAAGATATCCATGTTCAGTTAAAGGGGGTCTGTACTTTTCGGACTGTAAATATTATTCTCAATTAAGAGAGGTGAATAATAACTTGGCTCTAAAAACTGCTTCCTCTAAAAAACGAGGATTAAAAATATTTTTGCAAAAAGTATAAAGTATGAATAAAAGGAAATGAAAGAAAAAGGAAAAAGTAAAAATAAAAGAGGTAAAAAGTAGGAGAAAATAAAAAGGAAAAAGAAAAAAAAACAAAAAAAGAAAACCAAAGAGTATAGCAAAAGCCAAAAGGAGTAAAAAGAACAGGAAGAAAAAAAAAAGGAAAAAAAAATAGAGATAGAGAAAGGAAATCAGAAACTGAAGCATCATACCCCTTTTTGCGAACAACTTTTTCAAAAATCCATTTTCAGAAAAATAAAACTACATTAATTTGCGAAATCAGATTATGTATGAAAAATTTTAAATTTAATTTCAAATATAATTGAAACTTAAAGTGTTAAAATTTTAAAAAAGGAGAAAAATTAAAAATGACCATTTCATGCGAAAGTAGATTGTGTATGAAAAACTTAAAATTAGTGTGCATGGATTTTCAAGAAAATTAGTTGAAGTCAACAAAAAAAAAGTAGCTACAAATGCAATTTAATTACTTATACTTATTTATTAAAGTGTTTTTAAATACTATTTGATTGTATTTCAAAGAATATAATCTTATTCACAAAATGGAGGTGAACTTAAATACTAACTTGCATTTTCTTTTTGTTTAAAAAGCTAGTAGTGAATAGTGCCACGTGGCACTGTTCCTTTGTTAGGAACACATTTTAATATATAGTATATATACTTTTTTAATTGCTGATCTCTAATTGTTAGATTGTATTATCCACGCAAAATGATAAATGTACATAGAATTTTCCTGGATAATTCTTTTTGATGGTTTATGTTGTGTGTACTACTTCATAGTAGAGCTGATCATTTTGGCCCGACTCGCTTTTTTGGGCAGAATATTTGCCCGCGGTCGGACTCGGCCCATTTTTTTTTGTTTTGGACGAGTCAAAAATGACTTTTTAGTCTATTTTTTGACATGATCCGATTTTGGCCCGAAATAGTGGACTTTGGGCACAAAATTTTATCCCGACCCGACCAATGGGCAATCTTTTTTAGCCGCGGTCCAGCCCATGATCACCTCTACTTCCTAGTATAATTACGTTAAAGCATATACTACATATTATCTGTAGGGCCATAGTGGTAATTAATTTTAAATACCTTATTGCTTGTAATTTGTATATGCGTTTATCTCTCATACTTTCTCTGTTTTGAAATAAGTGAAACATTTGTCTCAAAAAGACTCACATAAAAGAGAGAAGTGTTTCACTTATTTCAGAACTGAGGAAGTATAATACTTCATCCGTTTCTTTTTAATGTAACAAATGCACTTTTACGCATCCCAATGCATTATTTTGACCACAAATATATATACATATAATAAAATTTGTAACAATCACATATTATAAAAGTATGTCACGTGATAAATCTAGCAATATCCCACCTAACTATGTTTTTTTATTAGGTACAAATTACAAATCTTAGTCAAAGTAATGAGTGTGAATAGTGAAAAAGCGCATTTGTTATATTTAAAAAGAAATGGATAATGTAATTAACATCACAAACTTTTATATGAGGCGGGCCACACCTTCAACTAATGGTGTGGCCACCCCCCTTCCTCTAACTAACCCCTCCCCTTTCTCTCATGTTGTCACGCCCCTTTCCTTTTTTCTCTCATTTTTTTTTTAAACTCTTTCTTTTTTTCTCTTCTCTCATTTTGTCCTATTTTTTTGCCTCATTTTCTCTCTCCTCTTATTTCCCCTATTTTCTTTTCCTATTTTCTTTCTCCTCTTATTTCCTCTAGAATTTTACCATTAATTCCCCTCCCCTTCTCTCAAGCACTCCCCCCCCCCCCCCCGGGTCCGGATCCTCTAGAGTTTTATGAAAACTCTACAAAGTAGAGTTGAATCCTGACCATATATTATAAAATCAAGGGTCCATGATTAGTGGGAAAGGAAAAGATATGGGCAGGATATTCGGGGGAAAATAGGGGGGATTTTTGGAAAAGAAAATACAAGCCTTTGATTTCTTAATCAACGACTGATATTTAACAAACTCTACCGTGTAGAGTTATTTTGAAACTCTAGAGGATCTCAACACCCCCCCCCCTCTCATTTTTTTTGTAAACTCTTTCTTTTTTCTCTTTAATATCTCTCATTTTTCCTATTTTTTTGCCTCATTTTCTCTCTCCTCTTATTTCCCCTATTTTTTTTCCTATTTTCTCTCTCCTCTTATTTCCCATATTTTTTATCTTATTTTATAATACGAGGAACCTATTACTCCATAATAAGTAACTATTATTATTTGTACCATTGTTTTATCATACGAGTAACTCATTTATTCTACAAGTAACCCTCATATATATTTTCAAATGACCCATTATATTATAAAAGTAATCTCATTAGTTAATAAAAGTAACCTTAATTAAATGTATGAGTAATCTTATTTTTTTGTTCGAGTGACATCATATGTTCACAAAAGTAAACCCAATTATTATATAATAGCTTGAAATATTTATAAAAAGTAACCATAATAAATGTACAAGTAGCCCATTAATTAGTTCATAAAAAGTATCCCCATTATATATATAAAGTAATCTTATTTCTTCATAAAAAGTAAAATGCGTTGCTTTTCAATGCTAAAGTGTTACTTTTAGTGAATTATAGATTACTTTATCGAATACTAAGGGGTTATTTTACTGACACTAGGGATTAATTTTTATAATGCTAAGGGGTTACTTTTACTATAAGTATAGGTTACTTTTTGTACCTATAAGGGTTACTTTTACTATAAATAGGGGTTACTTTTACTATAAATAGGGGTTACTTTTACTGAAAGTATAAGTTACTTTTTGTAACTGTTAGAGGATTACTTTTACTATAACTAGGGGTTACTTTTACTACAATTAGGAGATACTTTTTGTAATGTTAATGAGTTACTCCTACTAAAAGTATGTGCTACTTTTGTAATTATAAGGGGTTACTTTTATTAAAATTAGGGGTTACTTTTTAATTATAAGGGGTTACTTCTACAGTAAATAGAGGTTACCTTTTGTAATTATAAGGGGTTACTTTTGTAATTATAAAGGGTTACTTCTACAATAAATATGGGTTACTTTTTGTAATTATAAGAGGTTACTATTACTGAAACTAAGGGTTGTTTTTTATCATTATAAAATGTTACTTTTACTAAATTGAAGGTTACTTTTGTAATTATAAGAGATTACTTTTACTAATGAAAAAAAAAAAACTCAAATCTCCTCTCTCTCCCTCCACCACAATCTCCTCTCTCTTCATCAAATCTCCTCTCTCTTCATCAGAAGAAAGATAGCGTGAATCTTTGATGAATGAAAAATGTGGCTACAATTTTAGAGTGTTACACCTCACACTCACACTCTCAAACACATCTTTCTCTCTCATCAAACACCTTCAACCATTTCTGCATATTTCACACTTGAATCTCTCTCCTATAAAAACCCCAATCTTCTACATTACAATTACACATTACCCACTTTCACAAACACCTGAAAGAAGAAAAGAGACAAAGAAAAGAGTTGTAAAAATGGCGGGTGAAAATGAAGTGAGCAAGAAACAGATTATCCTCATTTTCTCTCTCCTCAGCTCAATCAGTTCAATCTCTTGAAACAATTACAAAATCAATTCCAGAACAAAGACAATCAATTCCAGATCACAAATCCCCTCCAATTTTACAAGAGGATTGAAAATAAAAAATAAAAAAAATGTTATGAGTATGTTGATGAAATTGGCAGAAGAAGTTGCAGTAGAAATTATCTTAGAAATCAAAAAATAAAAAAAAATCAAAGAAATCAGAACCTCTTGTGAATTCGAGGGGTGACAAGTGACGAGCGAAGATCAAAGATTGAGGAAGGAGGATGGAGGACCGAAGAGAAATTGGGGCGGAAGGAGAGAGAAAATAGAAAGTGTAAAGGGAGGAGGAATTCAGTGATGTGGCCGCACGGTTTGGGTTTCCGTGTGGCGTGTTGTAAAAAAAACGCATTGTCATGGGTACAAATTTATGTACAATATTAGGAAATTCAGAAATTAGAAATAGTGGGACGGATTAGCAGATTTTATTTCGAAAAAGTAATTATAATATAGCTGACACATTGTTTTACTCTTGGCTAGGTTTTCCACGAAAATGCCTTAAAGCACCAAAATATTGTGGTGAGAGTTCTCCTAATTATCCTCAGAAGAAGCTTTAGTTATCAAGCAGCAGCCACCGATTCGAAAGTAATGACATCTCACTTTTTGGGAGAGGCGCAACGGAAATTTCAATAAGTGATGTTATAATTCAATCACCTCATTATAGGACAGGAGTATAATCTGTATAAACATTTTTTTTTTATTCAAATCTGTATAAACATGTGAATTCAAGCTAGCTATATTTTCTTTTTTTACTCTCCCCATCTCATAATATGGTGCTCACTTCTCATTTTACACAAGAATTAAGGAAAGTGGAAGAAATTTTTGAATTTCACTAAAATATATAAGTAAATGTTTATGTGGGTATTTTTGTATTGGAACTAGTTTTTTTTTCTTTTTCCTTTAAAATAAAATGAAAGAACAATAAATGTTTTTTGAAATAGTGTAAAACAATAAATATGACACATATTTTAAAAGAAATGTAGGAGTATTTTGGAAAGTTTTATGTAAAAATGAAGAATAATTTAGTCCAAACAAATTAATAAAAAAGAAATAGGTACAATATTTTGAGATACCAAAAAAAATGCAAGCATTATATTATGAGACAAAGGGGGTAGTAATTAATTATGTCAAGCAAGCCTGGCCGAGCACATAGTTTTATTGATCTAGGACGTTTTGGTAGATACTGGAAGTTCAATTTATCTCTAATAACTAGTTATTATGCCCGGGCTACGCCCCGGATAAGAAAATTTTCATTTATTAATATTATAAATTAAGATGATAACACTAAATGTTATTTGGTCTAGTGGTTAAGACTTTAGTATATGTTCTTGAGGTCTCAGGATCAAAACCTATACTACGCATAGGGAAGGGGGGAGCAATGGTGTCCTCTTTTGAAATGCCAATTTTGCCCCTCTTCTCTTTCTAAATTACAAAATAGTGTTTGTATTTTTGACTTTGCTAAATTTAAGAGCTGTCTATATTTGGCAAACTCTATTCCTTCTTTTTTTCCCTCAAAAAAATGTTACCATATCCAATTCCCACAGCCACAGTCAAGAAATAAAATTTTTTCGTGCCATATATCATACATGTTGCGCGGATTCGATTATGGGCTTATAACTACACAATACTACGATCTAATAAATTTTTTATAACTTAGAAGAGAAGCTCCGGGAAAAAACTAAAATAAATTTAAAACGCTAATAACTTAATAGGTCATGATTAGATTAACAATAATCACGCATTTCCAGAATATTATTTTGTTCGCAATGACATTTTCTGAAATTTTCAATGATATATATATTTTTTTCTAAAATGTTCAAATTTGACTCTTATGCCGAAAAAAATCGAGTTTCTGTTTCAAAAAAAATTCAAGCACGCATCGCGTGCAAAAAATTCTAGTTCTACTCTATCCCAACTTCAGCTGATTATATATGTCCACGTTCTAATGTTACATTGAAAGATAAGTTGATCTCCCGTACAGAAATGAGGTTGATTCTATCATGGGAAGTGGCAAATAAATAATAGGAAAATTTATAAAAAAAAACCGTTTATGAGTTCATTTTTGCGAAAAAAATCTAATAAAGCATTTTTAAAACAAACCGAAAACAAACCAAAAACTTAATTATTTTTGCAAGATAAAACCTCGACCATTTTCCAGTGTTGACCCTTATTTTTCCGACGTTGACCCTAGCAATTTCCCTTTTTCCTCCATAGTCACAACCTACCCACCACTAACAACCCATCCCTACAACCCCCACTTCACCCCCAGCCCCCGACACCACCACTTGCAGCCCACCCCACCAGCAGCTGCGCCACGCACCCAACCCCCCCCCCCCCCGGCAACCCCCTCCCTCCTCCGCAACCCAGAAAATCTAACACCACGAAGCCCACTACCCACTGCCACTAGAATTGAAACGAAAACTACCAAAAATCGAAGAACGAAAACCATCGAAAATTGAAGAAAAAAAACCACAAATTAGATTCAAACCGAAAATCTCAAACATAGCAAAATTGCGAAATAAAATACGTTGAAAACCTTTGCTCAATATCATCTCATTTCTTTTGCTCAACCAAAAACAACAAATGAGCAAATCTCGAACTTAAAAACTCAAAAATTGAATTTTCGGGTTTGATACTTTGAGACTCAAACCTTAAAATTCGATTATTGGGTTTAAAACATTGAAATTCAAGCTGAAATTTCCAAAAATAAGTGTTCGAAGTTGAGATTCAAACAAAAAAAATCCAAAAGGTAGAAAGAAGAGGGAGGTAATTCAAGAAGGGATGCAGCTCAGAATCTGAAGCGCCAGCACACAAGAGGAGGAGAGGTGCGAGAGAAGAAAGTGTGAACCATGGGAAGTGAGAGAGAGAGAGGATAAGTGGTGGTTGGTGTAGTGGGGGGGGGGCTGGTGGCAGGTGTTGGTAGTGGTGGCTAAATGGTGATTATGGAGGAAGAAGGAAAATCGCTAGGGTCAACGCCAGAAAGACAAGGGTCAACACCGGAAAATGGTCTCAGGTTTCACTTGCAAAAATAATTAACTTATTGGTTTGTTTTCGCAAAAAATGCTTTATAAGGTTTTTTTCGCAAAAATGAGCTCGTAAAAGTTTTTCATAGCAAATTTTCCTAAATAATATTATGCTAATAGAGAGTAAGTAATAGGGACTGAATGAGTTTGTGGCTGACTAATCTGAACAATGTTACTAAATTATGCAACACATACATACAAGTTTTTGTTGTGATGCAGGAAAAAGTGCTAACTAATTAATAATTATACAATTGACAATAATCAAGAAAAGTATGAAATCGGGCAACAATCAAGAAAATGAAAGAAAAGAGAAAAGTAAGGAAAGAACGGTAAAATTAGGTTTAAGAATAATCTGTGTTCTCTACTCATTGCTCAAATAAGAACCAGCGTGACAAAAAGGTCACGAGTTCTAATTTTATCCACCCCTCGTTTATCTCAGTGGTATATTTAGCGCCAGGTATGAAAGAGACCTATGTTGCATCTATAATTCAAACCCAAATGGCTCTTTGCGTGAAAAGGCGTGATAGAATATAAATCTATTCCTATAGCGTCAACCATCAGCTTGAACTTTTGATTGAGTTGGTCCCTTGACATATATCAATACTAGCATTTTTTGCACGCGATGCGTGCTTGAATTTTTTTCAAGATAGAAACTCGATTTTTTTCAACGTATGTAAAAGTTGGAATTTGAACATTAGACATATAAAGTATAATTGCTTTTAGTTGCAACATTTAATTGGTTTAGTCTCTGTCACTTAAGTCTCTCACCAATTTTTATTTTTTTTATTTACTTTTCAAAGTTTAATTCTATGAACAAAATAGAAATTTTATTGAATTTATCTATGATTTCTAATATTATAATTTTTTAGTTGATTTTTGAATTAAGTACACTACTTCATATATTGTTAATAAAGTGGACACTTGGATTTCAAGTCAAATTTTTGTGAGTATGTATTGACGTTGTAATGTATTGGTTGTAGTTTGTAAGTTAATTTTTTGGTTTTTGTAAAGTTTACTCATTTGAGTGATTTGTATAATGTAAATTATGCAATTCTATGATTTTAGTTGACTTGTGAGTGATTGTTATAATTTTATTTCCATTATTTCTATTTGAATTTCCTTTTGGTTTGCAAGTAAATTTGTAATTTAGAAAGAAAAAGGGGTAAAATAGTCCCTTCATTCGGGAACACCATATCTCCCCCTTCCTTTATATAATAGAGATAATAAAGATGATGATTTTTGAGAATAATGATTTGTAAGTGAATTTTGTGAATGTTTTTGTATGTATATATCGACGTCCTAGTATATTAGTTTTAGTTTGTAAGTTAATTTTTTGTTTTTGTAAAGTTTCCCGATCATTTTCGTGATTTTCGTGATTTTTTGTGATTTTCTCAATTCTATGAGTGATTTGTAAAGTTTCCTAATATAAGTGATTTCTGAGTGATGTTGAAATTTAATTTCCGGTGGCTTTGTTATAACCCCCATTTTAGTATTGACATTCCTTTTGTAATTTAGAAAGGGATAGGAGATAAAATAGGCATTTCAAAAGAGGATAACATTACTCCCCTTAGCTTATATAATAGAGATCCATACTATAATCAAAATAATTTTCCTTTTGGTCAACGGTAGAAGGTGGTTGGCGCAAAATATGTAAAATATATCCTTATTTAGCTCACGTAAACAAGTTCTCTTTCGTAGTAGTAATAATTTATGGAAGTCTCCCTCAACAAAAAAAAAAATGTTTGGAAGTCAAAATTGAGTTGCTTTTTCTTAAAATGAAAAAAAGCAGGTCATTCATTTGATGTCCAGGAAAAAAAAAAACACAAGTCATCATAACTTCATCAAATATATGATTTTATTGACGAAGTCTGTATTTTACAATCTTCCAAGTTTGTCACTTTCAGGTGCAGTGTTATCAACCAAATGCTATTGCTAGGGAAGCAATCCACGCTATATAAGCATTGGGTTAAGCCTGCAGCACATCATGCCTTAGGTAGTTACGTTGATTAGTAAAAATGGCGGCTTCCAACAAGCTTTACACAATTCAATTAAGTTTAGTCATATTTTTCGTAACTATACTAGTATTCACGCCTTTCGACGTAGAAGCCAGAAGATTACTTGGAACAAATGGAGGTAGTCATCATATATTGCTTCAGTTTATCTTTCTTTGTTTGCTTTAAGTTCATTCCGTCATTTGCGTGACGCAAGCTAAATGATTATCTTCATGCAGTTCTTGATAAGCCAGGAGATGGTAATTATAGCGCTCCCTTGAACTTGGGTAAGTTATGGAATTGATTTCTTGGAATATGTGCATGCATATTCTCAGATAAACTAAGTTCACTTACCATTAGCATTATTTTCGGTGTTCTGTTCACTTTATCTCCAGTCTCTATATATAAAAAGTTTTAGATATGTTTTGATAAGTTAAGATAAGAACTAATAAGTTCGATCAGACTAGTTCAATTCAACAATTATAATAAAAAATAAGGTATGTTATTCACGCAAAATAATTATATAAGGTTTAAAAGGTTTAAACAAGTTCATATAAGGACTAATTTGTTCAGGCTAGTTGAATTTAGCAATTACAATAAAAAAATTAAGGCATGACACTTTCACAAAACAAGGACTAATAAGTTTTGATAAGTTCAAATAAGGACTAATAAGTTCATATTAGTTCATATTGATTGAGATAAGCAAAAAGAAGTTGAATATAACAGACCCTCCATTAATGTTTTAACGAGAACGATGTTGGATAACTTTGGTTTACTTTATTCTCAGATAAGAAACTGGACAAAGGATGCCCTCCGCCTATATTTCGATGTGGTAATTCATTATCTTATTGCTTGCAATTGCCTATATTTGGATCTGTTATTGTTGTAATGCCTTGAATCTGCAATTTGACGCTTGCAATGACCCATCATAAGGGTCACACTCTACCCAGTCACTGAGTTGGGATCTAGCCATCTAGGGGAAAAGCGTCCAAGTTGCGGGGTGCATGGACAACGCCCCTAAGACTAACTTACAGTAATTGTGGGTCTTATTTTTTTTGTTATTTTGTTTAGATTAATTATAAAGATATTATATAGACCTTTTAATTATTATCTGACTATATATATTGTATACTAGGTAATCTCTCTACTCAAATATTATAAATTCAGTTTGTCTTCGTGAATGTAGTTACATTATTAGCGATCACATAGATATGTTGGATTATGCTCCAAAATTAGTCAAGTTTTCCTAATAGTTAGGATTAGTTGCTAATAATTAGTTAGTGGGTTAACAAGTAGTGGTCTAGATAATGATTTAGTTAGTGGGATAGCAAGTAGTGGGCTACATAGTGGACATGTTATTAGTGGTGCTTTATATGCCTATTTAAAGGTTGTTTTGTTTATTCATTATGTGAGTATGAAAAATATATAAAAATGTAGTCTTTTTAATCCTCTCCAAGTTTCTCTCTTTGTCTCCTCTAAAAAATTCTACAAGATATGTGTGTTGATTATTGTCGTTTTTCTTTGCTTGATGATTGATTATGTTATAAAAGTTATGTTCAACGTATTCTTTACTCTCTTTTTGTCAGGATAATTGAAATTAATCATGATTCTTTTTTTTAACTATTTTTTTAAACTAATATTCTTCAAAACTATCGCATTTTCTTTTACCGTAATTCCAATATAATGATATTGCAAAAAAGCCATATTTTTAACTTTTACAAGAATCAACTTTCTCTCACTAAAAATTGAGAGCGTCTCTCACTAAGAATTGTGAACCAGCTGGATTGCATTCCTTCGGTGCAAAGTTTCTTCGATCTTTAGCCGCCTTTCTCATTTTCTTGCTTCGGTGCTCAACACCTGGCAGCATGCATGAATTAGGTGTGTCTTCGTGGCGGTGAGCGGTAATTCTCATTTAGGTTTGCCTTCGTTTTCGCTTCAAATTATCAGTGTTCGTGTTTACTTACTCACCCAAATCCAAAAATATTCACTGTATCATATTTACTGTTGTTTTTTCTTGCAAACCTATATATAACCTTAAAATGAGTTCTGAAACCCAAACAACGCAAACTGAAAATCTTCCCATTCGTTCCATACACAAACGCATGGGTGTTTTCGTTCCACAACCATCGTCCCAACCACCGCGATTACCGAATATTGAGTGGAATCACTTAGTTTGGACGGTTTTTTGACTATGCCCCACCTACTACGAGCTTCATCACTAATATAGTGAATAATCACTGGGTCACTCGAGGTTCTATTAGGGTGCTTCGAACAGGTGATTACTTTATTTCGAGTGCCAAGACCAACGCGACCGTGATGCACTACTTGATTGTCACACCACTGTTATTGATGGTAAATTACTTACCTTTCGTTCTAGTTCGGCTAATCAGGTGCCTTCTACCATCAACTTTAATTTAGCCACTATTTGGGTGAGAATTCATAACCTGCCATGGCGATTTCTCGAGCATGATTGGACTTCGCGTATACTCTCACATGTGGGTGTGGTGGACTGTGTGGAGGATACGGGGCCTGGGTTAACTAGGGAAGCTTTTCTTCGTGCGAAGATATTAGTTGATCTATCCCGTCCACTTGTTCCAGGTTGTTTCTTGCTTTTAGATGATGGTGAAGTGGTGTGGGTGTATTTTAGGTATGAAGGGTTTTTAAATTTTGTAAGCAATGTGGGTGTGTAGGGCATCATACTGCTAGGTGTCCTATGTCCGCCTATGATGCTCATCATCTTATCCATCGAAGGTTTTCGGAGTTTGAGCATGACGGGGTGACTTTAATGTTTGGCCCTATTGAGACTCCGCTTTACACAAATATTCTCAAAGGATTACCTGATCGATTTATTTATCGCAATGCTCGTGTAAATTTGGCAAGGTTTGTTCCGGAAAATGACCCTTTTATATTTGACGAGAGGCATGTTGAGATTCATATGGTAGATTCTAGTTCGGAGGATGAGCCACGTAACTTTGTTTACCAGTTTACACGAACCTTCGCCTGAACCACCTAACATTCCTTCGCAACCAAATAATCCTTCAGGCCGTGAATCCGATGCACATACAAATCCACCCATGACCTTTTCCAGGGTTTTGTAGAAAGTGTTAACAGGGAAACTGAACCACAAGAAGTGGTGGCGTTGTCGGGGAGGCGTGTTGGTGTGGATGATATCACTTCTGGGACGGTTCGTAGGCCGGAAAATCAAACAAAGGTGCAGCGAGTGCCTTCGACGATGGTGGGGGGCTCTCCGTCGAGTGTTCATGCAGCGGCCGAGGGTTCAGTTCGGGGGCCACGACCTTTTCGTAGACACCTGGGTATTACCACAAGACTCCCAACCACCTTTCGCGCAGCTGTTGTTAGCAAGGACCTAGTCTAGATACGGGTAAGGGTGATGGCGTAGATGGGGGAGACCCTCAACATTTTGTTACTAGTCCTACTGGTGCTTGGAGTGATTTACATGGTAATGGAACTCTTGAGGCTTTGGTAGAACAAGGATGGACTTGGAATCAACCACCTGCACCAAATGAGTCAGGGCCTAGTGCATGGTGCACTATTCGACCACCGCGTTCGTCCGGCCAAGAGGGTGACATATGTGGTCGGAAACGCCATATTCGCAGTTACTCTATTGATGGGGTGGATGAACTGATAGGGGACTCAAGTTCAGCAAGCAAAAGTAGTAGTTGTCTTTTACAATGGGAAACTAAAGGTGGATTTAATCTTGCTTCTCCACTTGCACCAACTGGGTTTCAGACTAAGGCATTGACTGATGTGTCCATGGCACGATCAATGGGAGTTGAACCTGGTGATGAAGTTACTTCAAAAGTTTCGAAAAAGCGCAATGCAGCAACTTCTCCACCACTTCCAGCGGGGAAATGGATTTTCAAGCGCATTAAAGGTAATGATGATGAGTCCACCTTCATCACACTGAAGCTGATAAGATAGATCGTCGTTTTTCACTTATGGTAAAATTGTCAGATGACTCTCCTAGGGTAGTGACTGACCCAGACCAGTCACCACCTTATCCATGAATATCCTCTCGCTCAATTGTCGGGGTTTGACGTCCAGGGACGCTCCGATAATTCCGTATATACTCTGGTTGACATCTACAGTACGTCCAATGTTTTTGTTTTAGGAAACGAAATCTACAGTGCATCATGTACAGGGTTTGCTTCATAGTACTAGGCCACGTAGTGTAGTAGGAGTTGATGCTGTAGGTGCTAGTGGAGGAGTGGTTGTTTTTTGTTGGGCTCCTTATGTTGTGACTGTACTTAGTTCTATGTGTAACTACGTTTTTTGTAAAATCTCTGGTAATAATGGAATGATATGGTACGTTTTGTTCTTGTACGGGGAACCGAGTCATCAACTACGCCCAATGTTGTGGGCTCACCTGTTCCAATTATTATCTCCCTATCCCGATTTTCTCATTATTGGTGATATAAACCAATTAGATCATTACGAGGACAAATTAGGTGGGATGTTACTATTAGGGGATGGGAGGATTTTACTAATTGGAAACATGATTTAGAATTACAAGATATTCCTTTTGTGGGACCTCGGTTTACTTGGACAAATAACCGAGAAGGGTCAGGCTTGATTCTAGAGCGTCTTGATCGTACATATGGGTCGCCAGCATGGATAGACAAATATCCGCTTAGTTACGTGAAACATTTTCCAATCCTACATTCTGATCACTCAGCAATATTTTACCAGACAGCGCCACCATTTATTCCTCGGCGGCGACCCTACCAGTTTGAAAATTGGTGCCTTACACATTCAGACATTCCGAATATTATCACATCTGTTTGGCAAAACCCCATTGCAGGATCTTCTATGTACTGTTTTACCAAACATCTTTCATTATTACGTCAAGATCTAAAGATATGGTGTTTGGATCACAAGGTAGTATGGGGTATTGATTGGAAGGATATTTCTGAACAATTAACTACTTATGCTGCGCCTATTGATAATCTTCAGCAAGGAAATGTTTTTATGAGTCAAAGACAACAGTTACTGCGCCAGGCTAATTTGGCTCATACTTACTGGTCGCAAGGCTCTAAGGATAAGTTTCTTCAGGATGGTGAACTCTCTACTAAGTTCTTTTTTAACAAAATGAAACAGAAACAACGTTCGGCTTACATTTATCTCCTCAAAACTGCGGAGGGTGATTGGACTAACGATGTTCATGCTATTTCTATTGAAATCCTGCGACACTTTAAAAAGGCTTACATGCCTTCCACTTTTACGGAGCCTGATCCAGCGTATGATGAAAATATTGGATTACTGCTTCGGGAACTAAATCTTCCACAACTTTCTGCTATCCAGCAACAACAACTCCTTCTTCCTTTTTCAGAATTAGAAATTCATGATGCCATGTTTGGAATTGGGAATGCTAAGTCTCCAGGGTTAGACGGTTCTACAGCAGAATTTTTTAAAACGCATTGGGACCTGCTAGGGGTACCGGTATTCCAGGCGGTTAGTCGCTTTCTTACCACGGGATTCATTTTGAGGGAATGGAACCAATCGCTTATTGTCTTACTACCTAAAGGTCCTAATCCTGAAGAGGTTACTCAATTTCGGCCGATTAGTTTATGCAATACAATTTACAAATGTGCGTCAAAATGTTTGGTAAACGGTTACGGCCATTGTTACAGGACCTGATCAGTGAATATCAAAGTGCCTTTATTCCGGGACGGCATATGGATGACAACATTTTGATTAGTCATGAGCTCACTCACGTCATCAATAAACATCGTCGCGGGAATGTTCATCTTGGCGGGATTAAACTAGACATGAATAAGGCCTATGATCGTGTTAACTGGGTGTTTCTTTTAAGAGTTCTCAGAGCATATGGGTTTCCTGAACATTGGTTACGATTGATTCAACAATGCATCTCTACTGTCACATATCGAATTTTAGTCAATGGACAGGTTTCAGAGGCCTTCACTCATCACTGTGGTCTAAGGCAGGGGGATCCTATTTCCCCATACTTGTTTTTGTTCTGTATGGATATCTTGTCCCGTATGCTAACACAAGCCACGGATATTCGGCACTTTGATGGTATTAAAGCACATAGGTATGCACCTCCTATTTCCCATCTTTTTTTTGCTGATGATGCTCTTGTTTTCTTTAAGGCTACTACTAATTCTTGTACGAAAGTTTCAAGACTTCTCGCACGTTTCTGCATGATATCGGGTCAAATGATAAGTCTCACCAAGTCATATGTGAAATTTAGCCCTAATATTCCTCAAGGGATGCTCACTGAGTATAAAAGTATTCTCAAGTTGGAGGCTACAAGTTCTATGGGAACATATCTTGGTACACCAGTGGATATTCAGGGGAAAAAGACTCAGCATTTCACTTATTTACTGGATAAAATCTCACAACGTATTACTGCCTGGAGTCATACCCCTTTATCACAAGCTGGCAAGCTGATTCTTATCAATTCGGTACTCATTGCTTCAATTGCTCACATACTTTCTGTGTTTTTGCTTCCTACAACCATTGCTAATAAGGTGGATGCCATGGTATCGAGATTTTTTTGGGCTAAACCTTCAGGGAAAGGAATTGCTTGGCGACGGAAAGATATTTTGAATATGCCTAAAGGTGTTGGGGGACTCGGACTACGTAGTGTTACGGTTCATAACCGTGCATTGCTGATGAAAAAAGTGGCGTATTCATCGGAATTCGAAGTTACTAGTCAGCCAAGTCTTTGCATCAACTCCCCTACATCCTAATTCGCATATTTCTATGTTACATTCCTTAAAAGGACAGAGCTCTTGGGGAGCGCGAAGTTTAAATCAGGCTGAAAGGATCCTTACTGATAATTATGCTTGGAAAATTGGGTCCAATTCAACTCTACGGGCAGGTCAGAATCGATGGGTCAATGGTCAAATACCGATATTCCGTGATCGGATAACACTACGAACAGCAGCTTCTGTCACTGTTGGGTCCCTCATCCTACCGCATCAGCAAGGTTGGAATATTCCCAGAATTAATTCTCTATTCACTACAGAGACTATAGGGGCTATCCGAGGGTTAGAATTGCCAAGTCTGGCAACTCAGTGTCACCTTCCGTATTGGCCTCACACAGCTTCGGGTAAATACACCACTAAGTCTGGCTACTATTTACTTTCTCGACAAATTGACATCTGTAGCATGACATCTCCTCTAAATTCGAAATTTTTTCGGATTTTATGGGGATTGCGCATCATGCCTAAGTGGAAGATTTTTCTATGGAAACTTTGGCATAACAGTTTAGCAACAGTTGCTAATCTTTCAGCTCGGGGGCTGTCAGTCTCGAGTGAATGTCCTTGTTGTGCGCTGGAATCCGAGACTTGCCAACATCTATTCAGAATGTGCCCCCTAGCTACTACTGCCTGGCGGACCAGTCAGTTGGGTATTATTTCGAACTCAGTTAGTTATGTTCCCTTTAGAGAATGGCTTCTTGCATGGATTTTATATCTTTATCGTACGGATGGGTATTTGGGGGATCGTATTCCGGTTTTTATCGCCACACTATGGACAATCTAGCAGTGTCGGAATAATTTGGTTTTTAATAACATCACGCCTGATGGTGATTGTTTGAATGTCCTTACACAACAAGTCAAGCAGCAACATCTAACATTTCTGGCTAGGCCGATGTTTTCTCATCAAATGATCGACGAAGGACCTGGACCACCAGGATTCTTTATGGCACATTTTGGTTCCTCTTTTCGCGGGGTCCCACAACTACAAATTCAAGTTGATGGGTCGTGGGTTTCTACTTCGACCTTGGCTGGTATTGCTTGGATTGCTGAGAATGTTAACAATCAGATTCAGGCAGGAGAAGCATCTTGTATTCATGCAGACTCTGCTCTCCTCACAGAAGCTAAGGCATGTCTTCAGGCCTTGCTTTGGGCACAAGGTCAAGGTTATCAAAAAATCACAGATTATGAAATTATCGTTCGAAGCTTATTAAAACCACTGGCATCTCCCATTTCGATAACTTGGACACTCGGTGATATTCGCATGATCGCCCAGCAATTTGTATGGTGTAGAATTACCAAAGTTTCTCGGTCACAGGTTCAAAAGGCTCACGATCTAGCAACACGTGTCAGGAAGGGACATATACCGTTACTTCGTCTTTAATTGCTTTTGTTAAATTATTATTAATCTACGTTTTACCGATGTCAAAAAAAAAAAAAAAAAAAAGCCATATTTTTTGATAATAAAAAAAAAAGCCATATTTTACTTGGGTCTAGAAGGTTGGCGTCCCTTTTGAATGCCAAGTGTATTTTCTAGTTGTTTCCAGAATATTATATGATAATCAATTGAAATTCTAAGATATGAGAAGTCCTTGAACCTGTGGATGTTGAGAAAACTTCTACAACTAAAATCAGATGACAATACTATTTTGTCTTATTAATCAAGCTAATTGTTTTGTCTTGATTTTTTTTGCCTAGTATTTTCGCGAAAATGCCTTAGAGATCAACATTGTGGTGATAATTCTTCTATTGACCATCAAGAGAAACCTTAGTTTTCAGCATATCAATAGCAGCAAGCAGGAACGGTACGGGACATATGTACTGTGGGAGATACTAGCGAGATAGTATCTCAAATATATATTTGGGGCTTTTAATTATTACATTTTTTTTATAAGTTATAATAAACTTCATTAATTGTTATTAGCATAAATTTATGTAATATATTTTGTCCATATTTAGGCTACGTAAATATGGAAACTAAGTTACTTTGTATAATTGATATATATTGTAATAATATGACTAAGCCTCCTTAGGAAATATTCTCCAAACTAACACGGTATCAGGCTTCTAAATCTCATCATCTTCTTCTTCTACCTTTCTTCATCTTCTCCATCATGTCCGATGCCGAAACTCAACTGCCGCCGGTCACCTATGTATATCATCCGGCCTTAACCGTCACTAATGCAAAGGCCTTGATTCCCTTGGTTCCTGATGTTGACAAAGTTCAATATGTTGCAACTTTAATGATCTCTATTATATAATGGAAGGGGGAGCAATGGTGTCCTCTTTTGAAATGCCTATTTTGCCCCTCTTTCCTTTCTAAATTACAAAAGGAATGTCGAAATCAAAATCGACACTCAAAGAAACCTACCGAAATTTAATTTACAACACTCACTCACAAATCACTTAAAAGAAGAAACTTTACAAATCACTCATACAATTGAGAAAATCACGTTATAAAAATCACTCAAATAATTGGAAAACTTTATTAAAACTTAAAATTAACATACAAACTAAAACTAATAACCTAGAACGTCAATACATACAAAAACATTTACAAAAATTTACGTGCAAATCACTATTTCCAAGAACCATTGACAATTAATGGTGGGTCATGATAAAAATAGAGGTGTATTTGTAGTGAAATCATAATTTAGAAGTTAGACAAGGAAAAAAATTATTTACTTTTTTATAGTGTTTAGAATTTAGAAGTTAGTACTGTACTTAATTCAAAAATCAACTAAAAAATTATAATATTAGAAATCATAAATAAATTCAATAAAATTTCTATTTTGTTAATAGAATTTAACTTTAAAAAGTAAAAAAAAAGACAAAAATAATGATGAGAGACTTAAGTGACAGAAACTAAACCAATCAAATTTTGCAACTAAAAACAATTATACTTCATATGTCTAATGTTCAAATTTTGACTCTTATGCCGAATAAAATCGAGTTTCTGTTTCGAAAAAAATTCAAGCACGCATCGCGTGCAAAAAATTCTAGTATTTATAAGAGTGAAACTGGTGGCGGAAGAAACAAAAATAATAAACTGAACTTTTTTGGTTCTATCACTACAAATTTTATTAAGTAAATTAAGCATATAAATAACAAAAGAAATAACCACCTAATGCTAATAATAAGAGAAATCATCCCATGATCACCCACGCACTAACAATGAAATCTTAACTAATTCTATGAACTTTGACTCACTAAACCATCTCACTAAAACGTGACTGCATCCATAATACTAGGACTCTATTATCACCACTAAATTAAGAGATAATGCAAATCTAAAAACAAGGCATCAATATTTGAATCATATTCCAACACTCCCCTTTGATTAAAATTCTCACGCCACAAATTCAACTATTGCCACAAACAGCTACCACGATCACGACGACAGACTTCGACTTGAACTCGACACGCTTTAATTCACGACACTCAAGGTATCTCGACCATGACTTTCACGACACAACCGAGACACACGAGTTTAGAAGAGCTTATCTTCTTCTTCAACCTTTTGAGCATAGTTGGTTTGTTCTTTCACTTGCTCATCCCTCTGCTTATCCTAATATCTATCTTCTTTGTGACCATACCTCTTGCAATAGTAGCATTGGATGCTACTCATGGATGAACTTTTTGTCCTTCGAATTTACCACGACCACCACTATCTACACGACCGCGACCTCGACCACGACCAACACCACTACGACCATAACCTCGACCACGTCCATAACCACGACCTCCCTCATTATTCCATTCATTTGACATTTTCCCTTGAACTTGAAATGCCTTTTCTTCTATATTTTCATCTACAGATTTCTCCATTCTCTCTTCATGAGCCATCAAAGAACTTATTAACTCATTAAATGTATATGGTCCTTGGACTCCAAAATTGCAGTTACAATATGTTTATACTCATTGTTCAAACTCCTTAAAACTTTGCCCACAACCGTCTCATTTGAGATATTATCACCATATATTTTCATTTGACTAATAGTAGAAGACACTTTAGATAAGTAATCTTGAATTGATTCTTTTTTTGTCATTGATAAACCCTCAAATTGAGTACGAAGAGTTTGTAATTTTACATCAATTACCTTCTTATCACCGAAATATTCTTGCTTGATAATCTCCCATGCTTGCTTTGACGTTGATGCAACGGAAACTCTTGGAAAAATCTCGTCGTCTAAGGCCGGTTGGATAAAGAAAAGGGCCTTTGCATCTCTTTTCCGATTTTCTTAGAGCTTTTGGTCGGGTTCGGCCGATGCTTCTTCCAGTTCCACATAACCTTTCTCCACCATATCCCACAACTCTTGGGATTTGAACATAGTCGTCATCTTGAGACTCCATAGATAATAGTTTTCACCCTTAAACACAGGGATTAAGGGTTGAGATGACCCATTAACACCATTGTTTGCCATGATTTTGAAACTAACTCACTGTGTTTTACTCTCAACTTTCTATCACCGACTTTTGATTATGTCTCACAAAATAAATGCTCCACACATACTTTTTATTTAAAGGATCGAACCTGGTTTTTGCTCTGATACTGGTAGGCGTGTCGCGCACCTAACAAAAATAATTTCCTAACTAACCTCCTAACTATGTAGCAGGGCAAGTCAGGGTCGAATCCACAGGGACAAACAGTATCAAACACTAGGTATCTTGACTCAATCTAACTAAACAAGTGACAAACGATGATGAAAAGGATGTTGAACTAAGACTAATGCTAAACTATGACAATTACTAGAAACACACAAGGTATAATCAATTAATTAAAACATCTAGAATTAAGCATCTCCATCCCAATAAACATACTCAACGATTAAAGAGGAGTAATGCACCCTATAACTACCAAAGACCTCTCCCGAGTACCAATGGTTGCTCTTAACAAGCAATCAAACCTACTCCCGTGGAATCATGCAAGAAAGAGACATTAAGTATAGCATCACAATTAAATTCCTAGCAATCCTATCTACTTATTCCCATAGAGATATTCATACCATTGATTGAATTAACAAAACCATCTAGATTCAATTCCCATTAAAAACAAGATATATGGAGTCAAATCAAAATCATCTATCCCTAGTATGATAATGAGCATAAGAACAATTCAATCAAACAAGAACAATTGAGCACATAAACTTGGGATTAAAGGAGAAATTCATGTATTAATCATTGCTAGGGTTTAACTTAACCCTAGATTAATAGACTACTCACACATAATTGAATTAACAAAACAAATAATAAACAAATTGAAAGACATAATAATAATGAAGGAAAGGAAGAGATTAAGAAAACTTATTCTTTACTTGAGGAAATCAAAGCGTAGTAATCAATGTTCAACAATGGAGTACTCTCAAAAGCTCTCTAAAAAATAGTGAAATGTATTCTCTAATAAAAAGGCGTAGTTTTTAACTCTAAGAAAATAAGTATTTATATGTCTGGTAAAAATGGCGCAACACGCGCTTAAAATGGCCCGTAAATCGTCCCGCCCGACCGACCCGGGCGGATTCCGCACGACCGGGCGGTCATCAGGTCTTACTTTTACTTCGTCGCGCATGACCGGGCGCCTTTCAGCAGCTTTGTCATGATATTCTCCGCCTCGCCCGACCGACCCGGGCGGATTTCGCCCGGTCGGGCCCGCAAGTGAAAAGGGCTTGACAGCTTAACTTTTCAGAAAATCGACTAAGTAGAGTTCGCCCGACCGGCCCGGGCAGATTTCGCCCGGTCGGCACGTGAGCAATTCTCTCAGATTACTTCAGCCTCTGATTTTTTACTAAGTGAAACTCGCCCGACCAACCAGAGCAGATGTCGCCCGGTCGGGCGGTTACTAGCTTTTTGGGCTCTCAACACGTCATGACCTCCCGTCTCTTACAGTGGTACCAAAGAGTAAGAAATGCACCAAAATATGCTTGTTCCTACAATAATCAGTCTGAAAGCACAAACACACTACAAGACACACATTAGTACTAAAAAGGGCTCCGAAGAGCGCAATTAATACCAATAATTCATGGGGATCGGGGGTAAAATTCTATATAAAATAGACACATAAGATACCATGTTGCAACTTTAATGATATTTATAAGAGTGAAACTTGGTGGCGGTAGAAACAGAAATAATAAACTGAACTTTTTTGGTTCTATCACTACAAATTTCATTAAGTAAACTACGCACATAAATAACAAAAGAAATAACCACCTAATGCTAATAATAAGGGAAATCATCCCATGATCACCCACGCACTAACAATAAAATCTTAACTTATTGTATGAACTTTGACTCACTAAACCATCCCACTAAAACGTGACTGCATCCATAATAATAGGACTCTATTATCACCACTAAATTAAGAGATAATGCAAATCTAAAAACAAGACATCAATATTTGAATCATATTCCAACACAATATACACCCTGGGCTACACTCTTCCGTAATACGACAAAGGTTTATAATGTTCTTGATCATATAGACCCCAAGATCAAGCGACCATCGGATGTTGATGATCTGTTATGGGATCGTTTGGATGCTACTGTGTGTCAATGGATGTACGGCACGATATCCACCGATCTTCTCAAAATTCTAGATGACAAGACTACTACTATGGAAGCGTGGGAACGTCTTTGAATATTTTTCAAGATAATAAGGGCACTCGTGTGATGCATCTTGAGAACCAATTTTGTAATATTCATCTATCTCAGTTTCCCTCTCTTGCGGATTATTGCCAAGCTCTCAAGACTACTTCTACTCAACTACATGCTATTGATCATCCCATTTCTAATGAACGGTTGGTTCTACAATTAGTGGGGAAATTAACTCCGAATTATCATATGGTTGCAACCTTAATTCAGCAATCAACTCATCTCCCTACTTTTGATAAGGCATGTTCAACGCTTGATCATCGGCTAAGTCGCGAGACGACTCCTCCCCCGGGCAGGTTCCCAGGCAGCTCCTGGTGGTGGTCATTGTATTGGGTATTATAAACCAAATGGCCATGGTAAGAATAAGGGAAAGTATAATAAAGGGCATAAGCATAATAATGCCCAGGGGCGTGATTTTCATGCAAATCAGCCCAGACCTAACTGTTTTTATAATTCTCCTTGGACTCCTTCTTGGGCTCAGTCAATATCTCCTTCTCCTTATCCATCACAACCTTCCTCTCAATGGAGGCCTACAGTAGGACAGCAGCCTAGAGTCTTGGGCCCAACGCCTAAGAATTCTCAACCGGCCTAGCAGGCTTTCCTTGCCCTGGCAGTTCCCAGCCCACTAATTTACCAACATTTTCAAAGCTTTTTTTCTTCAACCTCCAGTGTCTAACTGGTATATGGACATTGGTGTTACATCTCATCTTATGAACAATATAGGTATTTCTTCATCTATTGTTGTAATAGCCTATATTTTAAGCAGGTTTAATAACGACTTTATAAATGAGATTTGATAAGTATAATAGCTAATATTTTCAGACACGTTTTAGTCAAGTTAGCTATGTTCATATTAGTAAAGAAATTACTTTGAGAATTATTTTCATCGTCTAAAGTAATTTCCAAGCACAAATAAGTTAGTATGGATTTTATATAATAGAGATATTGAGTTAAGGATTGTAAGCTTTGAAATAAAGAGAAACCCATTTTGAATTACAATTTATTTCTCCTCACTCATGCTATGTACTCTAGATGCTAGAGCATCACTCTCTCCTCTTCATAACTTCTCAATCAAGTGCCAAAATGTATTTTTCCCATAGATCAATTATTCTCTTCAAGACTTCATTTTAATTACCCAAGTGGTTAAGAATTGGGAGAAACCTTAAAACCAAAATAAAACCCCAAACAATAACTTTCTCTCTCCTCTGATTTTATACCCCGTAATTTGCATGTTCAATTTCTGTATCCTGGAGTCAAAATTTGCCAAAACTTATTACATGAAAATTGTAGATCTCGAAAAGTTATTGAACTTAGACTCAAAAATCACTTGATTTGGAGTTCGGAGCTATGAGTTATGGTCCTTGCAAGTTTGGTGTTGCTACCTTCATTTCTCTCTCCTCTGTTTTTATTCCGACAATCTGTTGCCCCAATTATCTACAACATGCAATCCAATTTTGCTCTTTATTGCTGAATCAAAGTTGTATATAACTTCGAGTTAATGAATTTGGGCACAAAAATCACTTGATTTGGAGTTCGGAGCTATGACTTATGGTCTTTGTAAGTTAGGTGTTGCTACCTTCATTTCTCTCTCCTCTGTTTTTATTCCGATAATATGTTGCCTCAATTATCTAACATGCAATCTAATTTTGCTCTTTGTTGCTGAATCAAAGTTGTAGATCACTTCGAGCTAATGAATTTGGGCACAAAAATCGCTCAATTCGGAGTTCGGAGCTATGAGTTACGCCTTATACAAGTTCAGCACTGCTGCTGTACTTTGTGTTGCGTTGCTGCCGTGGTTGGCATTGTTTTCCCATGTTGTCATTGCTAACTTGCTTGCCTTGTTGCTGCCATTGGTTGGTATTCCTTTCCATATGAAGGTATAAGCTAATTTTTCTTAATTCCTTATCTCCTTTGATTCCAATTCAAGTGTGGTGCAAATGAATTTTATATTCTGATTTTAGAAATAAACTTGGTTCTCAATTTTGTTATTGATTAGCAAATATAGTTATGATAAGAGTTGTTAAACTTAAATATTGAATATTTATCTTTCTTATTGGATTGAAGCTTCTAATATGAAGTAAGCCTCTTAAGTAAGTTTATAAAAACTGATTTTTATAAATTATGTTGTTTGATAATACTCTCTGAAATCATAATGAAGTTAATTAGCGATAGAATTGATGTTGTGAGTTGGATTAGTAGAATGGGTCGTATATAAGGGTTGTGGTGGTTAGTTCATGGAAGAGCTTAAAAGTATGAGTAATTCAATTTGTTTATCTAAATTGTTGTGAGGATGGTTAATGATTATTGTTATTGTTTTAAGGTCGTTGTTGGAGTATCTATATGGAGATAAATTATGAAGTTCGAGCTATAGTGGTTATCCAAAATGTCGAGTTATTGGGATTGTTTCAAGGTACACACATGTCCTTCCACCTTTGAATCTATATTCGTGTTTTATGTGATTTCATGTGCTGAGCTTAATAAGCCTTTTATATAAATTCAAAATTATTCAAAGTGTTATTTGTGAGTTTACAAGAATTGTTAACTACATATTTGGTTTTAAGCTATGAGCGAAAGCTATATATGTGATGAGTTTTACTGAGTGATATTTCTATGAAGAACTGATTGGAGGTAGTTGAATCCTTCAATAATATAGATGTGTGATATTATTAAACTCACTTGTTCCCACATCGAATTTATAATAAGCTTCTTATGCTTAGTAAGTTGATCTTTTATATGAAAATGCAGCTATGAGAATTAAAGCAAGGATCTTTAGTAATATCTAACTATATAAGTGGTTTTATAACAAGTACTTCGATTTACAAACTAAGCCGGGAGTCGACTCGATATTTTATGAATCGCTTTCGATTTAAACTGTAGTTATATCTGAAGTTTCAGAGAAAAAGAAAGGAATTTTGATCAAGGATGTTGAGTTAAAATTTTAGGTTTAGACAATTGTGAAAATATTTGTGATAAGTTTATATGGAACTTTGAAAGTATGAAAAACTCTTTTTATGGTTTGATATTTTGATTATATATGATCATGAATTTGAAAAGTATGACTTGGAGTTATGAACAAATATGGACTCGTGAATTATAAATCAGAATTTTCTAGTTCTATTAATGATGGGGAGGATCTTTACTCCTACTTAAATTTTATGAAGAAGTTCTCATAGGAAAAAGTCTCTCAAATTTAGGTCAATTAAATGAACATTACTTCCGGATTTAAGTTTGGAAACACGTAGGTCTAGTGAAACAAGTTATATCTTACAATATCATGGATGAATTATTTATATGGAGTTTGGAATCTAAGTTAGAATGAGTTTGTGTGAGATGGGTACTTGTGAAGTTCTATTTAATAAAATAATTGCGCTTTGAGGATATTATTAGAAGTAGTCATATCCCAAGATTTACTTATGGCGTATAAACAAGGTTGAATGGTATCACCAAAGAAATCTCCGAAAATAATATGGAGCTTGGTTATATAATTAAGAATGAAGATTTGTGATGTCATAATTGAAGGATGAAGTTATTGTTGGGAGGTTCTAACTAAGAATGAAGATGTTATATGGTGGACGTAGATTAGATAGTTAGGGAATAGTAAATTTGGACGTGAATTTCAAAGGTCAAATATTAATTTATGAGTTAATGAAGTTGTTATAAGAGGTTTGTGAGTTCAGAGGATGTGTAGGATTGGAGTAATGAATGTCGTATCATGAAATAAAGGATCCAATCTTGGTGGTGGTTTAGAGAGTATCGATTAGAGAGATATAATTTACAATACTTATGTAATAAAAGATCATATCCGCAAAGGGGTCAAGTAAAAGAGTTTGGAGCATAATTTCTTCTATTGGATGAGTAAGATTATATAAATGGATGTTGGGAAAGAAAATATAAATCTAGATAATAGAGAGCATGGTAATTAAAGTTATATAATGAAATACTAAGCGTATGGTGTTAAGACTAATATGAGCTTTCAGTATAAATACATGGGGACGTATGGTTGTGAATTATAAATTTAGGAAGGATGAGGACAACGAATTGAGTATTAGGAAATATGGAGTGAGATATTTTGACTTGCCATAGTAATTGTAGGTGATTTATGATAATTAATAAGGTTATATTCTGGCAATGAAAGTTCATGAATTGAGAATAAGAAAACATTTAAGGGGAAAATTCATATCATGAGAAGTTTGGAAGGCGATAGTTTAGATGCTATAAGTTAAAGACGGAAGTCCAAGTACAAAGAGAAACTATTATGATGAAGGGAATTGCCAAAACATGTTAGAGGATACCTTATAGTCTACAAGTAAACATTACAGGTTAATTGCACGAGCTTAGAATTGGGTCTCCATAATAGTTATCTTATAAGTCTTTTAGAAACATGTTTAATACTTTGATTATGTTATGGGTTCGACTGCGGAGAGACATTTGATTTCGAATAAGTTTTATGTATATTACTTTCTTTAAAAGAATATTTGAGGTAAGTGAGGTTATTTGAGTTCGAGTTGTGTTATAATAAGATTATTGAGGTTCAGGTATTTTGGATATGTTAGTTACATTTCAACTTTGTTTTGTTTTATATTAATTACGGACGGAAGTTTAAGTCGTTGATACACTTTGGAATTGAGTATGCGATACGAATTAAGAACAAGAGTAAAGTTTTGAAAGATATAAGTTGTGTTATTGAGGAAATAAGCATTATGATTTAGTTATTGTTTATGGGGAAAGTAAACAACATTTATGGAGCGAGATGTTTATGGAGTGGGTATTGTTCCTTTGAGGAGTAATGACCTAAAAGTTATTGAGGTTAAGTTTTGGAAATTCCTAATTCGAAGTACCGAGCAGGAAGTTATGTTCTTTTAAGTTCAGTATTTTTGCTGTAATTATTTTCACAAAAGTTTCAAATGTTCTTGTTAACTCAACCCTTTTGGTAAAAGTTACCATGAGCACACTAAGTGCCTATACGACTTTTACAAGCAGTAAAGAATTGATTATTTCCTTATATCTTTACACGTAACTAATATGTGAAATTGTTGACGTAAAACAAAAGATTTCAAAAGAAGATCCAAGTCTGCAATGATTAGCAACACCATAGTAGTGGTGATATTTTTTCCTCTTCATGGATAAATATGTGTTCTTTGAAACACTGTGTGGTATTGATAAACTGTGCATTTAAACTATTTATGTAACTAAACTATGGATACAAGTGGGTAAAGGCCGAATAAGGTACGGTATGAACAACAACCCTTGGAGGATGGGTGATCTCCTTTCGAACCCTCGCTGGGTGGGTGAAGTCCAGCAGATAATAAAAATGGGACATGTCCTGGTTAAGGCTTGCAAGCATAAATATTTAAACGGTGGGGTGACGACCTCCATTAGCTTAGAGACAGTCGGCTCCTTGTGTAAGGATCCCCTCTCTATTTGTGTTTGCTTACCCAAAAAATTAAATGCTATAGACCCAAAGGGTTTTTGAATGATCTAATGTGTGATCTTCATGATAAAAATTCTTACTTAATACGATTGTGCAAGGATAGAATCCTGAAATTTTTAAGCAAGTACTTACTTGTGAAACATGCGAATTTCTAGCATGAATTGTATACGAATGGTCTTAAGCCACCAAAATGAGGTTTTGGGATGAGCTTATGTATTTCTAACTATTTGATTTTAAGTATTTTTGAAGTTTGGGAATGTTCCACTTGATTAATAATAAACCGCACAACTATATTTTAAGCCACTAAAATGAATTTCTGGTTGGACAGTGTGTGTACTCAGTTTTTCTGATTTTGTTCTTGGAACCTGTCCTGGTGGGGGCAGAGTTCATTGTTAGTGATCTTGCAGGTTCGTGCGTGGAAAACTCGAAATGGAGTAAAGGAAGAATTTAGGTATCAAGATTATATGAGATGTAATGGTTCAGAGTTTGTATTAGGGTTATATAACCTTTTTGTGAAGAAATTATTATAGTGCTTTAGAAGTCGAGCAAGGTATTATTGTAATATGTTATTGGTTATTGAGGATGTGTTGTGGCCCTGACCCACAGGTCCAGGATCGTGTTTTGAAGGTTTTATTCCGCTGCGAGTAAATAATTAATTCGAGGCTATTAAGTGTTGATTGTGTTTTGTGTATCTTAATTGTGATTAGTTAGCAGCTCGGAAGTGCGGGCTGTTACAGGTGGTATCAGAGCAAGGTTGTTTTAGTGTTGTCGTGATCTTCATATCATGGCATGAGTTTAAGAAAGATACTTGGGATTGTTCGAAATTGATTAGGGTTATTGGTTTGTTAAGAATTGAGGAATAGAGATTGAGATATTGAAGCAAAGGTTCAATATTGAGATTGAAAATTTGTAAAAGTGAAAAGTTTTATTGGAGTTTAGCTTTGAGTGGCTATTTGAGAAAGATCGAACTATATTGAGAATTTGGATTCAAGATTAGTGATTACATTTTGCAGAATCAATTGATCTTTCGAGGTGTCGGAGTTCAATAAGAGTTGATTTGATTGATTTTCGTTAAATATGTTTTATATGATCTTTTTGTTTGACATGATCTAAAGTTTTCCGTTTTCGAATTTCGAAGACGAAATTATTTTAAGGGTGGTAGAGTGTAATAGCCTATATTTTAAGCAGGTTTAATAACGACTTTATAAATGAGATTTGATAAGTATAATAGCTAATATTTTCAGACACGTTTTAGTCAAGTTAGTTATGTTCATATTGGTAAAGAAATTACTTTGAGAATTATTTTCATCGTCTAAAGTAATTTCCAAGCACAAATAAGTTAGTATGGATTTTTATAATAGAGATATTGAGTTAAGGATTTAAGCTTTGAAATAAAGAGAAACCCTTTTTAATTACAATTTATTTCTCCTCACTCATGCTATGTACTCTAGATGCCAGAGCATCACTCTCTCCTCTTCATAACTTCTCAATCAAGTGCCAAAGTGTATTTTTCCCATAGATCAATTATTCTCTTCAAGATTCATTTTAATTACCCAAGTGGTTAAGAATTGGGAGAAACCTTAAAACCAAAATAAAACCCCAAACAATAATTTCTCTCCTCTGATTTTATACCCCGTAATTTGCATGTTCAATTTCTGTATCCTGGATTCAAAATTTGCCAAAACTTATTACATAAAAATTGTATATCTCGAAAAGTTATTGAACTTAGACCCAAAAATCACTTGATTTGGAGTTCGGAGCTATGAGTTATGGTCTTTGCAAGTTTGGTGTTGCTACCTTCATTTCTCTCTCCTCTGTTTTTATTCCGACAATCTGTTGCCCCAATTATCTACAACATGAAATCCAATTTTTCTCTTTATTACTGAATCAAAGTTGTAGGTAACTTCGAGCTAATGAATTTGGGCACAAAAATCACTTGATTTGGAGTTCGGAGCTATGAGTTATGGTCTTTGTAATTTGGTGTTGCTTCTTCATTTCTCTCTCCTCTGTTTTTATTCCAATAATATGTTGCCTCAATTATCTACAACATGCAATCTAATTTTGCTCTTTGTTGCTGAATCAAAGTTGTAGATCACTTCGAGCTAATGAATTTGGGCACAAAAATCGCTCAATTCGGAGTTCGGAGCTATGAGTTACGCCTTATAAGTTCAACACTGATATTGTACTTTGTGTTGCGTGCTGCCTGGTTGGCTTTGTTTCCCATGTTGTCATTGCTAACTTGCTTGCCTTGTTGCTGCCATTGGTTGGTATTCCTTTCCATATGAAGGTATAAGCTAATTTTTCTTAATTCCTATCTCCTTTGATTCCAATTCAAGTGTGGTGCAATTGAATTTTATATTCTGATTTTAGAAATAAACTTGGTTCTCAATTTTGTTATTGATTAGCAAATATAGTTATGATAAGAGTTGTTAAACTTAAATATTGAATATTTTATCTTTCTTATTGGATTGAAGCTTCTAATATGAAGTAAGCCTCTTAAGTAAGTTTATAAAACTGATTTTTATAAATTATGTTGTTTGATAATACTCTCTGAAATCAGAATGAGTTAATTAGAGATAGAATTGATGTTGTGAGTTGGATTAGTAGAATGGGTCGTATATAAGGGTTGTGGTGGTTAGTTCATGGAAGAGCTTAAAAGTATGAGTAATTCAATTTGTTTATCTAAATTGTTGTGAGGATGGTTAATGATTATTTTATTGTTTTGAGGTCGTTGTTGGAGTATGTATATGGAGATAAATTATGAAGTTCGAGCTATAGTGGTTATCCAAATGTCGATTATTGGGAATTGTTTCAAGGTACACACATGTCCTTCCACCTTTGAATCTATATTCGTGTTTTATGTGATTTCATGTGCTGAGCTTAATAAGCCTTTTATATAAATCAAAATTATTCAAAGTGTTATTGTGTGTTTACAAGATTGTTAACTACATATTTGGTTTTAAGCTATGAGCGAAAGCTATATATGTGATGAGTTTTACTGAGTGATATTTTTATGAAGAACTGATTGGAGGTAGTTGAATCCTTCAATAATATAGATGTGTGATATTATTAAACTACTTGTTTCCACATCGAATTTATAATAAGCTTCTTATGCTTAGTAAGTTGATCTTTATATGAAAATGCAGCTATGAGAATTAAAGCAAGGATCTTTAGTAATATCTAACTATATAAGTTGTTTTATAACAAGTACTTCGATTTACAAACTAAGCCGGGACGTCGACTCGATATGTTTATGAATTCGCTTTCGATTTAAACTGTAGTTATATCTGAAAGTTTCAGAGAAAAGAAAGGAATTTTGATCAAGGATGTTGAGTTAAAATTTTAGGTTTTAGACAATTGTGAAAATATTTGTGACATAAGCTTTATATGGAACTTTGAAAGTATGAAAAACTCTTTGTTATGGTTTGATATTTTGATTATATATGATCATGAACTTTGAAAAGTATGACTTGGAGTTATGAACAAATATGGACTCGTGAGATTATAAATCAGAATTTTCTAGTTCTATTAATGATGGGGAGGATCTTTACTCCTACTTAAATTGTTATGAAGAAGTTCTCAAAAGAAAAAGTCTCTTAAATTTGGGTCAATTTAATGAACATTATTTTCGAATTTAAGTTTGGAAACACGTAAGTCTAGTGAAACAAGTTATATCTTTACATAATATCATGGATGAATTATGTTATATGGAGTTTGGAATCTAAGTTAGAATGAGTTTGCTGTGAGATGGGTACTTGTGAAGTTCTATTTAAAATATAATTGCGCTTTGAGGATATTATTAGAAGTAGTCATATCCAAGATTTACTTATGGCGTATAAACAAGGTGAATGGTATCACCCAAGAAATCTCCGAAAATAATATGGAGCTTGGTTATATATAAGAATGAAGATTTGTGATGTCATAATTGAAGGATGAAGTAATTGTTGGGAGGTTCTAACTAAGAATGAAGATGTTATGTGGTGGACGTAGATTAGATAGTTAGGGAATAGTAAATTTGGATGTGAATTTCAAAGGTCAAATATTAATTTATGAGTTAATGAAGTTGTTATAAGAGGTTTGTGAGTTCAGAGGATGTGTAGGATTGAGATAAGAATGTCGTATCACGAAATAAAGGATCCAATCTTGTGGTGGTTTAGAGGAGTATCGATTAGAGAGATATAATTTACAATACTTATGTAATAAAAGACATATCGCAAAGGGGTCAAGTAAAAGAGTTTGGAGCATAATTTCTTCTATTGGATGAGTAAGATTATATAAATGGATGTTGGGAAAGAAAATATAAATCTAGATAATAGAGGCATGGTAATTAAAGTTATATAATGGCAATACTAAGCGTATGGTGTTAAGACTAATATGAGCTTTCAGTATAATACATGGGGACGTATGGTTGTGAATTATAAATTTAGGAAGGATGAGGACAACGAATTGAGTATTAGGAAATATGGAGTGAGATATTTTGACTTGCCATAGTAATTGTAGGTGATTTATGATAATGTAATAAGGTTATATTCTGGCAATGAAAGTTCATGAATTGAGAATAAGAAAACATTTAAGGGAAAATTCATATCATGAGAAGTTTGGAAGGCGATAGTTTAGATGCTATAAGTTAAAGACGGAAGTCCAAGTACAAAGAGAAACTATTATGATGAAGGGAATTGCCAAAACATGTTAGAGGATACCTTATAGTCTACAAGTAAACATTACAGGTTAATTGCACGAGCTTAGAATTGGGTCTCCATAATAGTTATCTTATAAGTCTTTTAGAAACATGTTTAATACTTTGATTATGTTATGGGTTCGACTGCGGAGAGACATTTGATTTCGAATAAGTTTTATGTATATTACTTTCTTTAAAAGAATATTTGAGGTAAGTGAGGTTATTTGAGATTCGAGTTGTGTTATAATAACATTATTGAGGTTCAGGTATTTTGGATATGTTAGTTACATTTCAACTTTGTTTTGTTTTACATTAAGTTACGGACGGAAGTTTAAGTCGTTGATACACTTTGGAATTGAGTATGCGATACGAATTAAGAATAAGAGTAAAAGTTTTGAAAGATATAAGATTGTGTTATTGAGGAAATAAGCATTATGATTTAGTTATTGTTTTATGGGGAAGTAAACAACATTTATGGAGCGAGATGCTCAATATGTGTTATGGAGCGGGTATTGTTCCTTTGAGTAGTCATGATCCAAAGGTTATTGAGGTTAAGTTTTGGAAATTCCTAATTCGAAGTACCGAGCAGGAAGTTATGTTCGTTTTAAGTTCAGTATTTTTGTTGTAATTATTTTGACAAAAGTTCCAAATGTTCTTGTTAACTCAACCCTTTTGGTAAAGTTTAAATGAGCACACTAAGTGCCTATACGACTTTTACAAGAAGTAAAGAATTGATTATTTCCTTATATCTTTACACGTAACTAATATGTGAAATTGTTGACGTAAAACAAAGATTTCAAAAGAAGATCCAAGTCATGCAATGATTAGCAACACCATAGTAGTGGTGATTATTTTTCCTTTCATGGATAAATATGTGTTCTTTGAAACACGTGTGGTATTGATAAACTGTGCATTTAAACTATTTATGTAAATAAACTATGGATACAAGTGGGTAAAGGCCGATACCAAATAAGGTACGGTATGAACAACAACCCTTGGAGGATGGGTGATCTCCTTTCGAACCCTCGCTGGGTGGGTGAAGTCCAGCAGATAATAAAAATGGACATGTCCTGGTTAAGGCTTGCAAGCATAAATATTTAAACGGTGGGGTGACGACCTCCATTAGCTTAGAGACAGTCGGCTCCTTGGTAAGGACCCCTCTCTATTCGTGTTCGCTTTACCCAATAAAATTAAATGCTATAGACCCGAAGGGTTTTTGAATGATCTAATTGGTGATCTTCATGATAAAAATTCTTACGTTAATACGATTGTGCAAGGATAGAAATCCTGAAATTTTTAAGCAAGTACTTTACTTGTGAACATGCGAATTTCTAGCATGAATTGTATACGAATGGTCTTAAGCCACCAAAATGAGGTTTTGGGATGAGCTTATGTATTTCTAACTATTTGATTTTAAGTATTTTTGAAGTTTGGAATGTTCCACTTGATTAATAATAAACCGCACAACTATATTTTAAGCCACTAAAATGAATTTCTGGTTGGACAGTGTGTGTACTCAGTTTTTCTGATTTTGTTCTTGGAACCTGTCCTGGTGGGGGCAGAGTTCATTGTTAGTGATCTTGCAGGTTCGTGCGTGGAAAACTCGAAATGGAGTAAAGGAAGAATTTAGGTATCAAGATTATAGTGAGATGTAATGGTTCAGAGTTTGTATTAGGGTTATATAACCTTATTTGTGAAGAAATTATTATAGTGCTTTAGAAGTCGAGCAAGGTATTATTGTAATATGTTATTGGTTATTGAGGATGTGTTGTGGGCCCTGACCCACAGGTCCAGGATCGTTTTGAAGGTTTTATTCCGCTGCGAGTAAATAATTAATTCGAGGCTATTAAGTGTTGATTGTGTTTTGTGTATCTTAATTGTGATTAGTTAGCAGCTCGGAAGTGCGGGCTGTTACAATTGTCAATTAGCATGATTTTAATCCTCACATTTTAGTTGGTGATGGTTCTAAAATACGAGTCATGGGTTCGGGCACTAAACCTTTTTCTTCTTCCTATTCATTCCCCTTCGTTCTAAAAAATATTCTTTATGCTCCAAAAATCACTAAAAATCTTGTTTTCGTCCGTCAATTCAATTATGATAATCATGTCCCTATCGAATTTGACCCCTTTGGTTTTTCTGTGAAGGACCTACAAACGGGGAAAGTTCTGACCGGGTGCAATAGTGTGGGCCAACTCTATCCAGTGTCATCCACATGTTCATCCTCTCATGCATCCACTTTTGCTACTCTATCCTCTGAAGTTTGGCACAATTATGTAGGTCATCATGGAGATCAAGTTCTTAGTTTTCTTAAGCAAAATAATTTCATTCAATGTAATTGTTGAGTCATGTAGTATTTTGATGATTATAAACAAATGATGATTATCTAACTAACATGTGTGTTTGAGATGTGCATATTACATTAACATGAAACAAGTCATCAAAGGTTGAATATATCACATCATGAAGGTCTTCCCGCAAGTGAAGTTCCTAAAAGAGTTCCTATAAGGAACACAACTAGAGCGGTTCCTAGGTACATCCTATGAGGAACATTGAATATGAAGTTCTGGAGCAGTTCCTGAGTGGGAGCAGCAATATAACGTTTCAGAGTTGAAACAAGAAGTTCCTGAGCAGGAACTAATGAGTGCAAGTTTCTTAAAGGAACTAGCACACTGAAGTTCCAAAGGTGGAGCATCAACATGCGGTTCTTGAGTTGGAGCAGCATGGAGCATGAAGGCAGAAAATATGAGTTTATTTTCTGGGATTCATGTAAGTATATGGAAATATGAAAGGTAATGGAACAAGGTCTAAAGGAACTCGTAAGGTCAAAGGAACTCGTGGAACTTAGAGTCAAAAGTATTTAAGAGTCAATAAATCTGATGCAAATTATTATCTTAATCTATAAGAATTTATTTAGAGTTTATTTCTTAATAAATCGCTACGTGGTTATATATTTATAAATAATTTGCATTGGTTGTTTTAGGATAAGTTTTAGTTTTAAAATAAAAGATAAGTTTTAAATAAAATAGATTTAATAAAATCGATTTCCTTTAGGAATCTGATTTTAATTAATCTAATTTTATCTTTTCAGTTTTTGGAAAATAAAAAGCCTAGATTTATAATACGTATAATGAGTATTGTTAAAGAAATTGTGTGTCTGTTCCTCTCTAAAGGAACAGACGTGGTAGTCTATTAATCTAAGTTAAAGGAACTAAACTATTACAAGGAACTAGACTTAGGCGTGCAGTAATATAACGGTACAATTATGAAGTTGAGTAAGTCATGCCTAAATAATAGGAAATCAGTTTTACCCAAGTGAAAATCAGTTTTAATAGAAAATCTTTTAAGGAAAAGATTTTTGTTTTTCGAAAAAGATAAGAAAATTTATCCGGTTTTTATGAATATTTTATTTAAAAGATAATATTTTCTTAAAGATTAAAATTAAGTTTTAATGATTAATCTGTTTTATAAACTAACTGATTTTCGGATAAAGCTCAAGGAACTCCTATTACTTAGGAGTAGTGGTTAAAATATATCCACGTTCATATTGAGATCATGGGATCATGGGACATGATAAGGAACGCGTTCCTTCGTGTAAGGAAAATCATGGGATAATGGTTTAACCACTTACACATGATTAATCCCACGTTCATTCTAAAAGACTACTATAAATATACAAGTTCAATTGAGTTTCAAATTGTCCTGACTAGTGTCTTTCCATAGTGTTAGACTTATGTGTATTCCATAAGTTTGGCTTAAGGAATAGCGTTACAAAGAATTATATTTTCTATTCCTTGTTTGAGTCAGTTTCCTTTGAGTTTCAAGTTCCTACGAGTGCCATGTTCCTTTACAGTTATTCATTTCTATATATACTAGAGTTAAACCAAATTATCAAGCGTCTGTATTTTGAGTTTGGGGTTAAAGGGTTTGAGTGAACTCTTGTAATGGGAACTTGGTAAAGGGTTTGAGTGAATTCTTGTATCAAGTTCGAGTTAGGAACTTAGTAAGTTCTTAATTGTGTATGCGTAGACTTAGGGTGAAGTCTATCTAGGGGTGAAGGGTTTGAGTAAACCTTTTGTAAAGAGTTGTGGGAACTCTTGAAAGACTTAGAGTAAGTCTAGAGTATAGAGTGGAGATTGTGAGAGAGTTAGTTTCGAGTGGAACTTGAGTATGTAATAGGTTGAATCATAGGAGATTTCCTATTATAGTGAAGAGTTTAAATCTTGAGTAGGTCGTGTTTTTCTTCTTGTATTGAGACAAGAAGTTTCCACGTAAAAATCTCTCTTGCACTTTCAGTTCCTTATTGCTTATGTTTTAAATTCCACATTATTTGGGCAATAAGTTCCACACTACAATTCACTCCCACTCTTGTAGTGTTCCTAGTGAAATAACAATTGGTATCAGAGCCGGAACTCATTGATAAGCAGGAAACCCTGCTGAGTTAAGTTCCTGCAAGAAGAAAGAACACGTACGAGAAAGGAACTCCACCCGATGTCATTCAAAGGAACAAGTGAAGTCAGACTTTTTATACACAATTAAAAGTCACTCGAGGATTATGAACAACCCCTTTGATGTAAGTATCTCTTCCTTTAGATATTCTTTATACGCATATATTACATTGGAACTTGTTCCTTAAGTACTTCTAGTAAGATTGTTTTATTTGGCTTTGATGTTTTTATAGAAATTTAGGATAGCTTTAACATTGTTTTCTAAAGACAAAATTCCAGATTTCCAATTTTTTTTTTTAAAAAAAATATCAAAGAATCATATACTAGAAATAGTTGAAGGAACAAGTTATATGGAACAATGCATATTTGTGTCTCTGGAACTTGGTTTCTCATCTTAAGAAAATTCATTATTTTTGGCATGTTATATCACACTCATATTATTATTCATTTGCCAAATGATAGTTTTATTATGCATCATGAATATTTGAAATATTTCTTATGTCGGTACATGATGTTCCTTGTTAGTAGTGGTAGATATGTACGTACATCATGAATATGGATATTTTATGTTCTTCATACTAACAAGAAAGGACCCAACATATATTTGGGTACCAAAAACCAAAAACTTGCTTATTTTGCAGGTAATGTGAAAGGAACTAACATCTCTTGATGTAGAGGTTAGTTGTTTCTAGAAAGTAGTTCTAGACATGACTCTTATGACTACAAAAGCTAGAAAAAGTATGTAAAACGTGAAATATATTTCTTAGGAAATTGGGTAATAATCTTTACATACTATATATCTTGGTCATTATTATTATCAAATTTGATTTTTGATATCTCTTATAAATACATGATTGAAGAAGGAGAAGTTGGTTGTTACATATAATGAATTATTTCAATCTAACCTATCTTCAAGTTTTTGTGCAAGTAAAATTATATCTTGTAGGTTTGTTTACGGATATAATTAATATTAGTAAAGGAACTTATGGATGTAATAAGAGAATGATCGTCAGTTCCTCTAAAAGGAACAGACGTTTTGGCACAATTAAAACGAACCAAATGAACTCTAACATAGTCATAGGAACATAAAAATTAAGCATGAATCAACAGTTAAATTATATCCACGTCCTAATGGTAATAGAAGTTTAAGGCTAAAATTTAGGAAGGTTTTAACAAAAAAGATTTTGACTAAGTTACATCATTTTAAAGATTTTTTTTGGTTATGGAAAGATTTTAATAAAAAAAAAAAATTAAATCTTTTATATTTAAAGATAAACCTTCTTAGATATTATTAAAAAGAATTGAAATTAAACTAGGATAAGAAAAGATAATAAAAGATCATGCTTAACAATTTCCTAGAATTTAGGAAGATGAGATACTGGATATAACACGTTCAATTGAACGTATACAAGGTGGTGCATGATGTGCTTGTTCCTCAAGGAAAGGAACAACGTGTAAATCGATGATCCTATGACATAATCTCATGATTAATCTAAATAACTATTATATAGGATCTAAATTAATGAAGTTCTAAGTATACCTGACTAAGTGATTAACTGAGTTAAGTAATTAAAGTCTTAGTGCTTTTATTCTCTTATAATAGTCAATTGTTCCTATTGTCTACTTATTCTATTTCCACCAAATTAAATGCATAAAATCGGCTTCTCAAATCAAGAAACATTGACTATTGATTTGAAGGGAGCGATGGTAAACTAATGTTAGTGGAACTATTAAATGGTACAGGAATAATTCAAAATTTGGAACGAGTTTCAAATTCTTTTGAAATCGATTTCAGTTCAAAGGAACAAAACAGAAGTTCCTTTACATATGAGACTATATTTTAAGGAACTTTATTTCATTATATGCTTTAACTATATTATCTCGTTTGACTAACCAACTAATATTAAAATGCACAAAGTATTCCTTTTGGGTTCGCTTTACGGATTATATTTCTTAGTTTTGACCACCCAAAATGAAGGAACAAACAATATTTAGTGAGGGGAACAACTCGTAAGATATAGCTTGACAATGAGTGTTCAAAGCATATGATGATAGACAAATCAACATTACTCTCGCTATATGCTTATGATGAAGGAACTGTAGCTTCAGAAACCAACATCAAATGGTAAGACTGTTTAATAATCAAATGTTGGTAAGTTAAGTTCTTGTTTCATTGTATACATATTTATTGTCGAGTTAATGAAGCACTTTATGTTTACAGTTTCTAAAGTTCACTAACTCTGGTTGTCTTGCAATTAAATTGTGTCTTCAATAAAAGCTAGAAATGTCACACTTGAAGGGAATCAAGTAGGGAACACATACTTTGTGGATCTCAATTTGGTTCCTAACAACATGACTAGTCATTATTGAGGATGATCTACTTATATCTATCAAAATAATAACATTCTAACTTCATCATGGTTGACAAATTTAGACCAAGGAACTTGATTATAGGTATATCTTATATCTAGTTCCTAAAGGTATACGTTTGTATATTGTGTCCATGAAGATAGTATGTGATCTTATCTTCTTTCAAAATTTGGTGTGCATCACAAATTCTTCGAACCTTTTCACATGAATTTGCGTGACATTTTAAGTGTTTAGATTAGAATTTTGAAGGAGATTTTTCTTGATAATAGTTATTTAAGGAACACTTGATTCTTTCCTTTAATCGCAAAGTAAGTATTCCACATAATGTGAAATCATTGCTAAGAAGATTAAAAGTATAAGTGTTCATAAATTATTATATTCAAGATCTAACCATGGAACTAAGTTCCAAACAAGTTTGATGATGTATGCAGGAACAAGGAACAAGTTAGAAAAAGCAATCGATGTCACTTGCTAAATCATCAACAAAGCATGATTATAAGTTGATCAACAAGACATCCTATGACATCTTCAAAGGAGAAAACACTGTTCCTGTGGAGCTAGAGTTCTTGATATGAAATATGTCACTCTAAAAAGTAATAGCAGCTAGCTATATGAACGTACGGAGAAGAGCTTAAAAATGAAGATCAAGTTCAAGTTCACGAAATAAAAGTTCAACTCAATGAATATGTGTAAGCAAAGTTCCTGCCTAATCAGTAGGAACAAACTATTCCAACAATCGAGTTTCTTGATTCTAACTGGAACATAAGAAGTATACATATGGCTCATTCACAGAGACATAGGCAAAGAAACTCTATACAGGTTAGTTGTTGAGAGAAACAACTAAACAAATGTATTGATTTTGAGGAAACTTTCATTCATATAGCTAGGTCATGAAATAATTGAATATTCTTTTTGTTGCTTACATGAGTTTTAGGTTGTTCTAAATAGATTTTCAATGTGTTCAAAATAATTCTTTTTTATTGAAAATATACGAGGAACAACATCAAGTTTCTTCTTGAAAAATGATTTCAAAATTAACAATAATTTCTGTTTTCAAGAGACTTAGTAGTTGTACATCGTAATATGGATAATATGCTTGGTACACTAACTATTTTATGCAAGAGTTTTTGCTAACCTTATACGCAAATGAGTACACGAGCATGATAAGGGAACTCAACTACTCTCTTGGAGCATAATGATATTATGACAAAAACATGTCAAGGAACTTTTGAAGAACGATGAGTATGAGTCAAGTTGGAATGGAAGTATCCATCAGATGTGAAGACATCAAAATGATGGAACTAAAAGTTCGGGAATTCAAAAGTAAGTCATCAAAATTAGTCCAGTACTTGAGGTAATTCTATATTCATGGTGAAATATGACTTAAGTTATCATGTTCCTATTCACATTAATATATTACATTGTTAAAATTTATTAATCTGAATGCATAAATTTTAAAAGTCATGCTTTAAATTATGTAAATATATGTTCTTTATAATTTCACCTATTCATGGACTGTTTAGAGGAACAAGACTTAATAAGTATGACTTGAGCATAAACATGTTCTTTTCCAAAAGTTTTGTCGAATTGGGTTCTTACATGTACTAAAATTGAAGTGATTATATACACACTAGAGTAAATATGTTACACTTAATTTTTGTGTCGTAAAGGCATATTCTCTTGCCTAAGAGTGTTAGAGGTCTCATAATAGAATTGTGGATGCTGGCAAACATGAAAGTCCTAAGTTGCCAAAGATACAATGAAAGAAACCTTGTTGGAACAAGATGGTAAATTCCCTTAATATATTTCATTTCATTTAACTTTTAGAGGGAACAAACCTATATTAGCCAACTATCAACAGTTCACACCACATTTCTTCAAACACCCTTTGATTAATTAATTTATCATTTCATTCATATCCTGTCACTTTAAATATCCTAATTCCCGTGTGCTCTAAATTAAAATTCATGACTTTTTATGGTTTAATGATACATAAAGAGTGATAAATGGTAAATACATTTTGAGGGGGAAGTTAAGGAAGAAGTGAGAAGCAAGTATTATATATTTTAACAATTGATGCTCAGAAAGATATATCATTAGATGGAGCTACTCATATAAGTTCCTAATGATGAAGGAATGGTAAAGAACTCAGGGGGAATAAGGAAGGAATCGATATATATGTTTACTTCTTTATGGTAGGTAAATGTGACATTCTAGGAAAAGTACAACATCTTGTAATGACACCCTTGTTAAAAAAAAAAATTGAAAAAAAAAAAAAAGTAAACAAGGGTGATCCAATCTTTATTATTTTCTAGAATTCAATATGTCATATATATGGTTGTGAAAATGCTTACTCATGGATTTGATGATTTGAGAAGAGGAACATAAGCGAATGATTGAAAAAACTTGACTATAAAGATGAATTTGTTCAAGTTTTTTCACTCAATGAGTTCCTCATGGCTGCTTAGTTAAGTAAAGTGAACTTGATAGATTTATATCAAGGTGAATGTGTGTGAGGTTTGACAGAGATTTAAAAAGTGTGAGGTGAAGTGATTAACTATAATGATTGTTGAGAACCTCTTATTATAAGTCTAAACCATAGAGCACACAATATATCTCAAGTTCCTTCTACTCAAAATTTTCCACAAACTTCTTTCATATTTCTTTGAGCTGGATATTACAATGTCCTATCTCTTTATCCATTCTTGACTTTCAAAATTGATTTTTGCTTGACTTTTATTTTCTTACCTGTCAAGTTCCTTCAATGGTCTTTGAAGTTGGGTCTTTGGATTGTGAGTTGGAAATTTGTGTAGCACGTGCATCCTAAGTTTGAAAATTGAGATTCTTGAGGCTTTTGGGACTAACAAGTGTTAAACCGTGATGGTGGTAAGTGTAGCATATAAAATAATGTGTATATGATTTACCTAAAATAAATGTGTGTAAGATGATCCTTTTCGATAATGACAAAGGGGGAAGAATATGTATGATGCTTATGTTCAAATATAGTTAAGTCTATATCCTTCTATGATGAATGTTCTTTATATGATGTGTTTATTTATGTTGGTATCTCCTTCATATACTTGCATGACTTGTTCATTATGGGGAATTAAAGTACATCGTTTATTGCTTAATTTGTGATAAGCATCATTTGTTTGTCATCATCAAAAAGGGGGAAATTGTTGAGTCATGTAGTATTTTGAGGATTATAAACAAATGATGATTATCTAACTAGCATGTGTGTTTGAGATGTGCATATTACATTAACATTAAACTAATAATTAGAAATCTTTATCTGTTTGTCATAAATGTCAATTAGGGAAACATTTTCGTCTCCTTTTTTATGTCTCTTTAACTAGAACTTATGCTCCTTTTGATATTATTCATACTGATTTATTTACATATCCTCTTCATAGTCATTCTAGATTTCATTATTATTTGCTATTTCTTGATGACTATTCTCATTATTTGTGGGTTTTCCATCTTAAAAGTAAGTCGGATGTTTTTTTTTTTTTTTTGTAAATTTAAGAATTATATTACCAAAATTAGTGTGAAGCTCCAACTATAGACAGACCATCAAACACAACATGAAACAACTACTAACAAAGAAAACAACAAGAACTAGAACTAGTTTATACTTTCAAGTAGATTATTCAGTCATAACATCTCCTCATTACTCCATTTCACATTTACCTTGGATCTAACTCTGCTACACACTACACTTTTAATCTCTTTCAACACAGTCTCAGGCCTAGGAACAGTCCTTTGGCATAGGGCTTGATTTCTAGCCTTCCAAACATGGTACATAGTAGCAGCTAAAGCACAATAGCAAACTTGTTGTTATTTCTTGCTTCTATACTTCCTTCCCCATTGCCTCCATGTTGTATAAATGCATTCATCTGAATTGACTTTGATGCCAAGCCAATGCATAATCTCACCACAAATTCTTCTACTGAATCGATATCTGAAGAATAGGTGCAAACATGCATCCTTCCCATTTATACACAGAATACAATCATCATCAGGGCAGACTCCTGCTATCATTAGTCTCTCCTTGGTTCTAAATCTTCCCAAAGCTACTATCCATGCTACAAAGGAGTGCTTAGGAACATTGTAAGCAGCCCACACCCAGTTGTGCCAGTGTACCTTCTCAAATTGATCCCTGAGCCACTGATAGCCACCTTTTGCAGTATACTTCTTACTGCCATCTAGCCACTGATTACTAGAATTGTAACCCCTCCTTACCATCTCTTTCACTCTACAGATGTTCCTCCAACCCTAGCTTGCAGATTTTGGTGGATTTTAGCTCCACCAGTTAAGCTTCTTCATGTATACTATATGGACCCACCTGATCCAGAGTAAATCTTCTTTTTGAGCCACCTGCCACACATACTTTCCCATTGCAGCATAATTCCATATCAGGCAGTCCTTCACCCCCCAGCCCTCGATGTTTCATAGGCATACACACCTTGCTCCAGGCAATAGGAGGAGGTCTACTTAGGTAATCTTTACCCTCCCATAAGAAGGCTCTGCATAGCTGTGTTATCTTCATCATCACCACCTTAGGCAATACAAATATTTGTTCCCAATAAGTATGTAGGCTGAGCAGCACTGCATTGACTAGTGTGACCCTAGTTGCATAGGATAGGTGTCTTGAGGTCCAGCAAAGTAGTCTCTTTAACATCCTGTCTACAAGTACATCACACTCAGCTGTTGTTATTCTTCTTGCTGTAATGGGGATTCCTAGGTATTTCAAAGGGAAATCCCCTTTCTGAAATCCAGTAAGTTGCAGTATTCTACTTTGAATTTCAGGCTTGAAGACCTGAAGCTTCTGCAAATGCTGTCAAGGTTCTCTTCATCAATACTACAAAGTGCACATCTCCCTTGCAGAATAGCATAAGGTCATCAACAAATATTAAGTGCGTGGTTAATCTTTAGATGATTGCATCTATGGTGGAATGAAAAATGTTGCTTCTTACTCATGATACTCATCAACCTAGAGAAATATTTCATAGCTAAGACAAATAGTAAGGGGGACATAGGATCCCCTTGCCTAATGCCCTTCTTCCCTTTAAAGAATGCACATAGACTCCCATTGATACTCAGTGTAAAGGAGGGGGAGGTCACACACACCACCACCCATTCAATGAATTGTTGGGGGAAATTTAACCATGTGAGTATGTCTTTAATGAAACTCCAATTTAATGAATCATAAGCTTTTCTCAAATCAACTTTGACAGTGCACCATGCAGGCCCACTCTTCCTTCTCGGGGCCACTCTGCACAATCAAGGCACCACAACTCTCTTATCCTATTAAACATTATTCAGGAGTTGTTGGTAGTATGAGAAGAAAGCTTCCTTCACAAGTGCAGGGTCATCCTTCCATACTCCAATATAGTCTTTTATACCATAGACATAGTTCTGAACTCTTCTATCCTTTATACTTTGGTGAAATTAAGTTGTATTATCATCACCATCTGGACACCAACTTAATTTTGATTAATGTTTCAGAAAATCAATATATGCTTTAAGTTGTGCTTCAATTTATACTCCTTCATAGCTTATATTTCATCATCCGTTAGTTGAGGTTGCCCTGGGTTTTGATGCATTTTAGCTTGAGAAGTCGCCATATCTCGATGTGCCTTAATTTCAGTAGTCTAAATATCATTGAAGCCTTTCTTATTAAGACCCTTCAATTCTCTTTTTATATGCTTCGCCTTCTAGACAAGAGTATACATCTTAGTCCCTTTCATTTCTGTATACCAGCAACTACTAATCAAGTTATTAAAATCATCATAAAGCCTCCACATAATAAAATACTTGAAGTATTTCTTGCCATCTGTCACTCTAGGATATACAGTTAACAAGGCTGGAGAGTGATCGAAATCACCTTCTTCCATAAATCTCCCCTCTATAGAATCATACATATCAACATGCATGGTCAGGTAGAATTTTATCTAGCTTAGAGTAAATTCTAGCTTTATCATATTGCTTATTATTCCACGTGTAAAAATTCCCAGAGCATTTGATATCAGCTAACCCGCAATCAATCACATGCATCTGTTAATATCCTCCATTTCAAAATTTCTAACACCAGCTCCAGTCGTCTCATCAGTATTTTTGATAGAATTAAAGTCACCCAAACATAACCCAAGGCATCTGAGTATAAACTTTTCGGATCTCCTCCCACAAGCTAACTCTTTTGCATTTTCATTATAGACATAGATGAAAGTGCAAAAAGATCAGTGCCTTTAACAATTGTTACATTGATGACACAAGACTTCCATGCAACCAGTACTCGTCCATTTGAATGAAAACTTAAATTGGAAGTAAAACACCACCCTTGAAACATATATTGATAAAGTCTGCCCAGTTTGGTTGACTTTACCTTAGTCTCCAAGAGCCCCCATTAAGCCAATAGAATGTTTTTGAATGACATGATTAACATCGTTTTGTTTTATTTGGCTATTGAGGCCTCTGACATTCCAACATAAGACTCTATCCATCAAGCTTGAAGGGTCCCCCCTTTCCATCTTAAGTTCAACACACTCTGCTCTAGTAACACTCTCAACACCATAGAACTTCTCACCCTAATGGGTTCTGAAGCTTTTTTAAATCCATCAGGGTCAACTTCTCTAGATACACTCATTGGCTGATCATCAACTGGTTTAGGAGCCTTTTCAATCCAAACTGATTTCTTCTTGTTTCTACAATTAGTAGTAGCATGACCTATAGCCTTACAAGATGTACAAGATATAGGCCTCCATTCATATTAAACCTCCACATCAGTTCTAACACCATGCTCATTCACAAAATCAATGGAGTCAGGAAAATTTTGATTTAGATGATCACTTTAATCAATATCGAGCAAACTGAACCATATCCCTCTTTCTAGTGGCTTCATCCTTTTGAATAGGCTTACCAATTTGCTCAACAATTTTATACAGAGAATTTTTCCCCGATATTTAATCCTTAACTTCAGTTTAACCCAAATTGGCAAAGATTGAATATAATCTTTCTCAAAATCCATATCAGGTTCCCAAATCTTCACCACAATTGGCTTATTATCAAAAAATAATGACCAGCAATCATTTTATCTCTGCATTCCATAGTTGTGAATTTCACAATATAGACCCTATTCCTAATTACCGCGACCTAATCCACATTAACATTCCTCCAAACTTGATTAACAAAACCTTCCAGAACAGAAAGCGGTGGATTCGCTCCAACAACATAACATACAATCGAATAATTCGAAAAATCAAATTCATCTTGTATATAATTCATTTCAATTTTAACCTCACTAGGATTAATTTGCACAGAATCATGCGGTTCAATCAAATTTTCGGCCACTTCATCAAATTGTTGTAGAATTGGAATTGGAACATTACTTTTCCATTGATACCTCTGTTTTGAGTTTTCGATTTAGTATGAATCGACTCCAACCAATCACTATAGGTATGTCGATTCTCCGATTGTTGTTGTAACACTTGAATTGATGATTTCGGAGTCAAAATATCACCAGCTCCAACGCCAAAACCAAAATCGATCACTCTACACCCATGATTTCATCAATTGATTTCATTTTCAGTGCTTGAGAGTCCGACATTGGACCTTTAGGCCTTTTAACTTTTCTTCCAGAACCTCTAGAATTTCTGGCCATGGGGACGGTACACGTTAGCAACGTGCACCGAGAGGAAAAAAAAAGAGGGAAAGAAAGAGTGTAGTCTACATGTTGCAAACCATCTCTTTTACCTAATTAAAGTCAATCTTTTGGCATAAGACAAATGCCTAGAACTCTGGCAAACAATTCTCTTAAGAATTTTATCAACTAACAGATCACAATCTGATTTAGACAGTCTCTTAAATGTAATAGGTACACCTAAGTTTCTAAATGGGAATTGACCTTTCTAGAAACATGTCACTTGCAAAATTCTATGTTGCACCTCTTCAACGACCACTAGTAGAAAAAGGACGATTTGCGTCCCCTCAATTGCGTCGCACAGAAACGGAAACGACGCACAGTTGGGATTTGCGTCGCATGTTGAAAGTTGTGCGACGCAAATCACAAATATATGCGTCGCACCCTCCTCACGTGCGACGCAAATTAACAATGTGCGTCGCATGTGAGGAGAGTGTGACGCAAATTTTTGGACCAATGTGCGTCGCACCTACAAAGCATGCGACGCACATTCACTTCCAAATATTTTCCGCATATAACTAGCGCACAGCACTAGCGCCTCTCCATTAAAAACGTGTCCCACTTTTGTTGTTCCCTTTGTCTCACCTACAAACCCTAAAATTTCTCTCTCTACCCTCACCCTCACCCTCTCCTTCTCCAACTCTTAACCGCCGCTCCCTCAGTCTCCCTCCTAAAAGCTTTAACCTAAATTCGTCAGCACTCTCTTTCTCTCTCCTCGTTGCCGCTATTGTTGTTCGTTGTTCCCTTCGTCTGCACTCTCTTTCTCTCTCCTCGTCGCCGCTATTATTGCTGTTCGTTGCTCCATTGTTGTTGTTCGTTGCTCCATTGTTGTTGTTCGTTGTTGTTCGAGAAGCCGCCATAAAAAACCGCTCCATTGTTGTTGTTCGTTGCTGTTCGAGAAGCCGCCATCAAAAAACCAGATCTGAAACTGGAGCAAATATGGGATTTTTAAATCTTATCATTCGAAACTCAAGAACAACAAAGGGAAATTGAAGAAGAAAAATCGCAATTTGAAGTACAACGAACTCAGCGCAATTATTCGATGGTAATTAGTGCTAATGTTAGATATTTAGGGTTTTCCAGAGTTTCTTTTGTTGTATTTGAAAAGTTTTTGAGAGATTTGTTTCTTGTTTAAGAGAATTTGTAATTCTTATTAATTTTTTTGGGATGAGGTGCAGATCTAAACCTTACTTTAATCTATTCTGTTTTGGATTTGTAGATCTACATGTTTAGTTGTTTTTGTCCATTTCACTATCTAAGATCATCATAAATTTACCAGAAACTGGCAGTAGGCGTTTAAACTGGGAGTAAGGATGGATATTTTTGCGTTGATTGTTAGTAATTGGAAATCTGATTTTTTAATTTGAACCGCTGGAGATGTAGTAATGGGTATTTTGGAAATCTATTTTTGCGTTAAGATCATCAAATAGGTATTTTGGAAATCTGAAAAATTCGACCAGCAGTACGCGTTTAAACTACAGGTTCATAAAATCAATTTTTTTAAAAAAAAAATTAATTTTTTTTAAAAAAAAATTGCAATTTGCGTCGCACGTAGCCCTAGGTGCGACGCAAATCACTCATCTGCGTCGCACCAGAGGCAATGTGCGACGCACATTAAGCTATGTGTTGGGCTGGCAAGATCCACTTGCGTCGTACCGTATAAAGGTGCGACGCAAATAGTTGAACTATTTGCGTCGTTTCCGCATACGACGCAGATCGTTTCCGAGTCATTTGCGTCGAGGGCTTTGGCGTCGCACCATCGTCCGACGCAAATAGGCGCCTCACATCCGACGCAAATTGCCTTTTCTGTACTAGTGGACATTGCCAATATATGCACCTATCTTCTCTTAACTGGCAAAAAGTCGTGAAGTTTATAAAATGTCTTCAACACTCTTTTCATCATAATAGCTTATTTTACCTCACCTTTGCATAACAACATGAAATCTTCTGCAAAGATGAGGTGAGTAAGCTTCAAATCAGTACATCTGTAGTGAAAAGCAAATTCAAGCTTCTTATGCATCTTAGTCATTAGTCTTATAGGGAACATATGCTTCATTCTCTATATTAGAGAATTTTCTAATGTTCAATTCCTTCAACTCATATTTTAACCCTTTTAATTTTTTCACCACTTGATACATTACACACCCATAAATCTGCATTGGCCATCCTCTTGTAACTATGCCCATAAATTGCTCAGCACCAATCCACATATTATAAAAACCTAAAAGCTCTAGGTTATTTTATGGAGTCTCCAGATGAAAAATATAAGGAAAGTGGTCTGACACACTTTCAGGAAGAAAGTTAGCCACAACCTGAGCAAAATTATTCTCCCACACATCATATACAATTACTCTATTAATCTTAGAATACCCTATCTTCTCCGTCTTGTTTGTTAGACCAGGTAAAAAAAAGGACCAACAATCTTTATTTCCTGAATCTCACACTCTCTTAGACACCTTATGAGCCCCTCAACTTCTTGCAAAGTCACAATAGACCCCAATTTATCATTAAGATTAACAACATTGTTAAAATCCCCACAAGTCATCCAAGCTTCCCGAGTCACCTTAAGTCTTTTTAAATCCTCCCACATTTTCTGTCGTTCAACTACATCATCATTTGAGCAATACACCAAGGTAAACAAGAAACATTTCCCTGTACCCTTATGATTAACTCTACTATGTATAAATTGTGCCTTACACTACATGACATCAATAAAAAACAAATGAGGCAGCCAAATCATCCATATCCTTCGTTCCTTATGATGAGAATAATTTGTTACAATACTCCAATAAAGACAAACTTTAGGGTAAACCTTAGCAACATTACAAGGCTATAACCTAGTCTCTAGGAGACCAAAGCCCACAATTATGATGATTAAGAAGAATTCTTACATCACCATGCTTATTTAGGCTATTAAGTCCTCACTGTTCCAGAACCCCATACTATCCATTAGGAAACAAGGACTGACTTTCCTGCTCTTGCATAGCCTGTTCAACAACATCTCTTCCCACTGGTTCAATAGGTACGATCCCCTCATCATTCAGATTGAAGGCATGAGTAACATTCATTATACCTATTCCCTCCTCTTTTACATCCTCTCCTATTTTTGTCAATCATATACTTGTACTTGTACCATTTTGCACAGGTTTATAAGGTTGATTAGCTTGAGCAGGTTGTTCAATATTACTCTGAGCTTGTGTTGAGCAGGCTGTTCAATATTACTCTGAGCTCGTGGTTTATGCTTTGGAACCCATTGCTTAGGCTTCGACTTAGCTTTTGCAACTTCAAACCTCTTCTGTTTGCGTTGTTCCATGTTGTGTCCAATGCCTCCACAATCACTACACAAAACAGGCTTGCACTCATACAACACTTGTTGAGAAATCATCTTTCCCTTCATTACAAAACATGATCATTTTATTACGGAAATCCTGATCTAGGGAAACCTCAACCAGCACCCTTGCGAACTCCAGGATGTCCTTCTGAGTTTGTGGACTGTTGCAGTCATATATTTCAATACCAGAAATTGCAGAGAATGTTTAGGGAAGACAGAGAAAATAGATAGGATGCTGAGAGAATAATGGAGCATATAGTTTAATTTTCATTAGAGAAAATGGCTCTACCTCAAAAGGTGCTGATCACACACTATATGTACTGCAAGCTAAATGACAAATGGAAAGGACAGTATTCTTATTACATAACACCTAAGGTGGTCCAAATAAGAGAATATTCCTGTGACAAATAAAGATGCTATTTTCCTTTTAATACTCCCCCACAAGCTGTAGAGGATGAGGAAGGATATGCTCCCAGCTTGTTCATATGAGTAGTGTTTTGCTTGACAGAGAGGACTTTGGTGAGAATGTCAGCTACTTGATCTTCAGAGGAGACATGTTCAGTTTGAATTGTGCCAGCTTTTAGTTGATCTCGTACATAGTGGCAATCGATCTCTACATGCTTTGTCTTGTCATGAAGGACCGGGTTTGCTGCTATAGATAATGCTGCTTTGTTGTCACATCTGAGTACAGTAGGAGGAAGATGAGTAAGACCAAGGTCTTTCAGCAGACTAGTAAGCCATGTTACTTCACAAGTTGTGAGAGCCATTGCTCAGTATTCGGCCTCAGCAGATGATCTGGCCACAACAGTTTGTTTCTTGGCTTTCCAAGACACAGGAGAGGATCCCAAGAATATGCAATAACCTATTGTAGAGCGTCGAGTGACTGGACAGCTGGCCCAGTCACTGTCACAGTAGGCAGTCAATTGAGCAGATGAGGAAGAAGCTAGGAGAATTCCTTGAGATATGGTGCCCTTCAGGTACCTTAGAATCCTTTTAGCAGCTTGTAAGTGAATGGTTGTAGGTTGGTGCATAAATTGAGAGAGAAGTTGCACAGGGAATGCTATATCTGGGCGAGTGATGGTGAGGTATATGAGTTTACCCAGGAGTCTTTGATAGATACTGGGGTCAGGTAATGGATCACCTTTATCAGGAGATAATTTTATGTGGGTATCCATAGGCAGATGAAGAGGAGTGGAGTTTAGCATGTGAAATTCTGTGAGAATGTCAGTGGTGTATTTTTTTTGAGAGATAAAAATACCTGTGTCAGATCTATCGATTTCAAGGCCCAAAAAATATCTGAGGTGGCCTAAATCCTTCATATGAAACACCTGGGAAAGCATGCCTTTCAGTTGATTAATATGAGGCAGGTTGTTGCCACATATTAATAGATCATCGACATAAATGAGGACCACAGTGATAGAAGTGGATGAGTGGTGAAGGAATAAATTGTAATCTGATTTGGATTGAAGAAAGCCCATTTGAAGGAGGGTGTTGGATAATTTAGAGAACCACTGACGGGGGGCTTGTTTAAGGCCATAGAGGGATTTGTGGAGTTTGCAAGCCAAAGAGGGATCAGATTTAGGGAGTTGAGAGGGATCAGAGAGAGTAGTGAAGCGACAACCAAAGTGTGTGTAGCCAGGTGGGAGTTTCATGTAGAGGTCTTCCATCAAATCCCCATGGAGGAAAGCATTGGTGACATCCATTTGGAATGTCAACCAATTTTCCATGGAAGCCACAGCTAGAAGAGCTCTAACTGTTGTCATCTTTGCCACAGGGGCAAAGGTTTCAGCATAATCTTGGCCAAATTTTTGCCTGCACCCAAGTATAACAAGTCTAGACTTGTATCTTTCAATAGAGCCGTCTGGATTAAGTTTAGTTTTAAACAACCATTTGCACCCAATGGTTGTTTTTTGGGTTGGAAGTTTGGTAACACTCCAGGTACCATTGGATTCCAGAGCATCTAGTTCAGTGTTAAGAGCTTGAACCCAGTGAGGATGTATGATAGCAGTGGTAATAGAGGTTGGATCATGGTGAGGTAGAAGAGTTGTGAGAAAGCAAGAGAAAGAGGGGTTTATAGAAGTTGTTGTGAGGTTTGAGATTGCTAAATGAGAGGAGGGGTTGTTGGTAATATAATCTTGTAACCAATGTGGGGGAACATGTGTTCTGGTTGATTGTCTAGGCTTTGGTGGAATAGGAGGGGGGGCTGGAGATGTAGCAGGAGATTGAAGAGATATTGGTGGGATGTGAGAAGGTGTAGAAGGTTGGCTGGGGGTTATAGTGGGAGATGCAGTAGGTGAATGTGTTGGAGTGGTGCTATAATCTGTGGGATATAGTAAGTCATCAAAGATGGTAGTGGGAGTTTGGAGAGGGGTGGATGGAGGTATGGGTGTCATATAAGCAGAGGAGGAATTAGAGTGATATGGAAAGATGTTCTCATGAAAGAGGACATCTCTTGATACAAAGTTTTGGTTTGTGAGTAGGTTTTGAAGTTTGTAGCCTTTTTGAAGAGAGGTGTAGCCCAAGAATAGGCAGGGGACTCCTCTATGAGCAAATTTGTCATTAGGAAAGGTGGGGTTAGAAGCAAAGGCAAGGCAGCCAAATACTTTGAGGTGGTCATAAGTGGGTGGAGTATTGTAGAGAAGCTCATATGGAGTTTTATTATGTATAACAGGGGTGGGTAACCTGTTTATCAGATGGACAGCTGTCATAATGCAATCTCCCCAAAAAGAGAGGGGAAGGCCAGCTTGAAATCTGAGAGATCTGGAGATTTCAAGAATGTGCCGATGCTTCCTTTCAGCTCGAGCATTTTGTTGAGGGCGCTTGACACATGAGGTCTGATGAATTATACCATTTTCAGTGAAGAATTGTCTGCAAGGAGTGTCATCAAATTCCAAGGCATTGTCTGACCTTAGGAATTTGATGCATTTTTTAAAATGAGTTTTGGCATACTGAAGAAAGGTTTGAAAGTGGGATAGAGAATCTGACTTGTATTGCATAAGGAAGACCCATGTGGTCCTTGTATGATCATCAACAAGGGTGAGAAAGTATCTACATTTCTCTTTGTAGCACACCTTGTAGGGGCCCCAAACATCCATATGAATGAGTTCAAACGGTTCCTTGGCATAAGAGGGGCTAATAGCAAATGGGAGTTTGGTGAATTTGGCCATTGGGCAGGTGACACATATTTTTGTGGTGTTAGTGGACGTGGAAATGGAGGGGATTTGTTTGATTTTTGATATTGGAGCATGCCCCAATCTGTGGTGCCATAGGTCAAGAGGATTAGCTAGGTTTGGAGAGGTAGGATTACTGGAGGATTCAGCAGCATAACAAGAGGCAGAGGGTGACTGAAGATAGTATAGGCCATTTTTTGCCACACCATGACCTATAACTTTCTTTGTGATGTTGTTCAGAATGGTGCAATGAGTTGGATAGAATTGAATTTCACAGTTGTTGTCTTTGATCAACCTTTGTACTGAAAGAAGGTTATGGTGAAAATTAGGGACACACAACACATTGCACAAGGTCAGTTCTGAGTTAAGATAAACTTGACCAGTATGTGAGACCTTTGTAGTTGCCCCTGTAGGAAGGTTGATTTCAGTTACGAGAGTGAAAGGTTTAGCTGAGGTAAGGCAAGATACATGAGGGGTCATGTGATCAGATGCCCCTGAATCAATTATCCAATCAACAGATCCATTTACGCAAGAACTTGTGTAAGTCATTCCAGAAAAATAAGTATCCAATTCCTCATCAGTTTCTGAACCCTTAATTTGCTGAGCTTGAAGCTTAGGCATGAGCTTCGCAAGTTGTTCAAGCTGTTGTGGACTAAATAACAGGCCTGAGTTCTCATTCAATGATAGGTGATGTTGTGTTGTAGCAGCCATTTTTGGAGCGGCTGGTTTGTACTGTATGTTTTTCCATTTGGAGGAGGAAGCAGGATGAAATTCATTTGAAGGGTATTTGGGTTTGGTAGGTATAGGGTTGTTTTTGTTGTGTCTGGGATGGCCTGGTGGAAATCCAACAATGAACCAACATTTGTCTTTGTTATGACCTTTCCCACATACAGAACATGGTCCAGATTTTTCAAAAATGTGTCTGCTGTACATGGCCATAGCTTCAGGTTCAGGTTTGGGTGCACTCAGCAAGTTTCTTTGAGCTTCTTCCTGTTCTAGGGTAGCACAGGCACTTTCCACTGAAGGAAGGGGGGTTTGCATCAGTAGGTTACTTCTGTGAGTGTTATATGACTCATTCAACCCATTTAAGAATTGAAAGAGTCTTGATTCCTCTTTTTGCAACTCAATCGCCTCAAGCAACTTAACCACATCATCAGTAGGTTTTTCTACCACGGGCAAAGAGTTCACAGCATCTAATTCTTCCCACAAGCTTTTCATAGCAGTGTAATGCTCACTAATAGACAAGTTATTTTGTTTAACCTCAAAGAGATCTTTGTTCAACTTGTATTTTCTAGATCCATTAGTTAAACAAAAACGTTTTTCCAAGTTCAACCAAATAGATCTAGCAGATGTCATATACATAATGGATTTTCGAATAGTTGGAGAGACATTGTTAGTCAACCAAGCTATAACCATAATGTTACAAGTTTCCCACATATCAATTTTTGTTTCATCATCAGTAGGGATAGAGACAGTACCATTTACAAAGCCCAGTTTTCGCTTTGAGGAGAGATTTATCTCCATGGATCTGCGCCAAGCCCTATAATCCATGGATCCTTGAAGTTTATCCACTTGGATTGAAGCTGCGTTGTCTGAAGGATGAAGGAACAGAGGACTTATCATGTCCTGATAGGTGTATTTTGGAGCTGCCATAGATCAGCTCTAGGTAGAAGAGAATAGAGAGGAAGAAGATCTTGAGAGAAAAAAGGGAGAAGAGAAAAAGGGTTTAGAGCGAGAGAGTAATCTCTGAATTTCAGTGGATATAACCTTGCTCTGATACCATGTGGACTGTTGCAGTCATATATTTCAATACCAGAAATTGCAGAGAATGTTTAGGGAAGACAGAGAAAATAGATAGGATGCTGAGAGAATAATGGAGCATATAGTTTAATTTTCATTAAAGAAAATGGCTCTACCTCAAAAGGTGCTGATCACACACTATATGTACTGCAAGCTAAATGACAAATGGAAAGGACAGTATTCTTATTACATGACACCTAAGGTGGTCCAAATAAGAGAATATTCCTGTGACAAATAAAGATGCTATTTTCCTTTTAATAGAGTTGTTGCACTTTATGTTCTTAAAGGCTCCCTAATCACCCCTATAATCTTATTTAGAGCTGACTGACCCCAATATTGTAATGATAGATTAGGCAAGGTGATCTAGGTAGGAACATTTTTTAACATTTCCAACATTTAAATCCATATCAAGTGTCCATTCATTAACAATAACATGCTTACTGTCATAAAGAATAGGGCCAGCTTCCAGAGCTTGATTTTTACAATCAATAGAGTGAAATCTCACCATAAACAAGCTTGATTTCATCATTGCTACTTTATCAACCCCATACTTCCTCCAGATTATCCTTATAAAACCATCAACAATTTTGTAAGATGGTTTAACACCCAGAATATAACACACCACAATATTATTCCAATAATCTACTTCAGGCTGAATATTCTCCATTGTAATCTGCATCACATTTTCAAGCCTACTCACTTCTCCTGGAACTACAATCTCTTCTACAGGTTTATCTAAGTTCAATCCTTCCTCAACTATATTAATAAACAGAGAATGTCTCCATTTACCAGAAATTAAATTATTGCCTGGTTGCTGCATCAGAAATGGAGAAGGTTGAACTATATGACGAACATAACTCGCTAGAGTTCGCACCAATGCGATCCAGTTATCTAACTGACTTCTTGCTGTAACAAACGCATTCCTACCATGCTGTGAGGCCTCAACATCAGTCAATGCAATTGAATGCTCCTCCTCCGATGACCAACTCAACACTGAATCATCCTGCAATTCATTGACATTCATCTCCTTCCTAGCATCACCTAATTGATGAGGTTGTCAGACTACTTTCTCTTGATGACTAGTTTACCTTGCTTCTTACCCCCATTCCCCTTCTTCGATCCTTTCGCCATGGCTCCAACAATGCCGAGGTTCGAAAATGGTGAGAGAGGTACTGTTTCATTGGATTTCTAGAGAGAATGAAGAGTTTCTCTCTCTGGATATTAGTAAATAATAGTTTCTCTTTCCTTCTATGTGCCACAACATTGTTTCTTCTAAAACTTTGTGTAAAAGAAACGGCTAAACTAATAAAGACTGGAGGGAGTATTCCTTAATGTGAATGTGCACAAGGATCAAATGGTGAAGGATATATAAACTCTTGCCTCCTTGTACTTCGCTTAGTGGATGTTGAAAATCCAGTGGTGAAACAAGAATTTAGTTTTTAAAAATAATTAGGTCATATATACATATATATAATAGTTTTGCATATTTAGGGGTGTTAATAGTTTTTAAAAATTTAATCTTTGGTGAAAATGAATTTTAACTTAATAAAACGGTTTCTCGCATATTCTCTAAATATATAAGAAATGTTAAGTGGGAAAGAAGGCATGAACTGGACCACATGTGATACCATCATAGAGTATCATACCAATTCAATTCCAATCTTTGATGCTTGTAGTTGCTGATAATTCTAGCACAATCAACAGTTTATGGGCCTCAGACCCATCGAAGCTATCTTCTACTTGGACTAAGTTGTGGGCTAAGAAAACTATTATAAAGTAAGATTTAGGGAGAACAAGATTGGTGGGAAAAATTGAATGGGCAATACGATAATTGGTAAATCTATTACAATATATTCAAGCGGAAACTATGTCATTTATTGAAACAACGTCAGCCTCCCAATATAATTTTACCGCCTAAGACAATTGTAAGATATCTAGATAATAAATTCATCTATATAAAAATACTATTTCTTTTAAAGGGATTTTAAATAATTTTCTTAACTTTATAAAGTAATTTTATTAAAATTTTCCCCTCAAAAAAAAAAAAATTTTATTAAAATTTACTTCAAAATATTTTTTTTCTATATATTACATATGTTAAGCTAAGCTCGGGCCTGACACTAGTTATACATTTATACAATGATGCACAACATTTTCACGACATGGCTAGCAATCAAAGTTATATTTCATTCCCATCATGGAAAAAAGAATAAGGTATGACCTTTAATCTATAGATGCGATTACTGAAAATTAGACCAATCTCAAGTATTTGAAACCCTAATGGTATGTTTGGATAGGTGAATTACATTTCAAATTCTGGAATTGATCAATTCCATTGTTTGGATGAGTATGAATTTGAAATTCAGAATTTGTCACAAATTCAAGATTTATTGAGGAAAGCCCATTAAATGAGGAAATTGAAATGATGTGATTTTTCTTGTCATTTGAAACTACTTAGCTTACTTCTCAAAACATCTATCACTCTCTCTCCCCCTCCCCCTTTTAAAAACCCCCACACTATCACTCTTTCTCTCTCTTCCACCTACTAATCTGAATTTATTAGGTTTTCCCAAACAAGAGTATTTGGATTTGGATTCAAGAATTTAAATTCCTGCATTTTAAATCAAGCAATTGAAATGAATTCATCATTCCCAAACACAACCTTATGAACTTTGAGAATTGAACCACTAAGGAAGATACTCATTAAAATGTAAACATGTAATATTTACTTCAAATTTGGTTTTGTCACGAATATTTGAAAACGGAAAGATACCATAATTTACAATTTGGTCAAATTAAATCTCAAACCAAGCCGCAAATTTGAAACCATAACCCATATTAGGCTGCAAAAAATGGTTTGGTTTTGCTACTTGCAGAGGTTTAGACCCAACTCTTAACACCCCTAAATGTTGACTCTACTCAACTCATAATGAATACAATTATACAACATCAATTATGATTTAACTAGTTTTTTTTTATGCACGCGATGCATGCGGCGATATTTTTTGAAACAAATTACCATATAAAGAAGAGATAAATACTGTTAATCAAGATCAATATTGATTGATAAAGTTCATGCCAAATCATGTCTAGAGGAGACAAGAAAAATATAATTTGTTTTCATGATTTTATGCAATATTGTTGTTTCACTTATAGCTAACTGAGTATGATTAACGTTATTTGTTTGTTAATAGTCCAAAAACATTTGTAGCAAAACCACAAAGTCACATGTATGCAAGTAAAAAACGCACAAAATTTACAAACCTATTCAGATGACTATCAATCCCACCTACCATATAACTATCCACCCCATATACCCATATGACTGATGTGTCTTACTTATTTTTTCATCTAATCCTCCACATTTTCATCTTCCCTTCCCTCAAAAAATTAGAACGACTCATCTACTTATCCTCACTATTTTTCATATCTCACTAAAAAAGATTGAGATTTCATATTCATATTTCATGATAAACACCACATTAGTAAGCCAATTCTGGTGTCAAAATTAACTCCATTAACGCTCCATTAATTTTTAGGGTAATTCTGGTCTCTTTTTTGTGGATCTTTTTAGGATTTCATTTCGATCGGGCTGTAAAGTTCAAAACGTTCGCGAAAATGGGGTTGAAATTGGAGTTTATATGGTTGACAATTTAAATGAGGGGGCTCAAATTTTAAGGTAATTCTTTACGTTTTAAATACTTGATTACTTCCCGAAAATGTAATTGTCAACTAAATTTCTCAAAGATCCGGTTACATTTTATTCGAACTTTTATTTGTGAAGATTGTTTTTTGAAGATATATGTGGCTGAAGTTCTAGAATCATTCACTTTTCCTTTTTCTTTCCCTTTTTTTTTCAAGACTTCTTCTACTCCTTTTTCTGGGTTTTAATTGTTCATACTTTTTCTACTCCTTTTTATGGATTTTAAATTATTCATAAGAAATCTCAGTAAAATCAATCGTTTTCATCGGTTTTTAATTTCAATATTTGTTTTGGCAATTAGTGTAATTTCATTTTTATTTTGATTTTTGTGTCATTGTTATTGTATTTGAAATTCATTACATTTTATAATGCCTTTTTTTTGTTACAAATATCTACTGATTTTTTAAATAATTATTTTAAAATTTATACCATACAATAGAGACTTAAATTATTCATGTAATTTGAATATATGAGTTAGTTTTTTTTTTCAACTAATTTGAAATAACTTGCAAGATGAAAAAGAATTATGTACCTTTTTTAGAAGTTTGCATAATGCCAATGGACAAATGTGAATCTTCCCGTCGAAATCGTATGTTTTTTCTTTGTTTGTAATTTGTATTGTGGTGTATTGGTAATTTTTTTTTAGTATGTAATTGTAAATGGTTGTTGAGAACGAAGTATGTAATTCCTAAAGGGTTATAGTTTGTAGTTAAATTTTCTTGTATTTGTAAAGTTTCTTCATTTTAGTTATTTGTATAACGTAAATTATGCAATTCAATTGATTTCAGTTGACTTTATGATTGATTGTTATAATTGTATTTCCGACAGTTTTTTTTGAAGTTTCGTTTTGGTTGAATTTGGTTATGTAATTTAAAAAGAGAATGGGGTAAAACAATATTTTCAAATGGGGACACCATAACTCCCCCTTTTCTTATGTAATAGAGATTAACCAAGTAGAGATTAACAAAAGAGCTAGATATTTAGTCTCTCCCTAGGGTTTCTCTAGGGTTTGAGGGTGCGAGTCCTGGTTCTCCATTATTTTCTACTCGATAGTTCGAGGTTTTGATCCCTTCTTGGGATTGGAACCGGCTATTATGGCAGACAAAATTCTTAATAAGGTATCGAATCTCAAGATTACCGAAGCAGAAGACAAAATCTTGGAATTTGATGATGATGTTGGGGGAGAAGAAAGTAATCATGATATCGCCCTTTCCTTGGTGGGGAAGGTATTGACGGTACGCTCCTTTAATTTTGAAGCCCTAAAACGAACCCTAAACCAAATCTGGGCTATCTCTCATGGTGCGTTGTTTAGGACGATCGAAAATGGTTTCTTTGTGGTGCAGTTTGCAAGTCGGCGGGATAAGTCCAAGGTTATGGCGGGGCGGCCATGGACGTTTGACCAAAATTTAGTCCTGTTGAGTGAGATAGAGGGTGACTTACAACCCTCGAATTTTTCTTTGACGTCTTACCCGTTTTGGGTTAGGCTTTATAACCTTCCTCTTGCATACCGGACGGAGAAGCATGTGAGAGTTATTGGTGGTTGTATGGGGTCAGTGCAGGAGGTGGATTCCGACGGTATTCGGTGGGATACGTCGGCGCGGGTGTGTGTGCTTTTGGATGTTACTCAACCGCTTCGTAGGGTCCAAAAGATAGCTTTGAAGGGGGGGGGGCGCTGCTATGGTGGAGTTCAAATATGAGCGTCTCCCTACATTTTGTTATGTATGTGGGAGGATAGGGCACATTGAAAGAGGTTGTCTCAAAGTTACAGAAGATGATAAGGATCTTGGGAAGCAATGGGGTTCTTGGTTGAGGGCTTCACCAAGAAAGGGTAGGCAGAAAATGGAGGAGGAAGCTAAAGCTTTTTTAGGATGTGCGCGCGCTATCGAGTTTGTAGATCCAAAGCCGGTAGTTGGAGTGAAGTCGGTTATCCCGATCGAGGTAGTGGAGTTGGCGAGTGTCACGTCTGAAGGAGTTGTTGATCCAGGAGGGGGAGAAGTTGTGGGTGTAGGTGTGGGGGTCGAAGACTCACGGGCTGCTGTATCTCGCGAGGAGATACCTCCTATTACGGGTAATACTGCTCCTTTTATTTTTGCTTCTAATGCTCACAAATTAAATTCTAAAAACCGGAAATATAAGGTTAAGATGAGACCGGTGCCTATGGTCATTAATGACTCCTTCGAGCCGGGCGGAGGGGATTCATTGATTGGTTCGATTGGAGATAAACGCAAGCTTCTGGACCCTATGCTTGTTAATGATGAGATGGGTGACGAGAGTGTTGGTGTGAAGAAGGCGAGAGTTGATGTTGTCTGTGGCTCGGGCAGTGAGAATGTGACTGTCGAGGCGGAGGTTGGTGGTAGCCAACCCTGCCCGGCATTATGAATCTATTATGCTGGAACTGTCGGGGCTTGGGAAATCCCCGGACGGTTCGTCAAATAAAGAGATGGTGTACATCTTTTTCCCCCGACATGGTGTTCTTGTCGGAAACAAAAATAAAAAAAGAAGTTGCTGAACAGTTCAAAGATAGGATCGGTTTTTCTAATGCTCTTGGTGTGTCTAGTGTTGGTCTTGCGGGTGGTCTATGCCTCATGTGGAACAGCACTAATGTTACTTTCTCGCTAGTGTCCTTTTCGCAGAACCACATTTGTGGTGATGTAGTGAGCAAGGGGGATAAGAAATGGAGGTTCATTATTGGCATTTATGGTTGGCCGGAGGAGTGTAATAAACATAAAACATGGTCCCTTTTACGTTCTCTTTGTGGTACTACGGTTTTACTAGTGGTGGTTGTGGGGGACTTTAATGAGATTTTGGACTATCGCGAAAAGGAAGGTGGCTCAGATAGAGAAAGAAAGGAGATGGAGGGTTTTCGAACTGTTGTGGAGGATTAGGGGCATGGAGACTTGAGATGTGTGGGTCAATGGTATACATGGGAAAGAGGTAATAGTCCAGAGACTCGTATCCGTGAGCGTTTGGACCGGTTTCTGGTATCGTTATCATGGCTCCAATTTTTTCCGGACGCATATATCGAACATCTGGTTCGTTATAAATCTGATCATGCCGCAATAATGCTTCGCGGTGAAGTAGTGCTAAGGCCTCGGAGGCAATCGGGGGTGAAGGGATTCCGCTTCGAAACCTCGTGGCTTCTTGAGGAGGGATGCGAGGATGCTGTGAGGAAGGCGTGGACTGAGGCGGCAGGGACTTCGGTCCCAGCTCGTATTGTGGCGGTGGCTCAGGGTTTAGTGGGATGGAGTAAGGTGGGGGGTGGTAATTTTGCAAAGCAAATTGACAAAGTGGAAAAGGCGTTGCATGCGGCCCAGCGGGCGCCAGTGTCACAAGCCTCTTGTGATAGGTGTATTGACTTGGAGCACAAGTTGGATGATTTACATGCTAAGAATGAAGTGCATTGGTACATGAGATCGAGAGTAGCGGATGTGAAAGACGGTGATCGTAATACGAAATACTATCATCATAAGGCCTCCCAACGCAAGCGACGTAATACCATTAAAGGAATTTATGATGACTCGGGTATATGGCAGACTGAGGAGGAGAAGATAGAAGGGGAAGTGGAGACTTATTTTCGCTATATTTTTTCATCCATCAATCCATCTGAAGGAGAGTATGAGGAGGTTCTGAAACATGTTAGTCATTCGGTGTCTCGCCAGTTCAATGATGACCTTATGCGCCCGTATTCTAAGGAAGAAATCTACACAGCTCTATGTCAGATGCATCCTTGTAAGGCCCCTGGTCCTGATGGTATGCACGCTATTTTTTATCAGGGGTTTTGGCACATCATTGGCGACGAGGTAGTTGAGTTCGTTTGCAACATTTTACATGGTGATTCTTTTCCTGCTGATCTGAACTGTACTAACATTGCTCTTATCCCAAAAATTGCATCACCAAAATTTGTCTCTGATTTTAGGCCCATAAGCCTGTGTAATGTTTTGTATAAAATAGCCTCCAAAGCTCTAGTTATGAGACTCAAAAATATCTTGCCTGCAATTGTAACTGAAAACTAGAGTGCCTTTGTTCCTGAGCGTATGATTACAGACAATTCTCTGATTGCTTTGGAATTATTTCATACCATGAAACAATGAAACAACAGTAGAACGGGTATTATGGCAATGAAACTGGACATGAGTAAGGCTTATGATCGGGTGGAGTGGGGTTTTTTGAGGAAGCTTCTTCTTACTATGGGATTTGATGGTAGATGGGTGAACCTGGTGATGAAATGTGTTACAACAGTGTCTTATTCTTTTATCATCAATGGCAGTGTTCGAGGGTCCGTTTGTCCGTACCGGGGTCTGCGCCAGGGTGATCCTATTTCCCCTTTTCTTTTCATCTTAGTTGCTGATGCCTTTTCGCAGATGATACAGCACAAGATTGAACAAAAAATACTTCATGGGGCAAAAGCGAGCAGGAATGGTCCGGTTGTTTCTCACCTTCTTTTTGCAGATGACAGCTTGCTCTTTACTAGAGCTACTCGACAAGAATGCTTAACAATAGTTGATATTCTCAACCAATATGAAAATGCATCTGGGCAGAAAATTAACTATGATCAGTCGGAGGTATCTTTTAGTAAAGGTGTCAGCAGGGAACGAAAAGATGAGTTGATTCTTCTACTTCAGATGAAGCATGTGGAGAAACACCAGAAGTATCTTGGCATCCCTACAGCGCAAGGCAGTTCGAAAAAATTGTTGTTTCAGAGTATTCTAGATAGGGTGTGGAAAAAGTTGCGTGGGTGGAAGGAGCAATTACTACCTATCTCATGGGGGTATACAAGTTCCCTGCTACTATTATCCGTGATATTAGCTCGGCCATGGCCCGATTTTGGTGGGGCAGTAGGGGATAAGCTCGCAAAATGCATTGGCTTAGCTGGGACAAAATTGTGTAAACCAAAGTGTTTAAGAGGTATGGGATTTAAGGATCTTGCAGTCTTCAACGATGCTCTATTAGGAAGACAGGTATGGCGCCTCCTCCATTTTAAAAATTCCCTTCTTGGTCGTGTTATGAAAGCAAAATATTATCCCAGGTGTGATGTACTTAGTGCAAGACTTGGTTTCTCAAATAGCTACTCTTGGAGGAGTATTTGGGGGGCGAAAAGTTTGGTTAGGGAAGGAATTATGTGGCGAGTGGGGAATGGTTATGATATTAATATTTGGAGCGATTCTTGGGTGGCTGATGAACGAGGGAGATTTATAGAGAGTGCAGAATCAGGTGGTCTTTCTAGGGTGGCGGAGTTGATTAACCCAGACACGATGGAATGGCGGCATGACTTGCTCGAGCTATATTTCAATGAACGCGACCGGAATTGTATCTTGGCAATTCCGCTTAGTGTTCGTGGAGGTAGTGATGATTTAATGTGGGCCTATTCACAAGACGGGAGTTATTCGGTGAAAACGGCATACATGTTGGGCAAGGGGGGGAATTTGGATGATTTTCATGAGGCTTGGGTTAGCTTATGGAAGCTGGAGATATTGCCTAAAGCTAGGCATTTCATGTGGCATTTGTGCACGAACTCCCTCCCGACCCGCGCTGCTCTTCAAGCGCGCCACCTCATTGAGTGTGGCTCTTGCCCGTGGTGTCCGGATAAGGGGGAAACATGGTACCATGCTGTGATAGGCTGTGAGAGGATTCGGGATTTATGGTCGCAATGTGGGTGTGAGAGCTTGGTGTTGGGTAGCGAGAACATAAAAGCCAAGGAGATGGTGTTGGGATGGAGTAAGCTTGACGCAAAGTTGGTGCAACGTGGATGCATGCTAGCTTGGAACATATGGTTTGAGCGCAACAAATTAGTGTTTGACAACACTCATACCCCGCTTGCTATTATAACCCAGCGGGTTTATTGCCAATGTGAGGAGTACAACATGTACGGCAAGCGCATATATGCTGGTTCGTCGGGCCGAAGGCAGCCTAGTCGTAATACCTGGCTCGCGCCGCCAAGTGGGATCATCAAAATAAATACGGATGCGTCATTGAGTGTGGACGGAGTGATGGTGGGTGCTGTGGCTCGCGACGATGCGGGGAAGGTGCTGTTTGCGGTAGTCCGTCAGGTTCAGGCACGCTGGCCTCCCGATATTGCTGAAGCTAAAGCTATATTTTTAGCACTTAAATGGGCTCAGCGGCAGCAGTTGTCGGATATCATCATTGAATCCGATGCGCAGGTTATTGTGTCTCGTCTTTCCCGGGCTGCAGTGTACTTTTCGGACTTAGATGTTATACTTGGCGACATTTTGTCCTTATGTTCTAGCTTTAATTCTATTTCCTTCTCTCATGTAAAGAGGAGTGGGAATTTCGTTGCCCACCATCTTGCGAAAGTAGTGCCATTTGGATATGAACAAGCTTGGGTTAATCATTGTCCCAATGCTGTTTCATCTTATGTACTTATGGATGCTTTGTCCATTAGTTAATTAATGCACTACCTTTTCCCTTCAAAAAAAAAGTAGATAAACACTCTAAATTAAATAATTAAGCTAATAGTGTTTTTTTGATTTATAGATCTTTCATTCAATGCTGACCTCTTCAGCAGCATTATAGATAAGGTAGCTAAGGTACCTAAGCGGATTGTACACTATTACCTTTTTTTTAAGGTAAATAACCAAACTAGCATTAATTCAACGAACAAGATTATCTTATTAGGCGTTGATATTCAATTAGTATGTCCACAACAACAAAAAAATTCAATTAGTATGTCTTTAGGTCTATTCTCTCCACCTAATCTTTTTGCTTGTTTTTAGAAAAAATAAGAAATATTTTCTAAAAAATAAAAGAAAACATAAGATAGGTTAAGAAAAAATGAATTGAAGAGAACATGCTCTATTACAAGAAAAGTTATGGAGTGAAAATAGGTTGATCTTTCTTACAGAAATCTCAAATGTGTTTCTTATGTTCAAAGTGATATATGTCACGAGTTATAGAAAAAACGTAGCAAAATACGAAATGCTACTCCCTCCATCGCATATATTAATTCAAATACTTTCCTTCTATCATTTATTTCGAGGTGGTTTAGAAATCGTGATTTGAGCATGGTCCCACTAATATTTTTATATACTCTGACCCAATTTAAACCACCACGTTTTTTCTTTCAATTCAGAATGACCTGACTTTCTCTACCCTCCAACTAAAACTAATTTGTTATACTCTGTTTCAAAAAAATAAAAATAATATGTTATACTTTCTCCATTTGCAGAATATCTACCTAGCATTTTCACTTTTCGTGTTATTATCAATGCAAAGTTTTGTATTATTAATACCTTTAATTGCATATTGGTAATAAATATTATAAAATTTTGATATTTTTAATGTACTAATTAATTAATATGAATCAAATTAAACCCTACACTACTATTATTTTCCTACTATTAGGAAATGCAAAAATACTCTCTTAACTTACTAATATTGCCAAGATTGTATATGGGAAGAAGTTTATGAAACATTGGATCAATATGGTACTAACCTTTTTGATGAAATGACAAAATTAGTAACCACTCAATGACTTAATTTCTAAAACAGGAAATAGTCCCAATTCTGGGCTGTTGTCCCAAAGCAACTCTACATGAGTCAAAAAATGTTGATTAAATAAGCAAAATGAGAGAACGTGGCCATGATGACTTAGGGATTAAAAAACAAGCAATATTTTTCAGTGAAAGAGTGTTTTTTATTTGCATCTTTAGAAGCTATAAGTGATATGAGACTATTTTGAAAAGTCACTCATAGATTTGAGACTAATTTTGATTAATCAATAGCTAGAACTATTTAAAGAAGAGTAGAGACAATTCGAGTAGTCAAACTTTAGAGAGAGTGTGGATGTGTACCGTGTACGTGTCTATTTTTCTAGTTGGAGGAAATACTAAATACTAAGGATAGCATGAAATCCAACCAATGTGAGAGGTATAGTTGATCAACGCATAAAGAGAAGTATGATAGGTACAAGTTGGGGTTTTAACTCACAGTTCACCAACTCAGAAGGTGCCCAATCAAGAAGATAGCTTTTCTTAGCTGTCTTCGCCAAGAGAACCCAATGCGCAATGAAATTCCCGCATTTCGAAGCTACGATTTTTCTTTGCCTTTTTCTCTGGTAAAGAGGGAGTGTGGGTTGGTGATGCGGCCTATTTGATGCCTCATTCTACAACTGACACTTCTACTACCCTAGTACTCAATTAGGGTACCTGTAACTGATCTGAGTTAAGTTTGAGTTTGAGTTTGAGCTAATTTGAGTTGACTTGTAAGTATTTTGAGTCGAGCATGAGTTGATTCGAGCTCACTTGAGTTAGTTTTTGACCAAGTAGATTTTGAGTAACTTATAAGTGTGTCGTGCTAAAAGCAAACCTTACGTAGAAAATAGGAAAATTTTTAGGTATTTTGCTATAGATAATTAGGTATTCGAACTTTTCACGAGTTTTCGAGTCATATTGAGTTGCTTACCTCGACTCGCCAACACCTCTAGTCAAGTTCGATTAGAGCTTACTCGAGTCGGGCATTGACCGGGTCGATCTCGAGTAGTTCGCGAGCTATATCGTCTCTTTTACACCCCTATACGACTATACCCAAAGAGGTTTTTGCCAAACGCAATACTTAGGCTTCATTCTTTTTGGCTAAACTGAGTTAAATAAACTGAATTCGAACTGCGCTGAAAAAAACAATGTCTTAGACTCTAACTCTATTGTTCTCAACTTAATAAATAAATTTGATTCAACAAATATATATTAAGAAAACTAAGAACAATTGACAACAATAAGTTAAGTTCAATAAAAATAAATTAAGTATCAATAAGTGGTTGAAACCAATGCCCAAGTCATTAGGTATCAGACTTTGCTCGATTTTATAAATTAATATAATTGTTAGATTGTGATAAATTCTGTAATTTTAAAGTGATTTCATTTATCAATATTCATAGTGATTACTGTTTGAGCTCAATAAAATGGCCTGCCGAATATTCCACGTCATGAGGATTTACCAGATAGGTGGCACAGTGGGTCCTACAAGGGAGTTGACCTAGCTCCCGGCTGTTTAGGGATCCCAATATGGGGCTGGAAATGCTAATTGCCTGAAAAGGCAGCTTAGCCATTGATCTCTGGAAAGCCCATCGCATTAATGTTGTCTTTCTAGGAATTCACAATACTTTAAATACCAAATGTCTCATCAATGAACATGTATTGAATTCTCACGTAACAAACTAGAATATCTCTCTAGACTTTCTCTCTCTACCTCAACTGACTTGAGCGTCGGAGGTGCAATCCCGGAATAACCCCTGGGGTACTCTAACCTTGTCCGGCGTATGGACGATTGATTCCGACAAACACTCTTGGGGCTCACTCCTACTCAGCACACTTCAACAATCCTCAATTTCTAAACAAAAACAGTTTGGTGCCGTCTGTGGGGAAGTTACAAATAAAGTTACTTCGCCTCCACTCAATAAGATTTACCTCATTGTTACTCAGCAATGGCCCCGACCAAGAGCACTCGCAACAGACAGCCTTCAGCGTACAAGCCCAAAGATCTGAACGGGACCCCTTGCCCTCCCACCATCAAAGGTATGAACGGGTACCTTCACCTCCACGCCACTGGACTTCCACCGTCTAGATGATCGATCCTAACGAAGAGCAATCCAATGGTGATCGACCTACCCCCTTACAACAGTTGCAACTAGTCGACCCTCAACCCTTGCTTGCAACAGATATCACCTTAATAGCTACTCACCTCCAACAAACCTTGCAACGCAGCATAATGGATATGCTGAACACCCTACATCAGCGACGTGCTTTGCCCAACCCTAGGGAATAAGCTTTGGTACTCTCCCAAAGGGAAGAACACAACCCCCGCTCGGCCCATGGTCAGCCTAGTAGGTGATGATATGAAGCGAGCGAACCCAACCAGCATGATAGGAAGAGATCCACCACAAGGGAAATCCACTCGCCGCGGAGAAGAGACTCATGTCTCCAAGTCCCCTAGAGGCGACATCAGACACAGACCCGGGGATGCCTGACACTTCCTCAACCAGAAGCGCCTCAACCAAGGGTATGATGTCAGATATATTCTAAACAACAAATTCTCTCAGCAAGAGGGACAAGGAGATTCAACTTATTCTAGGCCCTCTCGGATCAACAGTGGAGCAATCAACATCATGTTCACCCAAGAAATCATGGAACCATTCGCGGGCCTAACCGACCTGGACGATCACATGGCCACATACAAAGCTTAGATGAGGGTTCAAACCAGCTGAGACGCCACTTGGTGCCACTTCTTCCCTACTACACTCAAGGGCCACGCCCTAAATTGCTTCCAAGAACTGCTTACAAGAATCATAACCGACTTCTCAATACTTTAGGACTTGTTCATTCATCAGTTCGTAGCAGGAAAGAGGCAAAAGAAGACGAGCCTCCATGTGATGGCAGTTAGATAAGAGAAGAACGAAATCCTAGCCGACTACATCAAAAGGTTCAATGAAGCATCACTAAAAGTCTCAAATTTTCAGGACGCAGTAGCATTTGTCGCCCTAATGTCCGAACTACAACCCGATCGGTTGAAATGGTCCTTGGCAGATCAGAAAACGAAGTTAAAACTTTTTCTGAGGCAATGAACATGACTCAGAGGTTCATTCAGGCGGTAACCATATGTTGCCACTCGGACAATGGAAGCAAGAAAAAAAAGGAAAAAGGAAAACAAAAAGACCAACCGAAACAACAAAAAACGGGAGGTGGGTCAAACAGGTTCTCCGATCATGGCTATGAGCCCCGGTTCAGCAAAAACAGAAGAGAAATGTACTTGGATATAAAAGACAAGTTCATGCTCCCCTGCCCACCTCCCAGTGGTGTGAGTACCACAAAGAGTGTGGACACACCATCAAGGACTGTAGAGAACTCAAGAAGTCCCTTGATAATCTGACATATCAAGGCATGATGAACCGATGCCTCAAGACCACAAGCCAGGAGAAAGGCAGCAAAAGGTGGGTCAGTTGAACAGTGGAGACACCAAAGGATTCACTAGGGTCAGAGCAGGTGGTTTTGCATCAAGAGGCCTAACCAACTGATCCCGCAAAGCCTACCTTCAGAGTCTCAAGCATCAAGTGCTTGAGGTCCACCATCCTCGACCTGACTTCCTGATATTGACCTTTGGAGAATCCAGTTGGACCCTACACACACCTCATGACTACCCCCTAGTAATTAAACTGAAAGTGGCTAGCACAAAAGTCAAAAGGGTGTTAGTGGATAGCGGATCAGTAGCTGACATAATCACACTAGAATGCCTCAAGAAGTTGAAATATAACGAAAAGGATGTCACCTCCCTCAATTACTCACTCATAGGCTTCAGCGGAAACTCGATACATGTAGTCTGATCAATAAAGCTACCCACCCAAATGGGAGAAAAGACCAAGGGAAGAAGCCTACCTATTGACTTCCTAGTGGTGGACATCCCTCTGCGATAGAACACCATAAAGGAAAGGCCTACGTTAAAAAGGTCAAAGTTGCAATTGCCACTTACTAACTCTTCATGCAATTCGAAGCCGATGAGAGTAAGGCCGAAAAGATCAAGGGGGATCAGCAAACAGTAAGAGAATGTTATATTAACAGCTTGAATAAAAAGGTCGACGTCCAAGAGGACTCGAAAAAGAGAAAGTGGGAAGAGAATCGGCCCCCAAGTGGCCTCAGGGTTTACATCACTGAAAACCCTAAGCAATACGAGAGCCCTCACCCGGCTGCGGATGATGAAGAAGTTGTCGTTGTCGAGAAACTCGATCGGACTCTGAGAGTGGGCAAAGACATGGACCCTCAACTAAGAAAAGAAAGCATTTAAGTAATCACAAAGTACAAGAATGTACTTGCCTATGAAGCCTCGAAAATGCCCCGACTCGACCCCTCAAAATCATGTACCACGAGCTCAACATTAAGAAGGGGTTCAAGTCAATTAAACAAAAATTGAGACACCAGGGTCCCGAAAGAACCTTTGCACCAACTGCGGAAGTTAAAAAATTGCTTGAAACAGGGTTCATAGAAGAATGTCATTACTAAGAATGGTTAGCCCATGTGGTGTTGGTTAAAATGTCGAGCAGGGCATGGAGAATGTGCGTGAATTTCACAGACCTGAACAAGGCCTGTCCAAAAGATAAGCACCCCCTTCCCAAGATTGACAGGCTATTTAACTCAACAACGGGGCATGCTCTCTTAAGTTTCATGGACGCAAATGCGAGGTACCACCAGATCCCAATGGCCAAACATGATCGAGTCGACACCACCATTGTCATAAACTAAGGGGTGTACAACTAAAAAATGATTCCATTTAGACTCAAAAAATGCAGGGGGCCACGTATCAACGAACAGATAACAAAATCTTCGACGCTCAGCTCGGTCGAAACATTAAAGTGTATGTTGACGATATGATCGTCAAAAGCAAAGCTCAGGGGGATCACCCCTCAAATTTAATAGAGATCTTGGAACATTGAGGTGCTACGCATGATATTGAATTCGAAGAAGTGCGTCTTCGAAGTAAGGGCGTAAGTGCCTCGGAATCTTGGTGGATGAAAGGGGAATCGAGGCAAATCCCGATAAGATTAAGGCGGTGATGGAGATGAAGACTCCCTAGAACGTACGAGAGGTACAACGCCTAACTCGGTTTGCAGATAAGAGCCTCACTTCTTAAAGGCACTAAAAATAGAAGAACTCACTTGGGATGATGAGGTCGAACAAGCCTTCACCTCCCTCAAAACACATCTATGAACCATTTCCAAATTGATATCCCCCTTACCGGGGGAAACCTTGGTCATTTACTTGGTTATTTAAGAATACGCGCTCAGCGCTGTTTTGGTAGCCGAGAGAGAAAAAAAAGCAACACACAATACTTCATCCACTATGCTTTCCAAGGAGCGAAAGCTAAGTACAACGAGGTAGAGAAGATAGTCTTTTCCTTAGTAATGGCGAGTCGAAAGCTTAAACCGTACTTCCAAGCTCACCAAATCAAAGTCCTCACTAGTCAGCCACTCAAGAAGTTGATTGAGAATAGGAACTACTTTAGTCGAATGACTAATTGGGCGGATCAACTTGCAGATTTTTGGTTAGAATATGAACCGAGGAGTGCAATCAAGGTCAGGCCTTGGCAGATTTCATCACCGAGTGCACCACCAAGTCCCCGGTCGGTGAATAAGAAGGTTGGAGTAGCAGTAGATGACTCTTCTACCAAAACAGGGTGTGGAGTCGGTCTGGTAATCAAGCCACCAGTCGGAGAAAAGATGGAGTATGCCATCAAGTTTGAATTCTTGGGATCTAACAACGAAGCCAGATATGAATCTCTCATCCTGGTCGTAGCCACAACAGCCAAAGAAAAATCTGACTCACAACTTATAGTGGGTCAAGTATCAGGCAAGTATAAAGTCAAGGAATTACAATATTAGAATGTACTTGGCTAAAACCCAAGAATTCATTAAAAAGCTATCCTAGTTCAGCATCACCCACATACCTAGGTCAAAAAAATCAACAAGAAGATGTTTTGGCTCGGATGACCAGTTCAGTAGAGGGATCAACCCCTCAGACCATTATGTGCGAAGTACTACGTCAACCGAGCATCAATGCCAAAGAGCAATTGGTATTGAATCGGACATCTACATGGATGAAAGAGGTGATCAAATACTTGAAAGACGGGATACTACCCGAGGACCACAAGGATGCCGAGTGAGTCACGCATAGATCTGGATGGTTTCTCTGGAACAAAGATCAGCTATACACGAAGCCCTTCACACACCCTTACTCTACTCAAGTGTGTGACCCCCAAAGAAGGAGATTACATCTTTAGGGAAATTCACCAAGGAGCCTGTGGAAGTCACCAAGGGGGAAGGACCATAGTTAGAAAAGCTCTTAGAGCAGGTTACTACTGGCCCAACTTGAAGGTACATGCCCAAGAGTTAGTCAAAAGGGGCCCGTCATGCCAAATCCAGTTGGACATTCCCAGGATTCCAACCACTCCTCTAAAAACAATTCATGTAGTCCTGTCATTCAACAAATGGGGAATGAAGCTCCTCGGACCTTTCCGTCAGCCTTTGGTTAGCGGAAGTTCTTAATAGTCACCATCGACTATTTCACCAAGTGGAAGCCTAGTCGCTCTCCTCTATAATTGACAAGCAAGTCCAGGCCTTCATATGGAGAAATATTATCACCAGGTTCGGCATGCTGAGGGAACTGATATCTGAAAATAGGCGACAATTCCATAGCGGCCCTACTCGGGATTACTGCGCTCGCTTCGAAATACAAACCAAGTTCTCAGCAGTATCAAGGCCGTAAACCAATGGACAAGCCGAGTCAGCTAATAAGATCCTCCTCAAGGGAATCAACAAATCCCTAGAAAATGCCAAAGGAGCATGGGTTGACGACCTACCTGGGGTCATATGGTCGGCCCAGACCACCACCAAAGAAGCAACGGGACATTCCCCCTTCAGCTTAGTATATGGAAGTGAGGCGGTCCTTCAAGTGGAGGTTGGTATCCCCTCACCCCGAATGACCTTCTACGAACTTGAAAAGAGCGAAGAAGAAAAATCTGTAGACTTGGATCTACTTCCAGAAACCAGGGGCAATGCATTGCTGAGGTCCATTCGGTGCAAACAATGAGTAACTTTGACAATTCAATCGACGAGTCAAGGCCAGACCAATCCGACTCGGTGACTGGGTAGTCCAAAAAGTGGAAGCCACAAGACTATCATATCTCAAGGGAAAGTTGGGACCAAACTGGGACGACCTCTACAAGGTAACAGGGTGGTCAAACCCGGCACATTTCGATTGAAATTCTTGGAATGCAGATAATCTCAAAAGGTTCTATGTATAATGTTTGTTAATTGCAATAGGGGCATATGTAGTAGCCAAAAGGCATATTGTAGCTAGTCAGCACATTTTGTAGCGAGTCAGACTACCAGACTTTACCAGTCAAAAGAGTTTGATAATTTTGTGTAATCAATCAAAGAGACTTAACTAGTCAAATATTCTCAAACTCGAGCTGTTATGACTTAACCAGTCATTATGACTTAGCCAGTCAGAATTCAAAGCCTTAACAAACAAACATTTAATAACTTAAGCAGTTCTCCAAACAAATGTTTACAACTTAACCAGTTAGTTGGACAAGGCAAGTAAATCTGAGATAGAAGTCAGTTGGATATTCAAAAAGAAAAAGAGACAATATTGCAAATAACAAACAATCAGACACTAGTGGAAAAAAGCCCATCTGATGCTGTCAAAATCGGGCTTACTGATGCGGTTTTGGTCTGCATCAGATGGACTCGCAGCAGGATTAAGAAAACTAACTGATGCGGTCCATGTCCGCATCAGATTATAGCATTTATTAATTAAAATTAAAAAAAAAAGCACTGCAACTCTGTTGTAGTTTATGCGTTGTATACCAACAAGACCACCGCACAAGGTATTATACACAACCAAACCCCAACAAAATCTAAAAAACGAATAAAACATAACATATCTTCGTATTATTTTCAGAATCAATTATAAAATTAATTGAAAAAAACTAGTATAGTACATTGAATTACAAAAAAAACGAACGAAATAACTAAATGAACCAATATTGAAAATGAACCAATATTGAAAATACACTAGTATAGTACATTGAATCTACACAATTACTTCAGAACCAATATTGAAAATGAACGAAATAAAAAAACTAAATCTAACTAAAAAACGTAAATTACATAAACTGAACGAATATTACAAAAAAAAGAACTAGATCTAACTAAAAATGTAAATTACAGAAAATGAACGAAAATTACAAAAAAAAAAAACTAAATCTATAATTGCAAAAAAAAAAAAAGAAAGAAAATTCGTAAATTACAAATGAACTATAATTGCAAAAACGAAAGAAAAAACCTAAAAAAACGAAAGAAAAAACCTAAAAAAAGGAAGAAAAAACCTAAAAAAATGAAAGAACAAACGTAAAAAAAAAATAGATCTATAATTGGAAAAAGAAAACGTAAATTACTAAAGACTTGCTGGAAACAACGAAAATAGAGGGGATGTTGGTTGCGGAACCGAAAAGTTCGCTTCACTTGCGCAGCTCATGCCGGTTGGTGGCGGTTCGTTCTAGAAACGACGAGCATTTGAGACTGGACGAAGAAACGACAAGCAAATTGCGTAGATCGAAGAAAACGACGAGAAATTGCGTAGATCGAAGAAAACGTGCAATTGCAATTGAGAGTGGGTGTTTGAGAGAGGGAGTGGTGGCTGAGTGAGATGCTAGGGTTAGGGAGGAGTGGAGAGGAGAGAGAGAGGGGAAGGAGTTAGGGTTTCATATTATTTTAGGGAGGAGAGATAGGGTCGGGTATGGTAGGAAGTTATAAGAAAATGTTGGGCTTCATTTTGAGAGTTGAGGGAAGATGGGCCACGCACACAGATAAGGAAAATGGGCCAGACTTCCATCTTTAATTTTTATATAGAAAAAATAAGATAATCTGATGCGATCCGCCAAACCGCATGAGATTGTAAAAAAACTGCATCAGATTTTTCTCCCAACATTCCTTTCCATTTTTTTAATTGATTTTCTGCTGCGGTTTTGTAAAAACTGCATTTGTTACTAAGTGACACAAGAGGTTTTTTTGCACTAGTGAGAGTTGCAAAAGTTTCACTTTATTTCATAAAAGCAAGAGTTACAATACAGGGCCAGGTACTACCATGGCCAAAAAGAAAGAAAAAAATGCTAGAGCCTAGGAAATTGGGGCATCGAGTTATACCATTCATTATCCTTTACTGACTTAGGCATTGAAGGGGCGTTCCTCGTATCAACCCTTGAGGTTAGTTTACGTGTTCTATCTTGCGGGACCTCAAATCGACATACGTGATTGAAGGATACCGGTTCACTTTTACAATATTTATTCCATTCCGGAACACCTTCTTTACGAGAGAAACGATTTTGTTATTTTCATCTTATTTTAAGTTCTCTTAAGAAAAAATAAGTTCAAATTAGGTCCAATAATAAATAATAAAGTCATGTTATAAATTCACATAAATTTAATTTCGCAAAAAATAAGATTTGACACACTCTTATATATGGTGTAATAAGTTAAGATAAGGAAAAGATAGGTTGCAAAACTAAAAAAAAAAAAAAAAAAAAAAGCCGATGGCATTCTCCTGGCCAAACAGAAGCTGCATCTTGAGGTCACGTGGCTTACTCCAAATGCAACTTTGATCCTTTTGGACCACAATTCCCACGTGGCTATGGCCACCCCTTGCCGGATGCCACGTCAACCCCTTACCACATGTAACATAATATAAAATGGACCACCATTAATTCAAAAGATATAAAAAAACCAGCTACTATATGATCATACAAGTTTGAATTAATAATCTTGTAAACATCACATTCACATACATCAGCAATAACACCTCTATTTTTGAGTTCTGAAATAAAAAGAGAGCCAATTAATATTACTGGCTTTCTTTTTTACAATAATTTTGGTGTCATTTTCAAGTTTTTTGGGACCATCTCCTAAAGTTGTCCACAAAGCCCAATACCCTCCACCAGTCCACCCCTCTTGCTTTAATTAATTAATTCCCCTTTTTTTTTCTCTTACAAAAACTTTTTTTTTCTTTCTTTCAACTTTTTCAATCTTCTTCATGAAACGAAGAGAATAAACAACAATTTACTAATTCTTTATTACTTTGGAGGAAAAAAACAGATAAAAAAAGTGACTGTAAGAGAAAGAAAATAATGAAAGTAAAATAATGATCTGTAGAAAAGGGATGCATGGGAGGCAGCCATACCATGAGAATGTTGGTCCTCGCATGTATTTATCTGCTCAATAAATTGACCCACCATAATTCACAACTGACAAGGACATCCCCTGTGTTTTCGCTTCATTTTTTTCACACCCTTAATTTCCCATATCATATCCCTCATTGAAACTATTAAGATTCTTATCGTTATTCTTATTGTGGTTTGGTTGTAGAAATTAGGGTGTTTATGAGCCTGTTTGGCTTTTAAACTATTGAAATTTGGTTCAAGTTTTTTATGAGTTGAGTATAGCTAATTTAGTCTTAGCAATTGGAATTAGACTTGATTTAATTGGATTCTGTCTTACATAGGTAACAATTATTTCAATGTTTTGCACTTATAGTCTATTTGAACGCAACCCTAGATGTTTGGGAATTGGGGGTCGTAATTCATGGAGTTGTATCATTGTTAGCTTGGGAGAAGTTGTCTATTTGTAGTATGATGCAGTTATATATATATATATATATATATATATATCTATTATATAAGCTAAGGGAGGAGGTGTGGTGTCCTCTTTTGAAGTGCCTAAAATATCCTTAATGATCTAATTAATGGAATGAAAAAAATTACAAAAGCAAATCATTTTAAAATTCTTATTCCAACTTGCCATTTAAAACAAGTTTAAAATGGTTATGAATCAAATACTTCAATCAAAAGTTAAATGGACAAAATATTTATACCTTATAAAAAAGATGACATACATAACGTGCACATGAAAAGTCTGAACATTCACTACTTTTGATACTCTTTAATTCAGTTAAACCAATTCATCATTTTGTTCTTTCCATTCAATATTCATTCACAAAAAATTAATGTTAACAATCATTCACAACCTTTTTATTTTTTTACATTAGCGAATTAATATATCTAAATTCATCTAACTGTTGAATTTTTCACATTTAAGTTTAATCATAAATAAAGTACGAATGGAGTATTTAATAGAATAACAAATTTTGAAATTAACGCACGCATCGCGTTATTATGAAGGCTAGTATTATATAAGTCAAGGGAGGAGGTGTGTTGTCCTCTTTTGAAGTGACTAAAATACCCTTAATGATCTAATTAATGGAATGAAAAAATTTACAAAAGCAAATCATTTAAAAATTCTCATTCCAACTTGTCATTTAAAACAAGTTTAAAATGGTATATGCATCAAATACTTCAATCAAAAATTAAATGGACAATATATTTATACCTTATAAAAAAAGATGGCATACATAACGTGCATATGAAAAGTCTGAACATTCACTACCTTTGATACTCTTTAATTCAGTTAAACCAACTCATTATTTTTGTTCTCTCTGTTCAATATTCATTCACAAAAAATTAATGTTAACAATCACTCACAACCTTTTTTATTTTTTTACATTAGCGAATTAATATATCTAAATTCATCTAACTGTTGATTTTTTCATATTTAAGTTTAATCATAAATAAAGTACGAACGGAGTATCTAATAGAATAACAAATTTTGAAATTAACGCACGCATCGCGTGCATATGAAGGCTAGTATATATATATATATATATATAATATATATATATATATATATATTATATATATATTATATATATTATATAATATTATATATTTATATATATATATATATATAGGAGTGGGATCCGCTGAAAACAACTTTTAATCTGAAAACTGAAAACAGGGTAACTTTTACCACTTTTAAGGCAACTTTATATATTTTAAGGGTAACTTCTACCAGTTTTAGGGTAACTAGATTATATTAAGGATAACTTTATATATTTCAAGGGCAACTTTTATATATTTTAGGATAAATTAACAATAGAGGTCTGAACTTTGGGTGATAATTTTTAAAAGGTCTGAACTATTGATTAACCTGTGTAGGTTCCAACTTTGGGGGGTCTTAACTTTTAGCGGGCCTTAGTGACTTAAAACTGGCTTAATAGGTCATCAACTGTAAAACTTGGGTCACATCAGAAGGGTTAATTGAGGGAGGGACGTAGGAACTAGGTGAGATTTTAAAAAAAAATCTTCAGTTTTAAGTCGTCGAGGCCCGCTAAAAGTTAAGACCCCCTAAAGTTGGGACCTACACAGGTTAATCAATAGTTCAGACTTTTTAAAAATTATCACCCATAGTTCAGACCTTTATTGTCAATTTTTCCTATATTTTAAGGGTAACTTTTACCAGTTGTGGGGTAACAATATTATATTAAGAATGACTTTACATATGCCAAGGTTATAAAGGGTAACATTTAACACTTTTAGGGTAACTTTTATCAATTTTGGGATAACTTTATTATATTAAGGGTAGTCCTACATATTTCAAGGGTAGCTTTATTTATATAAGTGTAACTATTACCACTTTTAGGGTAACTTTTGGTTAATTAACCCAAAACACATGAGCATCACCGTCCAAAACAAACAACACCGTCGCGAAGTTCTCCAGATCCGACCATGAAGGAGCAAACAAAACCCAAAGGAGGAGGATAACTCGCGTCCTCGCCAGTAAATCACGTCGCCCCTTAAAAAACCTCGTGATTGGCGCAGTTAAGTCGAAAACCTTGATTTTACACTACAAAGAACAACAGTAAAATGAACAAATACTCTTTAACCCAAGTCATGATTGCAGCCCATATTTTAATCCCATCAACAACATATGGGTAGTCCTCTATCAGTAGCTTGTATCCACGAGGGCTTTTCAAGTCACTGACTGCGTGCCATTCCTCTGCAAAAGACAACAGGGTACCAAATCTTTTACTAATGTAGTAGCTGTGTAATTAGAAAACCTTATGAAATAAATTAAGTAATGTACCTCTTGATAAGGTCTCTAGGAAAAGCTTGCTCAGTTAATACCCAGTTCTTATACATTTGGGATATCCATTGTCCAACATACTTCCTCGAAAATACAGTTGCCTCAAACAATCCATCAGCATTAAGAGCAATCTGACGAGCTATTGTATTAACAGGCATTGTATCACAGAAGTGAGGATGCAGAAGTTTGAAACTGGGTGAAGCGCACTCAATTGTCTGTTTGTTGCAATTATAAATGGTTCTGCAATCAACAATAGATTTCAGATGAAAACTCAATAAAACTCTATCAATTTCAGAATAAATCTCAATTGAATTTACTTCTAGATGAAGTAGAACAAGAATTTCAGCAAATTCTTCAAGAAAATTAACTTCCAGATGAAGTAGAATAAGAATTTCAACAAATTCTTCAAGAACATTAACTTCCAAACAATATATATGAAAATTAACTTCCAAAAAAACAGAAAAATAGCTTTTTCAAACAATATATAACGAAAATTTAGTAAATCTTGCAAAAATTCATTTGAATATATGAAATTCTCTTCTAGATCTAACAAAAAGTTCACAAAAAAATTTCGAACCACCATATCTAGAGATTATAAGAATTAAAACTCAAAGAAAAAATATTTTAAACGAAAATAAACTAAACCTAAAACCAAAAAATAATTAAAAGCTTACTGGAATTATAAATTGAGGATGAAAAACGCTGCAAACAAGAAGAAGATTCAGCTTAGAGGAGAGAAAAATGTTCCAGAAGAGAAAGGAAAGAGAGAGAAGAGAGAAGAAAGGAGAAAAGAGAGAAAATTTTTGGTAAAAAAAATGGGTTTCAAATGAACCGCGTGATAAACGGTCAGATTAGATTTTGATTGATTTATGTCCGCACGATGAAAGATCGACGACTAAGATTTATTGTTTTCAGTTTTCAGCTTAAGAATGGTTTTCACAAGATCTCAATATATATATATATATATGTATATATATATATATATATGTATATATATATATATATATGTATATATATATTATATATATAATGTATATATATATTATATATATATATATGTATATATATATATATATGTATATATATATAATATGTTATGAGATGAGAAGCATAGAGTGTTGGAGAGAAATCCAAGATGTGAGTGTTTGGAGAAATACGAGTTAGGAACCAACAAGTAAAGGAATTCTTGTGTGATCAGAAGGGATTCAAGTTCTAGGACGATGACATGTACTTTATTATTGTATCATATACATTATAGAAAGCCAAATGTACTTTTTGGTGGTTTTTCTCTCGAATTTCTCCGATAAATTTTCTTGTGTGTTAATGTTACTTGCGAATAGACCATAATCTACTAGGCCACTTGTGAAAATATGCCTTGAATCGTTATATTACAAGCTATCTAGGATTTGGCGATTCGCGTTCTTCAGCACGACTCGAGGACAAAATTGACGAGAGCTGACCGCGACTCGCGGCCAGTTCCGCTACTCGCGGTTTTGCGGGTGTAGTTCGACGCGTGTTTTCATTAATTGTTATTAGACGGGTTAAATTCATATTTACCCTAATGTCGTTTATTCGACTTAGATAGCCTATATAACATTTGTAACTCTATATTCCTCACATAATCATCAATAAAATATTCTCTCTCTGCCGTGGACATAGCCAAATTGGTGAACCACGTAATTATGTTGTCTGTTTTTATTGTTTTTGAATTCGTTATTTGTTTCTCTCTCACATCCGTTATAACAAATTGGTATCAAGAGCCTTGGTGTTTGATCTCTTTGAGAAAGATGTCTGGGATGAATGTCAAAATTGATAAATTTACTGGGAGGAATAGTTTTAGTCTGTGGCAAATCAAGATGCGGGCTTTACTGAAGCAACAAGGGTTGTGGGCACCGTTGGCAAAGAACGCAACGGAGTCAGTCACCGCTGAGATGGAAATTCTGGAGGAAAAGGCGCATTTAACAATTATGTTGTGTCTGTCTGACGACATAATTATTGAAGTTGCAGAGCAGGAAACTGCTGCTGGTCTGTGGTTGCAGTTAGAGAGTTTATACATGACAAAATCTCTAAGCAACAAGTTGCTTTTGAAGCAACATTTGTTCAGCCTGCGTATGGAGGAAGGTACGTCTCTAAGGGATCACTTAGATAAACTAAATACTATCTTGCTAGATCTGCGAAATATAGATGTTAAAGTAGATGATGAGGATGCTGCTTTAATATTGTTAGTATCTTTGCCTGTATCATATGAGAATTTTGTGGATTCTTTTATTGTTGGGAAAGATAGTCTGTCGTTAGAAGAAGTAAGATCTGCTCTTCATACTAGAGAGGTCCGTCATCAAGCATCTGGTTCTAGTACAAAGAATCAGGCATCTGGATCAGTAGTTACTGGGGGAAAAGGACAAAAGAAATCTGGTAAAAAGAAAACGAACTTTAAAAATTCGAATTCTAAGGGTCCTAAAACTACTGATGTTGTAATTACTATAAAGAAAAGGGACACTGGAAAAATGAATGTCCTAAGAAAAAGAAGCAGCGGGACAAGAATGAAGGTTCTGCTGCTCTGGCAGAAACTGGAGGTGATTCTGAGGAAGACCTGACCCTAGTAGTTAATAGCCAGTCACATTGTAGGGATGTGTGGGTTCTTGATTATGGGGCGTCGTATCATATTAGTCCATGCAGGGAATGGTTTTCAACTTATAAGCAGATAGATGGAGGCAATGTTTCTATGGCCAACAATGCTGCCTGCAAAGTAGTTGGAATAGGCTCTATCAAGGTGAGGACTCATGATGGTACATTCTGTACCTTGAATGAAGTTATATGCATGTTCCATTAATGACAAAGAATCTGATATCTTTGAGTCTTCTTGATAGCAAGGGTTTCAGTTTTCAAGGTGAAGGTGGAGTTATGAGTGTCTATAAAGGTTCAAAGGTGGTTATGAAAGGCATTAAAAATGTACCTTATTATTCTTCAGGGTTCTACTATGACAGGTTCTGCTGCTGTTGCATCATCTGATATTCACAAGGAGGAGTTGACCAAGTTATGGCATATGAGACTTGGGCACATGGGTGAAAGGGGGATGTAAATTCGGTCAAAAAGGGATCTTCTATGTGGGCACAAGGTGCAGGATCTAGAGTTTTGTGAACACTGTGTGTTTGGGAAGCTTCACCGCAGCAAGTTCCCAAAGGCAGTTCATACAACGAAAGGTACTCTTGATTATATCCATTCTGATTGTTGGGGACCTTCCCGAGTTGCATCTATTGGAGATCACAGGTATTTTGTGTCAATGATTGATGATTATTCAAGAATGACTTGGGTAATTATAGTGAAGCATAAAAGTGAGGCTTTCAAGAATGTCAAGCAGTGGAAGGTTATGTTTGCAGATTATAGAAGTCCTTGTATGGACTAAAGCAGTCTCCTAGGCAGTGGTATAAGCGGTTTGACAGCTACATGATTGAGCTAGGCTACAACAAGAGTGAGTATGATTGCTGTGTGTACCACAGCAAGCTGAGTGATGGGTCTTTCTTATATCTGGTTCTGTATGTAGATGATATGCTCATAGCTGCAAAGACTAAGTCTGATATTCAGAGGTTGAAGGGTCTTCTCAGTGATGAGTTTATGATGAAGGATTTGGGTGCTGCGAAGAAGATTTTGGGGATGGAGATCTATAGGGAAAGAGGTCAGAAGAAACTTTTCTTGTCACAGAAAGGTTATATTTAGAAGATTCTGTCAAGGTTTGGCATGACAACAGCTAAGCCTATAGACACTCCAAGTGCTTCCAATAATCACTTGTCTGTTGCTTTTGCACCCGAGACTGCTGAGGAGAAGGAGTACATGAGTCGGGTTCCTTATGCTAGTGCAGTAGGGAGTTTGATGTACGCTATGGTTTGCACTAGTCCGGATCTTGCACATGCAGTTAGTGTTGTTAGTAGGTTTATGGGTGATCCTAGTAAGGAGCACTGGCAGGCAGTCAAGAGGATTTTTCGTTACCTTAGATGTACATCTGATGTTGGTCTTATTTATGGGAATGATAGTCAGTGTTTAGTCACTGGTTATTCTGATTCTGATTATGCTGGAGATGTTGACAGTAGGAGGTCAATGGTTGGTTATGTTTTTTACTCTTGGTGGTTCTGTCCTTAGCTGGAAGGCAACTTTGCAGGCTACAATTACTTTGTCTACTACTGAAGCAGAGTACATGGCGTTGACAATAGCTGCTAAAGAGGGGATATGGCTAAAGGGGCTAGTTAGTGATCTCGGTTTACATCACGATCAGGCTACTGTGTATTGCGGGTGTAGTTCGACGCGTGTTTTCATTAATTGTTATTAGACGGGTTAAATTCCTATTTACCCTAATGTCGTTTATTCGACTAAGATAGCCTATATAACATCTGTAACTCTGTATTCCTCACATAATCATCAATAAAATATACTCTCTCTCTCTCTGCCATGGACGTAGCCAAATTGGTGAACCACGTAATTCTGTTGTCTTTTTTATTGTTTTTGAATTCGTTATTTGTTTTTCTCTCACATCCGTTATAACACCACTTTACTGGAATTTCATATTAAGTTCAATTTGAATCAATTTAATTAGGTCGTCACTTTTAAAATTTTGAGTTTATTTGAGTCATATGCAAGTCCATTGCAAATTATTAGCATCTTACATTGTATCAAATCAATATTTATCATATTGATTTTCCTATTGAGTAAAATTCAATCGATTCAAAATCGAATCATATAATTTTGAATACAATTCAAGCTTATTGCCTTCAACATCCAACAATATTAGATTATTACTATCTAATTTACATGGATAGGTAAATAACAGTTTCCAAGAAAGGAGGGATATGATAGATTATCAATCATATTGCATAATAGTAGGTTTTGATTTGTCATCTAAAGCATTAAAATAAGTATAACAAGGCCCACCACTTTTCATATACTATTATATGTACTCTATTACTGTTACATGAAGATACTATTTTATCTTTCTATATATGTACTATTATCAATATTCATTTATGAATATAATTGCTCCTGAAAAACTGTAGCACCTCCTAGAATTAAGGCTAGGAAATTTTGTATTTAGTTTATGGCCTTATGGGCCGGGACTCCAAAGGGTTCTCAAGCTGGTCTAGCAAATTATACTATTATAGTTGGGGATAATAGAGTATATAACTATATTTTCAAGACTTCAACCATCAATTTAAGCTTTTGGGTTGAATTAATCATTTGAAATGATAAGAGCCAGCATGATATAAAGGTTACGGGTTCAAATCTCATCCACCCCTCATTTCTAAGTGGAATATTTAGCGCCAGCTATGAGGGAGGCATGTGTTGTATCCACACTTCAAGCCCAATGGTCTCTCGCATGAGGGGGTGTGATAGGACTCCAACTATCAACTTAATCTTTTGATTGAGTTAGTCCTTTAACATAATTAGATCACGGAAATAGTTTTATACTTTATCAAGGGAGGTTAATACTGTTGGGGTTGGAGGCGGGGTGAAGGAATGGGGTATTTGGAGGGAGATAAGAGCAACATTATAGAGGACATGACTCTTATCAAAATATTTTTATGGAGTTGACTTGATTATATAAATGTACTAGAACTATTAATAAAAGAGGTTCCTTCATATGATTTGTTCATTTCTTACTTTATACGAAAATAAAAATAAGCTCTACATGTCACTCATGAGTGACATGACATGAATAGCACCTTTAATTAGGAAATAGACAACCATATGCCGAACAGCAAACTTAAACTAAGATATAATTGTTTGATTTATTCATCATGATTATAATTAATTTTCTTCTTAAGATACGTCCTCAATCAACCTTTGAGGGGATCATTTCAACTTTTTGAGCCAATCGTTGGCGGAAACTGAATTAATACTGCAAAGTTTTTGGTTTGGTATAGTAAAAGATGAGTACTATCACGTAGCATAATCGAAGCTTAGAATTCACGTAAATCAAATTGTGGCCTTTTTGTAGTACTTAAAAGAATAATCAAACCTCTTTGTCTCTTTTCAATTCTTGGAAAAATATTTGGTTGGTGTTTAATTAACGTCATTAGGTAAAAGGTATTTTATACTATCATTTTTATGGCAATTTTAATATCTACTCATATGCCAAAATGCCAAGCAATAAGGAATCAAAGTGTCGCTCCAGCTAGGAGATTATAACCTTTAGAATTCGTGTGAGCTAGCTCCATATATTTTGAGATCGATACCGCTAGAACGATAGAGAAAAGAATCATTAGTATAAACTAATAACCCAAGTTGTTAACTCAGATAATGTCCCAAATCATGTATCAATGTAAATTTAAAGTGTTAAATCAAACACTTGAAAGAAGTGAAAAAAGACTCACAGGTATTGAATTGTGTTGCGACATAAAATTATTTTTTACTTGCTCTATCACATATTCAATACAACTTTAGTTGCAATGACCCTAGGCATTTCTCAGGCACATTTTTGTCTTGTAAGCAAATATTTACTCCACTTTATAATTATTGCAACATATTTTATTGACATTTTTTAATAAACACAGGTGAAAAGGAGAAATATAAAAATAGACAAAAAGTATGACCCAAATGATAGGAGAGAGATAGCTAGAGAGAAGATATTACCAAATAAAAAACGTTACAACTAATATAAACTTGCTAATAAGAAAACATTCCAATAATAAAAGAACGAAGAAAGTTGAAAAAACTATACATTAGGACAAACAATACAACCTTCCCGAGTATAAGAAAGAGAAGGTAGAATTCATCTATGATGCATGAAAAAATCTCTTTGCGTGAACTTTCCTGTTTCCAACATGTGTCGGTTTTCGATAATTTTGAAAAGTAATTCGGGACATTGGCTTTTCTTTTGAAAAAAGATAGTGCAAAAGTATCAGGTAAAATAGAACTAAGGAAAACTAAACATAAAGTGAAAGTCTTTTCACAAAAAGTCAAACAGATTAGTGAAAATACTACTACTATTCCTGCTTCACAATACATGTAATATTTGCTTTTTCGTGTATTCTAAGTTCTAACACGCTTCTTGGACCTTCATTGCAAAAAAAATAGTACGTTTGCTCCCAAATCTTTTTCGCTTTTTAATTGGCGCACACACAAAACACAAGCAAGTTTCACTCAACAAAGTATTGGCAGTTTGGCATCATTATTCAGTGAATGATTAGAATTTTTCTTGCATTTATTTACCAGTTGTATTCACCTATCACAATATCAAAAAGTATTCCTACGTAACAAGTGGAGTTATGGTCAGTTATCCCATCCCCCCAACCTTCTTTGGGATGATATTTTTATAGTAAGAGAAAAGAAAAAATTAGGGTAAATGAGATTCTTCTTTGACAAAGAAAAAAAAAAGAAAAAACGAGAATTATGCTTTCGAAAAAAGAAAGGAATATTAGGGTAGAGTTGACATTTAGGAGACAACAGAAAAGGGTCAAAGCAGTTGTAACATGTAAAATCACAAACTAAATCTGCATATCATCTTTTTATTATTACACAAAGTTGCAAGATTGAACTACATAATTTGTATTAGGACTCTAGGAGGAGTAGACTGGATAAGTAGAAGTATATAAATTATATCTCGTTTTCTTGGGCAGAAATTAAAATTGACAGTCTAGAACTTGGTGTTGACATTTCCTTGTACTGAGCTTCTAATTTTCAGACATCACGTAAGTTCCAAAAAATTTCTATAACGAAAGATATGTTAAATTACATTTAGCAACCCACTAAAATTTTGGTGTTAGAGAGGGGGAATGAGGTAAAGAATTAACTTAATGTTGGATTCTTTAATATAAAAAAGTATCTCTTATGTCTCTATTTTATCTTTTTGGAATATATTTTAGGCTAAAAAAAGGCAAACTAAAAAAAACGAAATGGAATTATGCAAAAGTGTATCTTATTTATGAACATTATTATGAGTTGTACCTTAATACTGATTTTTTTTTGTCAATTCATACCATAATTAATTAGTCCTCAACCTTTTTCATGAGCTAGTATCCTACAATATATTTCTTTTTCAATTTTCCTAAGATTCTAGGTAGTTTTATTACAATCCATACCTTTTTTTTGGTCTTTAGAATTTGCCTTTCATTTATATGTATATTTTTTTGAGGGGAAAAGAGCAAATAAGTGCATTAAGGAAGGGACAAAACGTCCATCAGTACTTACGGAGTAATTTCAGAGGGAACATGATTCTCCTATCTTTACTCTATAACAAAAGGCACAAGTCTAGCGAGGTGATGAGCAACACAATTGCCATCCCTACGCACATGAGAGTCTCATGATGAAACCAATCAACTACATCAATTGCTAAGCCCAGTGCTTTTCCCATCGAGCAACATCACAAGCTCGGTCATGCTACTGGTCCGACCATCGAGGATGCCGCTTCTTATTGACGGCTTGTGGGTCGTCTTATCTATTTATCTGTCACTCGTCCTGACTTGACTTATTGTGTGCATATCTTGTCTTAGTTCATGCAGGCTCCCAAACTGGAACACTAGGAGGCCGCATTACGGGTTGTTAGATACTTGAAGAGCACTCCGAGTCAGGGTATTCTCCTTCGGGAAGATAGTGATTTATCTTTGTAGGGTTGGTGTGATTCTGATCGGGCTGCTTGCCCTCAAACTCGGGCCTCATTGTCTGGTTGGATAGTTTTCTTGGGTCATTTCCTTATTTCTTGGAAAACCAAGAAGCAACACAATGCTCCTGTTCTTCTACCGAGGCAGAATATCGGTCCATGGTTGCAATTACTTGTGAGTTGAAGTGGCTCAAGGGTCTCCTGCTCAGTTTGGGTGTTCATCATCCCAAATCTATTCCATTATTCTGTGATAGCCAGTCTGCTCTTCATCTTTCCCATAATCCTTTCTTTCATGAGCGTACCAAACACATTGAGGTGGATTGTCATTTTCTGCGTGATGCTATTGTCGATGGTCTTATTTCTCCTTCTTATGTGCCGTCTACAACCCAGCTTGCCGACATCTTTACAAAGGCTCTAGGCAAAGCTCAGTTTGATCTTTTGCTTTTCAAGTTGGGCATTCTAGACCACTCCCATGCTCCAACTTGAAGGAGGGTGTTAGAGATATCATTGTGTGAATATCTTTCTATATATCTTTTATCTTATGTATATCTTTTTCTTTTATTTAGGATCTCCAAATTAGTTAGCTTTACTTATTTTGTAACGTATATATTGTAAAGCAAATCAATGATCAACACAAGATTAAACCCTATTCTCTTATTTCACAAATATCAAACAACCAAACTATCATGTTCTTAAAGTAGTGCCTAAGAATGAAACTAATTATAAGTATAAACTAATTTTGAGGCTTGTGCATTGCACGGGTTCTTGTTTATATTATTTTTTTCAAATATTTTGTTAACATTGTTAATTTTGTGTTGTTGTAAAATGAAATTTTTCAACACCATTTTATTTACATACTTCCTCTGTTCTTTTAATTGCAATAATCACCACTTTGGGTAGTTTTATCTATTTGGACCACTCCACTTTTAGTAAAAAAAAACTATAGTTGACAATATTGCATTTACTTAGCTTTCTGTTAATAAAATAAACATTAATTACTCATCAAATTGCCTCATAAAGTTGCGTTTACTTTACTAAGGATTTACTTATCCCCTACACTTGTTAATTAAAGGGGTACATCTATGCTAAACTATCCATTTTTTCATTTCCTTAAAAATCTTGTCCAAACCCATTGTTGCAGTAGAAAAAGAATGGATAAAGTATTTGTCATTATACTCTTATTTCTAGATTTTTTCATTGTGATATATAAATTTTATAATTTTTAATATTAAACTAAATATTGTAGCTTAGTATATTATTAAGTAGTATCTCGATAACTGGTATGACTAACATAGTTAACACAATTTTAAGATGAAGAACACCTAAATGATACTTGAAGAAAGTAGAAGGTACTTATTTAATAGATGCATGACAACAAAACTATAGAAAACATGAGTGTCAGCCACAACTTCATCTTTTAATGGCACATAAACACTAACAAATATAGAATGGAAGATGAAAAAGTGAAAACAAAGATCAGAATGACAGTATCATAAATATAATTAATTAAATATAAAACTAACCTCTACTAATAATCGAAAATACTGTTTAAGAGAAAAATATACCTCTTCATCCATCATGACCATATCAAGACTTATCAAATTTTCTCCTTTTTTTATGATCCTTGACCTCAAATAGTTTAGAAACGCGAACCCTTGATTTTTCAATTAGTTTATTAGAATCGAGTTCATGGAGAAAGAAATAAGACTGACAATAAATATTTGAAAAACAAACATGAATAATATATTATGTATACAATAAATATTCCATGAATAAAATAATTAGTGAATTGCATAATACCTTTGCAATGTTGTTGACAAACTTTTATTTGATTCATGTAATGCCACCATGGTATGCTATAGGTTCAAAATTATAAATATGTATTTTTATCTTTATATAACTCAATATTTAAAAGTATGATTTTGAAAGATATAATTCATATTGTCCCACATATAATACACTATATTTAAAGTTATTTTTACATGTAATTAAATTAAATGATAAATAATACGTTATTTTTCATCCAAGTAAATAGATTTTCATATTGTAAAACTATATTGTATATGAAACTTATTTCGAGCCCTCTCCAATGGTAAAAAAATTATAATATTGAATTCGTAAAAAAGGTTATATTCAATTTACATAGTATAATAATTTAAGTTGTTTATCTAAAATCAGGACGTAATGTTCACATATCCAAAATACCTTATAGTATTTATATCTATAGTGAACACTATTTTTTTTAAAAATAATTAAAAAATAATAACATGACATGCTTAGATGAAACTCTCTATAATATTCTAAGGTTGTTTTTTAAAATCAAACTCTAATTTTTTCATCATCCAAAATTCTAATATATATGTAACTTTATCGCTATAGATTTTAGTTTTTGTTGTAACAATAAATTTTACTTAATAAATTTTGTTGCAATACTAAATTGTTTTGGTTCGGTGGAGCAATTAAGGCTGAGGTTTTGAAAGACAACATGTCTAATTCTGTATATTGGACCTATTGTAAAATGATATAATCACATGTTGTACACTATACTTATAGCTTAATTATTATTATATTTATCAAAAAGAAAGACTACAAAATATCTTACCATTCATCGATTTAAATATATTTTTATGAGTTGTAAAACTATATTGTAGATGGTTCTCATTTGAAGCATATTTCAAGCACTCTCCAATTGTAAAAAATGATAATGTTTTGAATTAGGTAGCAAAAGTTATATTCAATTTACATAATATAATGATTTAGGTTTTTATTCAAAACTAAACGTAAATTTCTCCCTATTGAAAACTCCTTTTATATATTTAAATATGTATAGAACTCTATTTTTTATTATATCTAAAATAAAAATTAATGAGATGACAATCCTACATGATACTCTCTATTCATAAGTTGTAGAACTATATTGTATATAGATCTTATTTCGAAGCATATTTCGAGCACTATCCAATGGTACAAAAATTATAATATTCTAAATTACGTAGCAAAAGTTATACACAAATCACATAATATAATAATTTAAGTTGGTCATTCAACACGAACTCTATTTCGCTTATTTAAAGCTCCTTATATGTATTTAAATATATGTAGAACTCTATTTTTGTAAAAAAAAAAAATTGATGACATGACAATCCTACGTGGCACACTCTATTCATAAGTTGTAGAACTATATTGTACTCCCTCCGTTTCCTGAAGATCTTCCCACTTACTGTTCCTACAGATACCAAGGAAAATCAAGTTGTGTGGGGCATGGTGTGAGTAAAGTAGGAGAGAGAAAGGGGTTAAGATAAATAAACAAATAAAAAGGGGTTAAAGTAGGAGAGAAAAAGAGAGTAAAATTGAATTAATAATGTAATGGTGGACCATATGATAGTGACATGAGAGGGTAAATAGGGAAATTTGTTTTGCCAAATAAGGAATAAAGCAAAAGAGGGAAGATCTTTTGGAAACACCCTTAAACAGAAAGAGGGAAGATCTTTAGGAAACGGAGGGAGTATATGGATCTTATTACGAAGCATATTTCGAGTACTATCCAATGGGGTACAAAAATTATAATATTCAGAATTACGTATCAAAAGTTATACACAAATTACATAATATAATAATTTAAGTTGTTCATTCAACAAGAAACTCTAATTTTCATTTATCCAAAACTCGTTATATGTATTTAAATCCATATAGAACTCTATTTTTGTAAAAAAGAAGAAAATTAAAATTGATGACATGACAATCTTATATGGCACTCTATGCTCTCGAAAAGTTCCTTATATATATATATATTGATGATTAGATAAACATATATTTCTTTAATCCAACCATCAAATTATAATCTGAATGAATGAGGTAAAAATAAGATGGATAATATATATATATATTTGATACGGAAAGAAAAACTTAAACAAACCCCTTTAGCCCGGGGGCCAGCCTAAAACATCCTTACGGGTGATGAGAGAGAAATCAACATCAAAAGGAGGGAAATAATAGACCAACGAACAATTGTGATGACCCCGAGAAGCCATGAAGTCCGCCGCCCTGTTAGCCTCCTTGAAGATGTGGAAAATCCTGAAACTTGAAAACAACCGCAGATCTATTTCAACATCAGAAATAATGTTAGCAATCTCCCAAGGAATACTCCAAACCCTTTTTACAGCATTAATGAATGCCAGATTATCCCCCTCAATAATGATATATTTAAACCCTTGCTCTAAAGCAGCCCTAACACCCTCCCTCAAGCCCCAAGCTTCAGCCTGAAGAATCGAGGGAGAAGACCCTAAAGACTTTCCTCCAGCTGATAATACCGCACCTGTATCATCTCGAATAACAAAACCATATGAAGATTGCCCACATTGAAGTTTGGAACCATCAAAATTAAGCTTAACGAACCCCCGGGGTGGGGGGGAACCAGATCACTGAATCTCCCCGACGACGCACTTTGACAGGTTTAGGCCGAAGGAAGCCAGGGACCGACCGCCCATAAGGGTCCTCAACAGAAGAGCGAAGCCTGCTAAAATAAAATTTACTAAAGACAGAGGCTGCATCGGAGAAAGAGACTAAAACCATCTGAAAAATAACCTGATTTCGAAAATACCAACCAAACCACCAACCAATTGCGATTTGACAAAAAAACCATTTTCGGAACAGCCGAAAAATAAGAATTGATGATCTAATTAAACAGCTGGTGAACCAAATGGGACAGGGGGGGATAGCATGTCACTCATAGTCTGCATGGAGCTTAGCAAAGGTATCAATCATAAAGGGGCAACTAAAGCACAGGTGATTAACAGTTTCTGACTAATAGTTGCAAAACGGGCATTCTTGTGGCAGAAAAATATGGCTACGTTCTAGCCGTTTCTTAGAAGGAAAACCATTATTACACGCTTTTCAAAGAAAGAATTTAACCTTGGGAGGGACATTCAGCTTCCAAATCCAAGCATAATCCACAGGGACAACATTATCATTAAGAAGACCTTCGGCTAGCTGAGCCCCAGACTTTATCGAATACTCCTCATCTGCTGTAAAACCCCAAACTATAGAGTCTTGCTGCGGATGGACAGGAATAAAAAGCGAGCAGATATTGGCAACTAAGTGAGAGGGGATAGATAAGGACAGCTTGACGTGGTCCCAACATTTAGAAGGCAAAATGAACTCACTGACCCTCGTAGAAGAAGCTGTAGCGGGGAGATAATTGAAGCTAGAGGATATTGAAATAGCCAATTATCAACCCAGAAACGGATGGCAGCGCCATTTCCAATTTGCCACCTCAAACCTTAACTAAATAGACCTCGCAGTTACATAAGGTTTTTCCACTGCCACAAGGCTATGCTCGGCACTTTATGAGCTAGTAATGTGCTATTTTTAACATACTTCTTGCGAACAAGCTTCACCCACAGACTATTATTGTCCTTAATGATTTTCCAAAGGAGCTTTAATTGAAGAGCTGCATTATTTACCTCAGCCTTTCGCAGGCCCAGGCCCCCACAACTTTTGAGCTTATAGATCCTATCCCACCCAATTAAATTCGAAGAGCCATTCAACGGATCCTTATTCCAAAAAACATTACGATACGTTTTATCGAGTGAATGCAGAATTGGCTTTGATAAAAGGAAACTTTGCATTTGGAAGTTAGCCTTAGTGGCCAAATTAGATCGAACCTGGATAGTTCTCCCCGCTTGAGAAAGCGAATTAGCTTTCCGTTTTGGAAGCTGCTGCCCCACTTTAGTAGTGAGTTTAGCAAAGGTCTATTTTGTTACTCGGGAGGAGATTATAGGACACCTAAGGTAATCACCCAGACCATAGGTCTCGACCATTCCTAAAATAGAGGCAAAATTACGTTTAGCGTTTTCTGAAACATTAGATGTCACTTGGAAGGAAGATTTATGGAAATTCACAAGTTGGCCTGATTGGGAACAGTATTTATCTAAAATATCTTTGATTAAAGAACAACTAGCATCCGAAAGCTTTAGCAAAAATCATAGTATCATCCGCAAAAGTTAGAAACGGGATGCGAATCCCTGAATGACCAATGGTTACTCCCACAAGTTTATCCCGCTGGGAACAAGCAAAAGAAAGCTGGCGGGCCAACAACTCAGCACTAAGGATAAATAGATACGGCGATAAAGGGTCACCTTGACGGATACCCCGAGAAGCAACAAAGGAGTCACCAGGCACTCCATTGACTAATACTGAGAAGGAGGTGGAAGAGATACATTCTCTAATCCACCCAATCCATCTTGGGCTGAAGCCCAGTTTAGACAACATTTCTAAAATAAAAGGCCATTCCAATCTATCATAAGCCTTTTCCATGTCTAGCTTAATTGCGAGCCATCCCGATTCTCCCCCTTTTCTCCTGAAGGAATGAAACACCTCATGAGCAAGGAGGATATTACCTTGTATCAGACATTTAGGGACAAAAGCACCTTGTAACGGGTGAATGAGTTTTCCCATAACAATCTTCAAACGGTTCGTGATGACTTTAGAGATGATTTTATAGATCGTAGAATTAACATAGACTAATCGGACGGAAATGATTAGCAGACGAGGGATTATCAACTTTCAGAATGAGCGCTAAAAAGTGTGATTAATTTCCTTGAGAATTTTTCCAGAATGGAAAAAGGCTTTTACCGCCCTAATTACAGCATTACCAACAAGCGACCAATACTTTTGAAAGAAAAAAGGCGGATAACCATTCGGCCCTGGGGATTTGTCTGGCGTCAGATCAAAAGTTACCATCCTAACTTCCATTTCTGAAACCTCGGCCACCAGAAAATTATTGTTTTCCAGAGATATTAAAGGGGAAATTGTTGAGAAATCATTTACGCTATCAAAATGACAATCAGGGTTAGACATAAAGCGCGCTTGGAACTCTTAGTTATAGCTTGAGAGATAGCACTTGGCGACGAAATTAATACATTAGCTTTCGTGAGAAACTCTTTAATTTGATTATGGTTTCGACGTATGGTAGCATGAGCATGAAAGCAACTAGTGTTTGCATCACCTTTGGAAAGAAATAGAGTCTTGCCTTTTTGTTTCCAATACTCACACTCAAAAGATAATAAATTTTCCCGTTTCTGTAGAAGCAAATTCTGTTTGGCTTTAAGATTGGGATCCATTTGATTTTGCATGAGATCACGTTGCACATTAGAAAGCTTTTTATCTACCAATCGAAGCTGTCGAAATATATTACCAAATTGTGTTTTATTCCAAGCTTTAGATTTTTATTTTAGAAGTTTGCATTTTTTAACTAAACAATACATGAACGAGCCAGAAAAACGAGTACACCAAGTTTTTTTTACTAGCGTATCATAGTCTTTTCGGGCACACCACATCTTTTAAAAACGAAACGGGGGGGCTTTGTTAGATTGAATGGACAGATAATCTAGCGCAATAATACAATGATCTGACGAAGTAAACGACAGATGCTTTATTATAGCTTGAGGGAACTCCGATAACCAACAGATACTAGTTACCACCCTATCCAACCTTTCAAAAATATTGTTAGGACCTGCCTTTTTTTTCGCCAAGTAAATCTTGACCCAGAAAAAGAAACATCAACACAACTTATTTGGGAGTAGAACTGGCTAAGAATCATCAGCTTGGAATGGTTAAATTCTGCCCCCCTTCTTTATCTAAATGAGAGCCAATTTCATTGAAATCCCCCACAATAATGAAGGGTTGGTGAATACTACTAACATAGACCATGAGTTCTGCCTAGAATTCTGGTTTAAACTCATTTCGAGCAGGAGCATAAATAAAAATAGCTACAAAAGAAAATTAGAATTTAATAAATTGATTGCTACTACTATGAAACGACTAGCTTTAAAAATAACAGTCAAACTAAATGGATTGATATTACAAGCTTTCCAAAATAACCAAATCCCACCTGAATAACCTATAGTAGGGATATAATCAAAAGACTGAAATCCAGCTTGGTGAACATTACTGAGAGAAGGAGGGGATTGGGATTTCACTTCACACAACATCATTATTTTTATGTTATAAAACTTGCAAAAGTTCTTCACCTCAGCTAAAGCATTTTTCCAACAAACACCTCTAACATTCCAAGAAGCAATCGACATAATATATCATTTTAAACATGATCACTAGACAAAAAAGAAGGGCTACCCAGTAGAATAAATGCTAATTGCTGCGGTCAAAAAGTGGCATATTGCTGCGATTTTGGGTGCGCAGCAATTAAGGGGGCAGCAATATGTAATAATAATATTGCTACGGTTTTAAACCGCATCAATATTTGAACATATTGCTGCGGTTCCTATCCAAAATCGCGGTAATATATTTATTTTTTATGAGTTTTTTGCGGGGATATACCAAGGTAATATCGCATTTTGTGGGGATAAACCTCACTAATTTTTTTTTGTGGTGGATATACCAACCTAAATTTAAGTTTTGTTAAAAGGTACCAAAACACTATTTTCGGCGGAAAAGTCAAGTTTTTTTTGGCCTTTGTCTTGGTAGGAACTCATGAGTGAGCCATAAAGTGACAGTGAGGAAGTTGAAGGAAAATAAATATAATAGAAGCAATTGAATGTCACACACTATACAAAGAGTAAGTAAGCAAGTCAAGGGCTGAAAATTTGACTTTTTCACCGAAAATAGTGTTTTTAGTACCTTTTAGTAAAACTTAAATTTAGGTTGGTATATCCCGGCAAAAAAAAATTAGTGAGGTATATCCCTACAAAATGTCCTATTACCCTGGTATATCATTTTTTATTGAAAACGTACAACATATTGTTGCGATTTTGGATAAAAAAAGCGCAACAATATTTAAACATATTGCTGCGGTTGTTGTCCAAAACCGTAGCAATAGGCCCTGTCAGGTAATTTTTTTTTTTTTTTAAATATTTTGCAATCAAATTTGAAATAGTAAAACTAAGCATGTAACCCATCACCAACTGAAGATAAAATGACATGAATCTGATCAATATATAAAAATAAAAAGAACTAGTTACATACTTACATAAATATCAAAAAGTAAAATGAAAAAGCAAAAATAAAAAAAAATAGTTACGAATTACAAAAAAATATAATAAAAACAATATTAAAAAAATTAAAAAAACTGAAAATAAAAAACCCTAAAACAAGAAAATCACAAACTGAAAAATGAAACTGTAATATCGCCAAGAACTCGAGCGATTCAACGTCGGCGACCAGCGAGGATGAATAGCTGGTAAACTCTAGCGAGGACGAACAACGATTCAACACGACCAAAATCTTGCAAAATAAACGTAAACTTGAAAAATTAAAATCAGTTGGTAAAATTCAAAGCAAAAAGGACGCAATATTGAAAAAAAACACAAAAAAATTGAATGTCAAAATCAGAGAAATACCTGATGAAAACAAGATCTGAACGACGAAGGCTTCAAGCGCGAGGAACGACGAAGGCTTCAAGAGGAACGACGAATGCTTCAATAGGAACGACGAAGGCTTCCCGAGAAACAACGAGCGCGAGCTTCGAAGGGTCAAGTCTTCGATCTGAACGACGACCGAAGCTTCGCGAGGAACAACGAGCGCGGGCTTCGACTGGTGAGGATGAGGGAAATCTCGGCGACTTCGCCTGGTGAGGATGAGGGAAATCTCGACGACTTCGTCTGGTGAGGATGAGGGAAATCTAGACGACTTCGTCTGGTGAGGGATGATTGAAGAACGACGAAGAACGAAAATAAGGGAAGAGAACGAGGATGAAGGAGAATGTGTGGTGAGAGAGGAAAAGGAAAATGTGGTGAGACGGCGCATGATGAGGGAAGAGGAAGTGAACCGCGCCTTAGTTTTATTAAACTACCCTAATGACAATATCGCTGCGGTTTTCATAAGGAACCGCAGCAATATAGTAAAATAATAATTTTTAAAATTATTTTAATATATTGATGCGGTCCTGCGTGGAAACCGCAACAATATTTACTGTTCAAGCCCCACTTTATTTTAAAAAGTATCCGTTAGACAATATTGCTGCGGTTTTTGGCGGGAACCGCAGCAATATTGTGAATTTCTATTTTTTATTTTCTTTTTGCGTGTTATATTGCTGCGTATAAGTAAAACCGCAGCAATATTACCGCAGCAAATGGCATTTATTCTACTAGTGAGCTAATTTATCTTCCTCTTCAGAGCAGAGGATGCATCATCACTCTCCATGTCATCAACCCTCCTCCTTATAGAACCAGATTGGGAGGAGAGAATGACTGGGAGAGCAGGGTCCATCCCCATGTGCTCAATTTGTTTCACCAGAGAGCTATCAGAATGAAGGGAATGAAAAGAATAGCCAGCTAATGAGTTTAGCTCACCAAAGCTTTCAGAATCATCTGGATCAACCAAAAATATATATTAACATTCTTACCAGAACCAACTAATTCAAAACCTTGATTAGGAAAGTTTTGGTGAGCTTGGAGCTGAGAATCACTTACCAAATCAGAGGGGTAGAAAACTCTTAAAGAAGGAGGAGAGCACAAGGGGGACAAGCTCTCACCAGCAAACTCCATCTCCAACCCAGATGGTCTAGGAAGGTGGAGGGACTAGAGGTTCCAGAATTGTTGCTTCATCATCAGAGGAGTCTTCTGAGACAACTGGGTTAACCATGATCAATTTACCTTTTCCCTTCCCATAGACAAGAGGAGGGGGAAGCTTACTATCAACACTGCCATGAGCACCATACACAGGTTCTTTAATAACAAGACCAATAGTTCTTGGGGTAGGGAGAATACCAGCAGAGTTCTTATCTTTGACAGGAGCAACATAAAGTAGCTTAGAACTTGCAACATTTCTTTTAAAGTGTTTAGATTGAACATGGACCACTTTAGCTTGCTCAGCAGTGGTCTCATGAATTGCTTGACCAGAGGCCTTAGCCATACTTAAGAAAAGGTCTTTTTGTTTAGGGTTTTTAAGTAGGTGGACCAGAATTTCTTTTTTGGGAGCAGTTAATAAGGGGCAAGCATCAATTTCATGAGAACTTTCACCACAAAAAGAGCATCCAGAAGAAAAATCTTCATACCACATGACATACCCATGCATTAAATCACCTACCCTGCAGACTTCAGCAAATTCCAGCAAAGGGCCTTGGATGTTCACCCTCACACATGCACGAGCAAATCATATTTTGTTCCTCAAGAGAGAGTTTTGATCAAGCTTGATCAAGGCCCCAATATCATTAGCTGCTAGAAGATTAGCAATAGAATCAAAATTTAAAAGTTCAGTAGGGAGACGAGGAATTTTCACCCACAGATTAACCCGCTTTATCTCCTCCAAATAGGGGTCAAAAAGAGGCTCCCAGGGCTGGAGAATGAGTAAGTCACCCTGGACAGTCCAAGGCCTCTCACTCCACACAAGCGAGACATCAGAAGGATTAGAGAATTTCATAAGCAACCAATTGTTACCCATCTCAAGATATCCAACTTCCCCTTTAATAAACTTCCAATCAGTCTTTGTACGAGCTCTAATAGTTCGCACATCTAAAGGAGCATACATCATTTTAGCAAACAAGCATGACTTAGACAACTCTTCAATATCCATTTTAACCTGAGGGAGATCATCTAACACAATAGCTTCAGGGAAAGAGGGTGGGGGAGGGGGATCCTGACTCAGAGACTCAGGACCATTAGAACTAGCATTAGGGTTGACTTCAGAAATTTTTGCAATTAATTTACCAGTGGAAGGAGAAGTAGGGTTAGCAAGAAGTGCATATTTAAAAGAGGGTGGACTTGCCATAATAAATGATAACGAAATCGAAGAAAATTCAATACTTGATAGAGAGCATATTAAGGAAGACAATTGCTTGGAAGAGAAAGGGATGAGAAATAAACCTAACTGATCTTGCTTTTTATAGGCCAAGAAAATTACCAGACAATCAGCAAAGGACTGAATTTGGGAACTAGCTTGCAAGTTGAGTAATTCCATCACAATAAATGCAATGGAACTCTTAAAAAAACTTTCGAACTTCTTCTGCAGCACTAGGACGGCAGAATAAAAATCTTTTAACTCCAAAAGCAGACCAATAAGAGCGAAGTGAACACCACTGCAGCACACCTTAACAGAAAAAGGAAAAGACCTCACAAGTGCATTTAATGCACTGCTCCATAGAACCCTAGATCCCCAAATTATTTTAAATTTAAATTCGGGAAAATAAAAACCTCTAATCGAATTAAAAGCCTTTTGGGGGATTGCTTGAAGAAGATTAATCAGCTTAACACTCCACCAAAAGTCATTATTACACTGCAAACCACGAAATAATGATTTACTCTGCCAGAAGCTACAAAATTGATTTGGGGAAAACTGAAAATAGGCACCACTAGGGTGGATAAGGGTTACAATTAAAAGGAATCATTCCACAAGACGATTAATCTTCCACTGTAAGAAGGCAGCAGAGATAATGATGGGAGATTTGAGGAATAGAGAAGACTCAAGGAAGGGGATTTAGGGAAAATTAAATTGGGGATTTTTTCTAGGGTTCAAGACCTCGGGAGCATTTTCTTTCTCTAACATTTTTTTTTAGGATGCTTAACAAGATGGATAATATGATTATCATTATTATGTATATTATATGACTTATTTTAATCGTTGATCATTTTTTTTTCTAGAAAAACGAGACTTCACTTTATCCATATCCTACTAGTTGCTCTCTGTACATGACTACATAATACATATGTTATTAAGGAAATGATAATGTGATTTTCATTTATAATTGTTAAACCATAAAGCAGTTACATGTGGCTTTCAAACGTCAACTTCCCTCCATACAAACCTAACATTTTCATAGACCCCCAACCAAATGGCACGTGCCATCAATGTGGGTTAACTTTTGAAAGCTTTCCTTATTTATGTTCTCCCTTGTTGAACTTTATGAAATTGTGCTTTCTCCATCACTCTTCCGGTGCTTTGGGTCTACTTTACCAAAACACTTGTGTACTAAATATATCCACGTCCAATTGACCAAAATACCCCCAATTAATCTAAGTTTGCTGATTACTACTATTGGCCAAGTAGTATGTATACCAAGTAGTACTTGGTCCAATAATTTAATTTGTATCTCATAATCTTGAGGTTATGAGATCAAACTTCATTAGAGTACGTACTTTAGAGGTGGGGATTTCCGCTTACTATTCCTCCATATTCCCAAGGAGTTTTGCCTACAAACTCGGGCCAAATTGACCTGTGCGAAGTTGCGATCCGATTATCGTGCCTTCTTACTAAAAAAAAATTAGTAGTATGTGTATATGAGGGTAACTTGGACATTCTAGAACCACAAAAAGATGACGGGCGTGTATAAATAATTGAGATGACCTTGTACTGACCTTATGATTTTATATTCCATTGTTTGCGTTTCATTTCCAAACTTTGTTAGTATATTATTTTTGTTAGTGAAATTTTAGTAATTTGATTACCCTTTCACGTTACAATTAATAATAATGGGCCCTAATATATCAAGGATGGGGTAGTCATGACTTCAGAAGTGGTATAGCAAAATGGTTCAGAATTATCGTTGATCTATGGGGATAAGTTCTAAGTAGAGCAATTATGTTTGGATTTGCAGTCTCTGATCATCACTAGTATTTGGGCCCGAGCGTTGTCTCGGGTTGATATTGTTTTCTGAACTTGATATGCATATTTTTCCATTCCCATTAAAATATATTAAGGAAAATTCTACATTTAAAAGGTACATATATAATAATGTGGACACTTAAAGCTTTATTAAAAATTGGTTGAGATGGTAATTATTGTGTCTTGTATAATAGCAAGAGGTCATGGGTTCAAATCTTGTTGCAAGGTAATTTTACTTTCGTTAATTGACATGACTTATGTACACATTGGACAATTAAAGTAGAGTAACCGATGTGCCACGTGGCGTGTATACATTGTCACGCGCACCTTTTGATATATTTGTATAGATATACAAGCACAAATGACAACATTTACATAAATTTTTTATTTACATTAATATATCAAGCACAAATTTTAAGTAATAATTTGAATTACTTTATAGAAAGAAAAAATTATCATAACATAATAAGAACATTTAAATCATGGATACAAAATTCAATTCCGAATCTATTCGCAGGTTCTCTCCTATGTATACAACATAATCTAGCACAATCGATCATTCATTATATAAAGTATTCTAAAATGCAAATACACATGCTTGACTGGAGTAGCGATATACTCCCTCTGTCCTTAATTAGTACTATTTCCTCTATTCTAATTTACTTGTAACATATATGGACCTCTGACAAATTAACAAATTCACAATATACTCTTAATGTTCCAAAAATGCACCATATACCCCTGAGTTTTCGAAAACGTTCACCAAATACGCTTTTTGTAACTGCCGTTATCTCACCGTTAACATTATTTACAATTTTGCCACAATTTAACCCTAACCCTAAAATCGAACCCTAAACCCTAAACCCTTACCCTACCCCAAACCCTAACCCACTCCAGGCCCAACCTCCCACCCCCAGCCCCACCCCCTCCCTCCTCCACCGCCGCATCCACATCCCCCTCCCTTTCCCCTCCACACCATCACCCCTCTCCCCCTCTCCCTCTTCGTTCACCGTCGCATCACCTACCAGATTTTCGCACAAGGGGTGGGTGAACAAATAGGGGGTGGGTCGAATTTTCGGACAGGGGGTTGGGGAGGCCGGCGGTGAACGAAGAGAGGGTGGGGCAATTGACGGAGAACGAAGAGGGGGTGCGTTAAATTTTCGCAGGGGGTGGGGGGAGCCGGTGGTGGAAGAGAGGGTGGGGAATCGACGGAGAACGAATTGGGAGTGCGTTAGATTTTCGCAGGGGGTGTTGGAGGCCGGCGGTGAACGAAGAGGGAGTGGGGCCGGGGAAATCGACGAAGAACGAAGAGAGGGTGGGGGATGCCGGCGGTGAACAAACGTGCAAGGGGTGGGGGTGGTCGGCGGTGAACGAAATGGCAGGGGGAGGGGGAGGTTGGCGGTGAACGGACGCACATGGGGTGGGGGATGTCGGCGGTGAACGGTGCGTCGGTGGGGGAGGGGGAGGGTAGGGGCTGGGGTGGGTGGAGGGGAGGGGGTGGGAGCTGCCAAAGAGTTAGGGTTAGGGTAAGGGGGGAAGGGTTTAGGGGTAGTGTTGATTAGAATTAGGGTTAGGGTTAGGATTTAATGATGGTAAAATTGTAAATAATGCTAACGGTGAGATAACGGCAGTTAAGAAAAGGATATTTGGTGAACGTTTTCGAAAACTCAGGGGTATATGGTGCATTTTTGGAACATTGAGGGTATATTGTGAATTTGTTGATCAGTCGGGGGTATTTGGTGAAATAACTGTTACATTATTTATGCACTCCCCTTTCACCATCTATAGTATGATTAATATGCACGTAAGGTTAAAATTAGTCATGTGAGATATTGTTAGATTCATTTTGATGTATGTTTTCAGTATATATATCAAGTTATTGTAATGTTTACTTATTAAAATTGAAGATATTAAGAGGTGAAGTTATGCACTGAACGTTGTAAAAGTACAAACATTACATTTAAATAGAACACAAAAAGTAGATTGTTACAGGCACACAAGTATTTAGTAGAGAGAATGTGATGGGAACCATAACTTTATGGAAAATGACAATTATTTAATATTATAGGTAGGAATGAAGATGACAAAAAAGGGGATATTGGGATCTTTTTATTGGTCTTGGTTACCAAATTAAGAAATTTAGCAAGTTAATAAGAGAGAATTATAATATGTGAAAAATATGGCAATTAATAGACGAAGGGAGTATGAAATAATTTTTTAAAAATATGTGTTTAACTATGTGTTTGTTCCATACAATATTTTGAATATTCAATAAGTACGTATCTTAATAGATCAGCTTATTTGAACTTATCTTGACTTACCATA